>NC_086324.1:96808381-97408381 GCF_036172605.1 Pelobates fuscus | reverse complement strand
AATCAGCAGCAGCTAAACTTTCCCTCCTCTCACTAAGCATGCAGCTTCAGAATGAATCGAAAATGGATGCTGGGAGGGAGGTTGGAGGGTGTGGAAGGGAGGGAGTGCTGCTGATTGGCTGGAATGTGTCTGCTGACCGAGAGGCACAGGGTCAAAGTTTGCCCAATGATGACGAATAGGGGGCGGATCGAACTGTGCATGTGTCCGCCCGCCGCGGCGAACGCGAACACGCTAAGTTCGCCGGGAACTGTTCGCCGGCGGACAGTTCGGTACATCACTATTGGTGAAACCAATGCTTATTTTTGATTTGTGTAGTTTATTACCCTGGTGAGTAAGGGACATTTCTTTATGTTTAGTTAGTGCTCAAATTTGAGCTAGGATTTATTTTGTAGATTTTCCTTTCTGTTGTGCTGCAGTTTTTGAACAAACTGATTGCTGTATGGATTTTGTGCACGCTATAAATAAACCACACCATTTTTGCACCAGAGACTGTTGTTCCATGCCTGTTACCCTAGAAGACTGTGTTGCTTTGCCCATAAAGGTCACAATAGTTATTATATTAATACATATATTACATTTCATTATCTGTTTTTGGCACCATGGGCAGAATTCTAAATCTCGAATCAAAACGAACTTGCTAGTCAATTACATGTTTTGTTTGGTTAGTGATTCAGCTACATTTCGGCTAGGACAATCACTCAATCGTCCCAAATTCGGGCAAATTGTTAGGAATAAAACAAATCTTAATGTTTAAAGGATACTGTGGATCCTATGCTCAAAAACACAACTAAAACACTTAAAAAGCAGCAAAAATAATGCACACCTTATTTACAGAAGAACCCCCTACCCCCCACAAAATGTTCTATAAATCATCAAATCATCTGTTGGAACTCTCCTCTTCATCCCCATGATTTAACAGTCACTATAGTCATCAGAACAACTACAGTTGCATGTAGTTAGACTGGTATCTAATGCCTGTTCCTGCATGCATTTTATTGTAAACACTGCTTTTTCTGGCTGTGTTTACATTACTGTCTAATTACACCTCTAGTTGCAGTCACTCAGCATGGAGATGCTGAACATTCCTCATAGAGATGCACAGAGGCGTACTTAGGGTCTCCAGGGCCCCTGGCAAGGAGCTGTATCCTTGCCCCCCCCCCTTACACACATGCACACATGCATGCACGCATGCACGCACCAAAAACATGAAAAAGTCAACATTTTTGGGTTTATTTTTCTTTATATCAATTTTTTTCCATAGTGAGCAAAGTATTCACATGATATTCAGGCTAATCATGTGGTATCACATTCAGAAGACATGAAATATGCACATGAAATATCAAAGCTCCATATACAATGCTTTCCCAATAATGCCAATGATAATCTATGTTATCAACCTCAAATTATAAATATATATTTACACATATATATTTATACTTGTGTGGTTATGGTGATGTGCCAGAGGATGCTTGTCACCACATTGCATGCATAAGACAGGCACATCACATCTAATGACAAGCATAGCACTGAGAAATCACATCATATCAGTGCCAGACTGGGGATAAAATTCAGTCCTGGAAATAATGTTATACCAGACCGATAGCATTGCGTTTTTATATCAGCCCCATTTCATAAAATTATATTCTTGTTCACAAAAGGGAAAACCATGCATTTTAAAGGGCAATATATACCCCAGTATGTACACAATGTTACATCAAGCACCCTGCCCTGATATCCATCCCAGTGGTGTATCCTGGTTTTGTGCTGCCCTAGGCAGGACAAAACTCAGGCGCCCCCCTCCCCCCGCGCCACCCCCACCCAACCTTTCCCCCCGCCCCGCATTCTAAATACACACACACACACTCGCTAACAGAAACACACACACACTAACAGACACACTCACACTCACTAACAGACAAACACTCACTCACTAGCAGACACAAACTAGCAGACACACACACTCACTGACATACACACACACTCACAGGCAAACACACACTAACAGACACACACAGTCACACACTAACAGACACAGACACACACACACACTAACAGACACAGACACAGACACACACACACACTAACAGACACAAACACACACACTGACACACACACACTAACAGACACACACACACACACACACACACACACTAACAGACTAACAGACACAGACACACACTAACAGACACACACACTAACAGACACACACTCACCCACCCACATTAACACATTTTTTTTTTAGTTTTTTTTAACACATTTTTTTTAAAAAAAAAATTTTAACATTTTTTTTAAATTTATTTTTAACACTTTTTTTTATTTAACACCCCCCCGCCGCCTCCTTACCTTTGGGAATGCTGGGGAGGAGGGTGTCTCTTCCTCCCTGGTGGTCCAGTGGCTGCTGGGCGATCGGGCGGCACTGCCGGGCGGGCGGCCGGCAAGGGAGCACTTCCCCTGAGCTGTCTGCTCAGCTCCCTCGCGCGCCTCAGAGTGAGGCTGGGAGCCGGCATATGACGTCATATTCCGGCTCCGCCTCCCAGCCTCACTCTGCGGCTGGCGAGGGAGCTGAGCAGACAGCTCAGGGGAAGTGCTCCCTCGCCGCCCGCCCGCCCGCCAGGCAGTGCCGCCCGATCGCCCAGCAGCCCGCCGGCATGTCTGTTAGCCGCAAGGCTAACAAGACATTTACCTTGGGCATTTGGGGGGCGGCTTTTTTTGCCGCCCCCTGGAAAATGCCGCCCAAGGCAAATGCCTTGTTTGCCTCGCGGCTAATACGCCCCTGATCCATCCCATGCACAGGGCAATATATAGACCCCAGTATGGACACCATGGTTGTCCAACCTTTTGGCTTCCCTGGGCCACATTGAGTGTAGAGAAATTTTCTTGGGCCGCATATAAATTCTATAATATAGTTAAGTAATAAAACATAATTTTATAAAATGTAAAAAAAGAAAACCAGGGCAACATAAACCTATTGGGATATTTTTATTTTTTATGTCAATCTCTTTATTGAGGCAAGTATATTGACATAACATGTAATATATGGATCAAAAACACAATATACAGGTATGTTACTACAATTCCAAGATGACAGTAATACCTCATTTAAAAAAAAATAATAATAAAAACAAGTGAAAACAGGCTAGACTGGCATGTCTGGAACGGAGAACAGATACTATATTCGTAGATGAGGAAGACTAGCTAGTCATGGAGATTGTAAGAGGACACGTTTTAAGCTTACCATACAGGGCTATAGTATTGAAAAACAAGCTAGAAATCCATAGCTATATATAACAGAGCATATGCTCACCTTCACATAAAACTTTGTACCACTGGGTGACTAGAACATCATTAGCACTAGCACTCAAACTCAAACAAATCATAAACAACACTCGAGAGTGAAAAAAATGTATAAACAAGAGAAAACATAGAAAATATAAAATGGTGGCTACAGATGCCTGGGGGATTGTAAGCCTTCATAGATCAGGGCACTGACATTCAACCGATTCCCATTGCTGGTAGACTCAAAGGTGAACAGGAAAGTCCAGTAGATAGCTCATTTGTACAGTGGCAGGGAGTAGCATCCATCCAGCCCAAGCTCGTCGAAAGGCCCACATCTCTGCCACAGACCCAGAATCTTATTGAGGCCCACAGAGTGGGAAATCCCAAAGAATCCATATGGTCTGACAAAAATGCTGGCTAGCGGTTCTCCGTTGAGGTGGACAGTGTGGTGGCAAACCCTATTGGGCCTTCAGCCCAGGAGGACAGGTAAGTAGAGTAAGGCTTGGATTGAGCCTGTGAGGGTGATTTGCCTGTAGAAGACTCTCCTGACTTCTGTGGAGAGTGTTGCTTCACACCGCTCCTTCAACTGGGCCCAGAATTGCTCAAATAGTGTTTCTAGCCTCGTCAGGGTGCTACTGACGTAGTCTTGCTATTCTGAGCCATGTTGCGTCAGGCTCCGCGGCCCAGTATTAGTTGTTTCTGCTATTTAATGTAGGGAAGTAACGTCTCCTCAGTAAGTAGGATTAGTGCGGCATGGCAAAAAGAGTTGTGCTTGGTAGCCCAGTGGGCACCTGGATAACTCCTGCCAGTCCAGAGTGGGTGGAGGGGGTTAGGAGTGAGGTGGATCGACAGGAAGAATTATAGAGCGGGACAAACTAGTGGGATATTTGACTTTGTTTTTGAGAAACAAATGCATCAGTGTCTGGTTAGATGAAAGTGGTTGCAATTCGTCAGAAATTTTACTTTTACTTTTACTCTTTGTGTGCTTCATCCTTGAAAATAGTTGCTCTCAAATGTACGTGCTGCCAAAAAGAGATGTCATGAATAAGGCATGATTGTGAAGCAAGGGATACTTTACTTTGGGAAGATAGTCCAACAGAGAGACAAGATCAAATTTTTATTTGAGTTGAATGTCTGACTGCAACTCTCTGCATTCCATTTGAAAATTCGGAGGTAATGCAGTTATGTCGACTCAAAATGGCATCGAAAATATAGCAAAATATTGATGATTTTTTTCTGAAATCTTGAAACCTGTTCTCAAATTCCTGTATCAAATCGAGAATCAAGAATGCATACTTCTCGCTGTTCATAGGACTGTGTTTAGCCAACATATTAAAATGTATAAAATTATTTTCCGGAACTTGAGCTTGCCATACTTTAAGTTTCATTTCAAACGCTGTTATGGTTTGTTACATTGCAGTAATAAGTTGGTTTTCACCTTGAAGACGCATGTTTAACTCATTTAAATGACCTGTCAAATCCACCAAAAATGCTAAATCTGTGAGCCATTTTTCATCTTCGAGTTCTGGCACAATTTTTCTTTTTAATTGCATAAATAACTTGATTTCATTTCGCAAATCATAAAATCTTTTTAGCATTTTACCCCGACTTAGCTACCTTACTTCAGAAAAATAAATGATGTCCCCATAATCCACATCCATACTTTTAAGGAACTCCTGGAATTGGCGATGATTCAATCCCTTGGCCCTTATGAAATTCACTGTTTTGATGACAATTTGCATGACATTATCCATTTTTAATGCCTTTGCACATAAATTTTCTTGATGTACAATGCAGTGATCCTTCATCAAATGTGAGTTGCCCTAGGTAATTTTATCATCTTCTATCAATTTTGTAAGTCCCTCACTTTCACCAACCATCGCCAGGCCCCATTAGTAGATATACTGGATATGTTTACAAGGGTTACCGAAAATCGGTTTAATGTAATTTTTACCACTTTGTACAAATCAAGAGATTTAGTTGTGTCTTTTAATGGCACCAAAGAAGCCATTTCATTGGTGACATTATATTCGTTATCAATACCTCTAATAAAAATGGCAAGTTGAGCTGTATCTGTATCAGTATCAGTACTTCCGTCTATTGCCAAAGCATAACATATGAAATCTGCAGCTTTAGTCTTCAAATCTTTTTCAATAGATTTTCCTATTTCTTCAATTCGCCTGGCTATACTCTGGTGAGAGAAACTGATTTAAAAAAAAAAAAAACAACTTTTTTGTTTTATCAGGGTAAATAATATCTGCCACGCTTCCCATACATTGCTTAACAAACTCACCATTGGTAAATACCACATAACTAGCTTTTATAATAGTCATTTTGAGTTGTAACTTAAAAAAAAAAAAAAAAAAAAACTTGTTGGGAAGCCAGGCTTTTTTTCAATTCCTCCTTTTGTCTTTACGACACATTCCTTGATAAGCTTCGAATTTGGCAGCATGTTTTTTCTGTATAATTCCTCTTTAAATTGTATTCTTTGAAAAAGGACACATTTTCCCTACAAATTAAACATAGTGCCTTAGTATTTGTCTCGACAAAGAAGTATTCATCTGTCTATTTTTTATTGAATACTCTTCTTTCATCCGCGATTTTCTTTTTTTTTGTTTTCTTTTTTGGGTTCTGTTTACGAGGTTGAAGCCATTCTGGAATCAATGTATTAAGAAATAAAGATTTCTTTTTAGAAAAGCCTTAAGCAAGCCTGTCATAAATTGTTAGGTAAGCAAATAAACAAAGCAAAGTTTTTTTTTTTCTGTTTTTTTTAATGCATTATAATTATAATGCTTTTTATTTTTTTTTATATTTTTTGTAAATATGTTTATTAAGCAATTTTTTCCTTTTTTCATCACAAAAATAAAGAACAGAAAAAACAACTTTTTGGTGGACTCGTAGGTCCTATAAATCATGCATATTGTTCAGGTTAAATGCCTGGTATGTGTTACAGCTGTATAGCGTGGCGGCTCACTGGTCGCCAGTTCTTCTGGCAAGTTACATTTTATCGGACTCGCAGGTACTATTGCATGTAGACAATAGTTACATTAACATTGATTAAGGCTGTTGAGATATAAACTAAAAGTGCTCTCATAGTGCTGTAACCTATGTTATACATTGTATGGTTAAAAGGAGTGTGAATAAAGTTTGTTGTTACTCCGTCCCTTTCCTCCTGAAACAGGAAGCAGAAGCTGAGTTAGTTACAATAAAGATACAGGAGCAAGAAGTACCTGTGTGATTTTTCCCTCCATCTTTATATAAGGTTATTCTTATATACCCGGTTATCCTACCCTAATTATCAAAATGGCAACAGGTTATGGGCCCAGGAGGGATGCAGGAAACCGATGGAGCAGGCTTTGCTTTGATGGAGATGAAAAGAATTATAAACTTTGGGAGACTAAATTATTGGGACATATGAGGTTGCTGAAACTCAAAGAAACCATCCTGAGTGTGTCTGCAGACGCTGAAGGCTAGGATGAAGATCACAGTAAGAATGAGGAAGCATATGCTGAATTAATTCAATTTTTACATGATAAAAGTTTGTCTATGATTATGAGAGAAGCAGCTGATTATGGAAGAAAAGCGCTTAAATATTAAGAGACTATTATGCAGGTAAAGGAAAGCCCCACATAATTAGTTTATACACTGAACTAACATCTCTTCAGAAGTCTGTAAATGAGAGTGTGACAGACTATATTATATGTGCAGAGACACAGGGCTGGCGCTTCCTATAAGGCGAACTAGGCAGCCGCCAAAGGTGCCATATAGGAGGGGGCGCCCTAAGCCCCCATCGCCGGCCCTTTAAAATGCTGCAGCCGCCTGAGTGCTCTAAAGAGAGCCTCAGGTGGCTGCAGCACTGTCTCTATCCTCACCTCCCCTTCCCTGTAGCGTGGCTGAGTTCCTCTACGGTCCGCGGTACAGGAACATCCGTTTCCTGTACCCGTCCGGACTGACAGGAAGTAGGGGGGGAGAGGGGGAGTAAGAAGAAGAGGGGAGGGGGAGTAAAAAGGGGAGGAGGGAGAGTAAGAAGAACGACAGGGGGAGCGGGGTAGTAAGAAGAATACAGGGAGGAGGTTGGGGGAGTAAGAAGAACACAGGGAGGAGATTGGGTGAGTTAGAAGAACACAGAGGGGTGAGTGAGGAGAACACGGGGGGAGTGAGAAGAACACGGGGGGGGTGAGAAGAACATGGGGGAGGGTGGGTGTTAGAAGAGACCGCTAGGGGAGGGTAAGGGGAGAGGAGAGACACTAAGGGGCAGGGGAGAGCTCTAAGGGACAGAAGGGAGAGCTCTATAGGACAGGGGGCAGGACAGAGAGCTCTTTCACACTACGTGCACACACACACAATGCATCCCTATAGATACACAGAAACACACAATGCCTCCCTACACAAACAGAAACACAACATGATTCCCTTACACACAGAGAAACACACAATGCATCCATTACACACACACAATGCAATCCTTACACACAAAGACAATGCATCCTTTGCACCCATACACAGAAACACACAATGCATCCCTTACACACACATGCAAACACACACACTGCTTTTCTTATATACACACACTCAATGCACACACTTACAGACATACACCTTGCATACCTTATGGATACAAACACAGATTCACACAATGCATCCCTTACACACAACCAGAAACACACAATACATCCCTTATACACAAACACACACAGCTTCCATTACACACAAACACACTGCATCCCCTACACAAACTGGTATCCCTATACACTACATTCCATAAGCACACACATTAGATCCTCTACAATAACACATAACACATCCCCTACACACTCCACTCCCTGTGAGCGAACTCATGGGTGGAACATATAGATGGACTTATGGGTGGACCTTATGGGCATACTCACTGTCAGGCCCTGGGGCCCAGACCTTGAGCTGTGTAAGGGACCCCAAAAATGGAGCTGCTCTCCCAGATCATTGAATTTTGTGACCACAGGTACAAACAGCCTCCAGAAATCCTGTTCTACACCAGACCAGTGGAGCCAAACTGCACCCAGACCCCATCACCATCCTCATCTGGTTGTAAGTAGGCAATCTAGTATATTATTCGTGACACTAATCTCTAGTTTACCTCATACTATCTACACTATAGTCCCCAGAACCACTGCAGCTTAATGAAGTGGTTCCGGTGTCTATAGCCTGTCCCTGCAGGCTTTTTAATGTAAACAAAGGAAATAACAAAAAAAGGCTGCGCCAAGGGAAATCAATATATAAACGACAATTAGTCCAAATAAAAAAGAAAGTCTTATCTAGAAGATGCTCCTATGGAGAATGAGAAATCTGTAGATCCTCGGTCAGGGGAAAGTTCCTTGCTGATCTCCTTCTTGGGAATTCACTCGTATGTGAAAAGATAAAGCAGATACAAAACAGGATAGTGCAATACGTCTGGTAGTAAAATGGATAAAAAATTAAAAGCTGGTATAAAACTCACATTTATAAGAGCTATAACGCGCTCTAGTGTAGAAGGCGTACAGCGGTACAATCCCCGCTTATGGGATATAGGGAAAATTTCCTCCGTCAGTGATGTATTCCACGCTCAAAGATAAAAGAGAAACAACCAATAGTGCTCACTGGGTAAAATAGTGATTAAAAAATACGTTTAAAATGGTACTCACAAGAGAGGAGCAGACCGACTGCTCCTTGAAGATAGCGCTGGTGGTATTATCCCCACCTCGGATTACTTGGAGTCCAGGGAAATAAAAATGCCAGGTAACAAAATAATATACAGTGTAAAAAAGATAAATGGCACTAAATAAAAATTGTCCAAATAATCTTTAACATTAAAATACACAGTAAAATTCCACAAACGCGTTTCGCCAATACGGCTTTATCAATATGGATTAAGAACCTGATACCTGGCAGAGAAAGGTTTAAATAACAAATAGAATCTTTAAAATTGGCGCCAAAATTGAGGACAACCAATCAGAATACAAATTGTGAACAAATAGGAATACACATATAAAAATAGAATGGTGATAGTAAATATACAATTAGATTTACTTATTAAAGCTTTTTGAGCTAAAGAGAGTTTAAAACGAGGTGTATTATACCTAAAATTTACAATAGTGATGCGGGCCCGTGACCGTCAATCAGACCGCATTGAATGCTGGGATATGTAGTTAGACGTCGGCGCGCACTGCGCAGCCGCCGGCGTCTAAGGGAAAGAGGACGTCGGTTCGCATATGATTGCGGCCGACGGAGAAACAGGGGGGCGGAGTAAAGCCGTGGCCGTCGTCATGGAAACCGGTTAAACAAAGAAACGACGGCCAGCACAAAGCTGCGGCCGTCGTCAGGGAAATAGAAATAGACGTCGGAGCACACTCAGAGTGTAGCCGACGATAAAATAAAATATGACTATGCCTGATACACTGAACAGTGTCATCAGGCATAGTCAGAATAATCAAAAGCACAAGAATAATGAAATAAAATCTGGGTAAAATAAAACAAATCCTTAAATAAATAAATAAAAAGTAATGATAAAAACAGAGGGGTGAATATTTAAAAAACACAGCCATAGATCAAAAAGTGGTACAATACATAAAAACACAGTAGATAAAAACATGTGGGAAGCAAATACTTATAAAAAGTTAAACAAGTCAAAATCAACATTAAGACCATGAGGAGTGAGAGTTTGGAGTTTATAAACCCATTCCATTTCAGTTTTCCCTAAAATGGTTTTAATATTTCCGCCCCTCCATGGAATCATACATTTTTTTATTCCAATACATTTCAACAATCTTGGATCTTTATTGTGTTTAATAAAATGTTTGGATGCTGAATGGTTTAAGTATCCATTTTTTATATTTCTGCAATGTTCGCTTAATCGCGTTTTTAAGCACCTAGTGGTCATTCCAACATATTGGAAGCCACAAGGGCATTCAAGCAGATAAATAAAAATTTTTGTTGAACAATTAATGAAATCATTGATTTTGTAAACCTGATTTGTAACTTTAGAAATACATTGAATAACTTTGTGAGGAACAGTAGGATCAGTACTTCTACAGACAATACACATCTTACATTTGCAGAAGCCTTTAATTTGTGGGAAAAAGGATAACGGGGTTGTATTGGTTATTTCTTTAGTAAAGTTCTTGGTTAATATTGATTTAAAATTGGGTGCTCCCCTAAAAACTATGTTAGGACGTTCTGGTATGATTTTATTAAGAATTTCATCTTGCTTTAGAATATGCCAATGAGTTTTTATAACTTTTTTTACATTGTTGCTTTTATTATTATAATTAAAAATGATAGGCAAGGGCATAGGATTATCAGTATTTTTCAACTTGTATTTTAAAAGTTCATTTCTATCTTTTTGGGGGGTATTTTCGATAGTGTCCATAAGTTCTGTTTCAGAATAATTTTTCTCAATACATTTATTTTTTAAAAGATTTGCTTGTTGGTTAAAATCACTTATTTCAGAACAATTTCGCCGAAGTCTTAGCATTTGACTTTTTGGAGCGCTGTCGAGCCAAGGTTGATAATGGCAACTAGTTTTGTCTATGGCAGTGTTCACGCAAACTTTTTTAAAAAACGTCTTTGTGTGTATTTTCCCATTTTTTATAAAAATATTAAGATCTAAAAAATTAATTTGTTCCCTGCTGTATTCATAAGTTAAAAATATACCTCTATTGTTTATATTAAGATTATTCATAAAAGAATTAAGAATTAAGAATTAATGAAAAATACTACACTAGTGCAAAGTATTTTATCACCTTTGTCATTGACCATCATGTTAAAAGTTAGTTTAACCAGCTCAGGCCCATATATATTTATTTTTCTGTGTTTAATGGTTTTATTTCCCTACTTAAATACCTCTGTAATTCTCAATCTTACCCTTTGTTTTTCCTTAAATGACCTTAAATCAAATGTCCATACATCTTGTTCCAAATTAGTATGCAAATATATGCAAATATTTAAGTGTCACAAAGATTAAATATTTTGTTTTTCAGTTTAACTCATGGATGGCATTGTGTCTCAGGGCTCTTTTGATCACTGAAAACAATCTCGGACACCTGTGATAATTAGATTGCCAGGTGAACCTAATTTAAGGAAAAACTACTAAAGGAAGGTGTTCCACATTATTAAGCAGAGCACCATTTTCATGCAATATGGGGAAGAAAAAGGATCTCTCTACTGCCGAAAAGAGTGAAATAGTTCAATGCCTTGGACGAGGTATGAAAACATTAGATAGTTCACGAAAACTTAAGCATGATCATCGCACTATTAAGAGATTTGTGGCTGATTCAGAGCACAGACGGGTTCGTGCAGATAAAGGCACATTGAGGAAGATATCTGCCAGATCCATGCATCGGATCAAGAGAGCAGCTGCTAAAATACCATTACAGAGCAGCAAACAGATATTTGAAGCTGCTGGTGCCTCTGGAGTCCCATGGACATCAAGGTGTAGAGTCAAGGTGTAAAATCATCTTCATGCATGACAATGCACCATCTCATGCTACAAAGAATACCTCTGCATCAATGGCTGCTATGGGGATAAAAGGAGAGAAAGTCATGGTGTGGCCTCCATCCTCCCCTGACCTCAATCCTATTGAGAACCTTTGGAGCATCCCCAAGCAAAAGATCTATGACAGTGGGCATAGTTTACATCCAAACAGCAGCTCTGGGAGGCTATTCTAACATCTTGCAAACAAATTCAAGCAGAAACTGTCCAAAAACACACAAGTTCAATGGATGCAAGATGTGTGAAGCTGCTATCAAATAAGGGGTCCTATGTTAAAATGTAACGTGACTTGTTAAAATGTTTAAAAAGTTAAAATGTTGTTATAAGTTTGATTGAAATAGCTTTTGATTTCCGTAAATATGCTGCAAACACAACAAATGACAATTTTCATTTCTTTACAACCTATAAAGTGTTTTGAAACTTACTGTGCGTAATAATTTGGAACAGTGCATTGTAAGTTTATGTTTAAAAAAAATACTGTTATCATTAGGAGGTTTGTTCAATAAAATTTGAATTGTACTCTTAATAGTTGATAACATGAGAATTATGCTGACTGTTATTTACATAAATTTACATATTTAGGTAAATGAGAAAAATATAATTTGCATAATAATTTGGAACAGGGTGTATATGCATCCCCCCATCTCTTAGCCCATCTGACCCTAATATATATCTCTCTCCCACAGTCTGATTTTTAAACATACCCAATCCAGCAAAGAACTCAGAGCTCAATCAGCGGTTCCACTGCCATTTGCAACAGGTTGCCTTCTGGAAGACTGACCCACCCCACCCACTCATTTCCTCATTTATAGATGGTCTCCCACACAACTTTCAATATCCTGAAATGACAGGTGCAAACACTGATCAGCACATCCTTTTTAATCTCTTAACCCTATAGAACACATATCCTCTCTCCCTACAAATAGATATATATCACACACCAATATTATATACTTTTATTTAATTTTTGTTTTTCACGATTTCTGTTTCATTTTCAACTACCCACCTCATACCACTAACATGAATCCAAATATGGCCATACTGTTGTTCTTAATAACCCTTTTCTCAATCCAATTTTGTTCACATTAATACCAGCATAAGCACACACCTCAAACTGGAACACAAATTATCATACACCATGGGCTGCTCTGTTCATGTAACTTACCTGCTGAGTGCTGGTGGAGAGTTATAAAAAATAGCCATCCTACCCCCACCTCACTTAATTATAAAGTATCCCATTCACTAAATGGGCAAACAAAAATGATGTCCAAATTCCTATTCCTTATGTTACTTGCCCTTGCAAATGATGTGGAGTCTAACCCTGGTCCCCCAGCTAATTCTAGTCCTAATCTCCCCACTAAAAAAAGCCTCTCTTTTGTGCACTGCAACATTCGTAGCTTACTCCCTAAACTGGATGCACTGCAAGCCTGGTGTTCCCATTACAAACCAAAAATCATTGTGCTCTCAGAATCATGGTTAACGACTAAAATACCAGACACCGCCATTGCAATACAGGGTTATTCATGTTTTAGAAATAACAGAGCAAAGAGAGGAGGCGGCATTGTTATTCATGTTAAAAAATTCCATAAAGTTTACCCCCTTATAAAACTTTAGCCCTTCTGCCACTTTTGATTTCCTTTCTGGCACAATTGAGATCCCGTGCAGTAAATGAATCATTGTTGCAGGAATCTACCGCCCCCCTAGCTCCTCAGTGAATTCCCTATCTGACATAGCCCATCTCCTTAGTGAAACCATAGCTCAAAACCCAAAAAGCGAACTGTTGGTTTTGGAGACTTTAATATTGATTGTCTGAATCCTAAAAATAATAGTTCTTGCACACTGTTTAAGACTTTGTAGCTAATGCAATTACTCTCCTCCCTGACTCGCATAAACATTAAAATCCATAACCATACCCTGCTCAATTGGATTCTCTCCACTTTTCCTGATAGAATCCAGGAGGCCGGTGTTCTCCCAAACAGTTTCAGTGATCACTGTTTAGTGTACTGCATGCGCAACATAAAGGCTACTAAGGTAAAATTAAAATCACCAAGTCCTTCGAAAAATTCAATCTTGAATCCTTTCTTAATGACATCAAGAACTTCCCATGGCACAGATTAAACAATAGCTCAGATCTAGACTGTGGTGTTGAATGCTTTCAGTCTGAACTCCAACAAATGTGGAATTTGCATGCCCCGCTGCGTAAGGTGAGAGTAAAAGGATCACATATGAACTGGATCACAGCTGATCCAAATGTACCAGTTTCGGGATTCTTTGTGGCCAAAGTTCAAGAGTACTGGCTCTATGAATGATCACTGTGCATATGGACAATGGCAAAATATATGCACCAAACAAACAAAATTGACCAAGGCCCAATATTTCTGTGAAAATCTGAACAATAACCTATCAAACCCTAGAAACTTTTGGAAAGTCATAAATAAATTACAAATTCTCCAAATCCACTCCCAACCCTCCACTGTCAAAGTGGAAAACCAAACCCTGCAACTTTCCTTCGATGTAGGAAATGCCTTTAACACTTATTTTGTCGGATGTTCCCCTGCCCTGATTGCCAAGATAATAAATGACACGCATCCTGAAACTACAAATGTGGATCAGGCCCCACTAAATTTGCAAAGGCCCAATATAGACAAGTTCATTTTTAGACCTGTACCTATTAGTGTCATTAAAAAAACACCTTAATAATCTAAAAATGAAAAAACAGTCTGGACCTGATCAAATCCCAGCAATGCTGTTGATGCTCAGTGCGCCGGCAATTGCTAAACCCGTCGCAACCCTAATTAACGAATCCTTGGTGTCTGGATACATACCCAAACTTTGGAAGACTGTAAGAGTAGTGCCAATCCATAAAAGTGGTGACGCTACTTTGGTTTCTAACTATTGCCCAATATCATTGCTCCCGGTATTGTCAAAAATCTTAGAAAAATTTGTCCATATGCAACTATGTGAGTATTACCAACAATCAAACTATCTGATCTCTGATCAATCCGGTTTTCGACAGAATCACTCCAGTACAACTGCACTATTAAAAGTTTGCAATGACATCGAAACTGGCATAGAACAAGGAGACCTAACTGGAGCTATTTTCCTTGATTTTGCAAAGGCCTTTGACGCAGTAGACCACAACATTCTACTGCACAAACTCAAAAACTTAGGTATTGGTGATTGTTCGCTAACCTGGTTTCGATCATATGTATCGGATCGCTCGCAATATGTGTCAATTTCTGACAGCGACTCCCTCCCTCTCCCAAGCACGTGTGGTGTTCCCCAAGGTTCCATTCTTGGCCCCCTACTATTTACATAATTTATAAGTAATCTGCCTAATTGCCTAATGTCTGCAAATCCTCAAATCTACCCATGTACGCAGATGACACAGTAATCTATGCGAGCAAATCCGATCTACCGCAGCTTGAGGCTGTGCTCCAAGACCAGCTTATAGAGGTAGAAAAGTGAATCGCAAAAAACAAACTCTTCCTAAACATTGACAAAACTGTCAAAATTATCTTTGGAACAGTACCTAAATTACACAAATTACACAATTCCCACCTAGCCATCAATACAAACTCAAATAGCACACTGACCGCAGTCCACTCTTTCAAATACTTGGATATGTTGTTAGACCCCAATCTATCTTTTGGCCTCCACATAGAAAAACTTGCATCAAAACTTTATCCAAAACTAGGTGCCCTGTACAGAAACAAATCCTTCCTAAGCCCTGCAGTAAAGACGCACCCTTCATCTTTCCAGCATTGTGTTTAAGAGCTTTTCTGAGAAACTCCCACCCTACTTAAAAAGAATGCTCTCCCTGGCTGTTCCCACCGCCAATAACCTCCAATCCAGTACGAGCACTTTATTTAGTCTACCTCAATACAAAAAGAAAGCAGCCCGATCCTCCTTCTCCTACAGAGCACTGCAATTGTGGAACGATTTTAAAATCTTCCCCAAACCTAAAGTCCTTTAAGAGATCCCTCTCTACATACCTCAAAACAGAATGCACGTGTCATGTTTGATTATATATTTACTACCTGTTCTATGTTAAATTTTGTATATATTGTGTACTAATATTGTTTTTGTATTTTATTGTACTAGGCATGTGCATGGGGAATATTTTCGGTTCGGTTCGGCATTCCGAAATTCGTGATTTTCGCAATTCGTGACTTCGGCAATTCGGCACTTCAAGACTTCGTAACTTCAGCACTTCAGCACTTCGGAACTTCGGCACTTCGACACTTCGCAAATTTGACAACTTCGGAACTTCGTAACTTCGGCACTTCAGCACTTCGTAACTTCGGCACTTTGACACTTCGGAAATTCGGCAACTTTGGCACTTCGACCCTTCGGAATTTCGGAACTTGGGCATTACGGAATTTCGGGACTTCGGCACCTCGGGACTTCTCTTGCAGCTGCTTGGTAGATAACTCCCTTATTTACACGGTATTAGGGAGTTATCTACCAAAAGGCTGAAAGACCTAAATTGGTCTTTCAGCCAAATTTACTAATACTAAGTAAAAATTACTTAGTATTAGTAAATTTTGCCCCTACTTGCAATATTGCGAGTAGGGGCATGTCTATTAAACAGTGAGCAGTCTGTAATAAGGGGGGGACCTAGTGTCCTCCCCCCGGGCCCCCACCCCTCAGCGGCGGGTGGGGGCCCTAAATACTAATAAGGGAGGGGGAACTAATGTCCTCCCCCTGGCCCCCACCCCTGAGCGGTGGGTGGGGGCCCTAAATACTAATAAGGTGGGGGCCCTAAAAAAATGTCCCCCGCAGGTAACTAGGGCTCCCCAAACCCCTAGTCACCCCTCCCCCACAATAAAAATTATCCTCCTACCTACCCCCCTCACCTTAAAAACTAATGATGGGGAGGCGTTTAACTAAGTACCATTAAAAAAAAAAAAAAAAACACTTACCATTCGATGGAAAGAGAAAAAATCAGCGCTAGATTGCCACACAAGAAAATAATAATAGTAAGGCTGCAATCCTTAAAGGGGAGTCCCCTATAATCCCCTAATGATAAGAAATGATGCAAAATAGAACAAAAAAAGGTTGCGCCTAAAATATACAGTAAAACATATAAGAGTGTATAATAAATAATATAAAATAATACAATTTAATATTAAATATTAAATGAAATATAAATGGATAATTGGCAATAGTCCAAAGCACTTATCATAAGTCCATAATGGTAGATGCCGTGTATAAGAACAGGGATCCTGAGGCGTAAAATGGGGTGTGTCTTCACAAAGGTGTCCTTGAAATCCAGTGAAGTAATATGTGAAGAAAAAAGCAAGAGGAACTCCAATGGCACAGTATATAGATGAATAAAATGGTAAATAAAATAAAAATAAAAGTAGTCTTACTCACACTTTTCAGAGCTAGAACCTAGCTCTGATATAACGCACGTGAAGTGGAATAATCCCCACTCAAGGATATGCGGAGTAATATTGATTGGCGAGTATCTGGCTCAGATTCAACGTCCAAGTTGGTATTATTCGACCCAGGGAGATAAAATAAAGTATATAGTGCTCTCTGTATAGTAATTAAAATGTATAAAAAGAGAATAAATATACTACTCACAGTATATAGAGCAGGCTTGTACTGCTCAATGTAGGCGCTTGGGTGGTATCATCCCCACCTAAGGATTCTTTAGGCTTCTCGTCAGGTAGATAGTATATGTATAGTCCGGTGAAAAAGAAATCAAAATGGCTATAAAATGTTTTATGCCAAAGTATTTTCTTTATTGTAAAATAATAAAATGAATATCTAAACGAGTTTTAGAGGGCCCTCTTTTACTATTATCTCCTTGAAGAAGCCCTTGCGGCGAAACGCGTTTAGATATTCATTTTATTATTTTACAATAAAGAAAATACTTTGGCATAAAACATTTTATAGCCATTTTGATTTCTTTTTCACCGGACTATACATATACTATCTACCTGAAGAGAAGCCTAAAGAATCCTTAGGTGGGGATGATACCACCCAAGCGCCTACATTGAGCAGTACAAGCCTGCTCTATATACTGTGAGTAGTATATTTATTCTCTTTTTATACATTTTAATTACTATACAGAGAGCACTATATACTTTATTTTATCTCCCTGGGTCGAATAATACCAACTTGGACGTTGAATCTGAGCCAGATACTCGCCAATCAATATTACTCCGCATATCCTTGAGTGGGGATTATTCCACTTCACGTGCGTTATATCAGAGCTAGGTTCTAGCTCTGAAAAGTGTGAGTAAGACTACTTTTATTTTTATTTTATTTACCATTTTATTCATCTATATACCGTGCCATTGGAGTTCCTCTTGCTTTTTTCTTCACATATTACTTCACTGGATTTCAAGGACACCTTTGTGAAGACACACCCCATTTTACGCCTCAGGATCCCTGTTCTTATACACGGCATCTACCATTATGGACTTATGATAAGTGCTTTGGACTATTGCCAATTATCCATTTATATTTCATTTAATATTTAATATTAAATTGTATTATTTTATATTATTTATTATACACTCTTATATGTTTTACTGTATATTTTAGGCGCAACCTTTTTTTGTTCTATTTTGCATCATTACTTACCATTCGATGTTTTCTTTCCTCTAAAATCTTCTTTTTTCAGCCCCCAAAAAGGCCAAATAAAAACCCATAATAACCGACGCAATAAAAAAAAAAAAAAAAAAACGAGCGCAAAAAAATTATAATCCATCTTCTCCTATAGAGGGCTCCGCGCAGACTGAGCTCTGCAGGGCGGGGGAAGGCTTATAAAGCCTTGCCCTGCAATTAGACTAAGAGCACTCTGATTGGTGGGTTTAAGCCATCCAATCAGAGTGCTCTGACAGGTAAATGAAGAGACTGACAGGTAAGTCTCTACATTTACCTGTCAAAGCACTCTGATTGGTTGGTTTGAAATCCACCAATCAGAGTGCTCTGTGTCATTTTACACAGCGTGGGAAAGTTCTTTGGAATTTTCCCACGCTGTGTCATTTGACTCATAACTTAATCCACCAATCAGAGAGTTATGAGTCAAATGACACAGCGTGGGAAAATTCCAAAGAACTTTGCCATGCTGTGTAAAATGACACAGAGCACTCTGATTGGTGGATTTCAAACCAACCAATCAGAGTGCTGTGACAGGTAAATGTAGAGACTTACCTGTCAGTCTCTTCAGTTACCTGTCAGAGCACTCTGATTGGATGGCTTAAACCCACCAATCATAGTGCTCTGAGCCTAATTGCAGGGCGGGGCAAGGCTTTATAAGCCTTCCCCGGCCCTGCAGAGCTCAGTCTGCGTGGAGCCCTCGCGGGGTGAAGAAGGCTTTTTTTTTTTTTGCGCTCGTTTTTTTTTTTATATATAATTGTGTCGGATATTATGGTTTTTTATTTGCCCTTTTTTGGGGCTGAAAAAAGAAGATTTTAGAAGAAAGAAAACATTGAATGGTAAGTTTGTTTTTTTTTTTTTTACAGGTACTTAGTTTAAGGTCCCCCCCTCATTAGTTTTTATTTATATTCGTGCCAGACAACCATGCAGGCCAGACTAACAAACATGCCAGGGCCAATCATAGTTAACCACCTCAGATAGTAACATGGCTCCCTCTATATACAGAGTAAACATGGCTCCCTCTATATACAGAGTAACATGGCTCCCTCTATATACAGTGTAACATGGCTCCCCTCTATATACAGAGTAACATGGCTCCCCTCTACATACATTGTAAACATGGCTCCTCTCTATATACATTGTAAACATGGCTCCTCTCTATATACAGAGTAACATGGCTTCCCTCTATATACCGTGTAAACATGGCTCCCTCTATATACAGAATAACATGGCTCCCTCTATATACAGAGTAACATGGCTCCCTCTATATACAGAGTAACATGGCTTCCCTCTATATACCGTGTAAACATGGCTCCCTCTATATACAGTGTAACCATGGCTCCTCTCTATATACAGAGTAATATGGCTTCCCTCTATATAACGTGTAAACATGGCTCCCTCTATATACAGAATAACATGGCTCCCTCTATATACAGAGTAACATTTCTTCCCTCTGTATACAGTGTAAACATGGCTCCTCTTTATATACAGAGTAACATAGCTCCCTCTATATACCGTGTAAACATGGCTCCCTCTATATACAGAATAACATGGCTCCCTCTATATACAGAATAACATGGCTCCCTCTATATACAGAGTAACATGGCTAAATGAAAACTCCTCCCCCATCAAAGGTGACTAGGGGTCCCCAAGCCCCTAGTCACACACCCAAATAAAAAAGCCCCTACCTACCCCCCTCACCCTAAAAAATAGTAAGGGGGGAATAAAATTACTACCCTGTAAAGTAAAATTCAACTTACTATTCAACGTCTTCTTTTTTCTAAAATCTTAATTTTTCAGAGCCAAAAAAGGCCAAATAAAAAGCCATCATACCCGTCGAACTTAAAAATAAAATAAAAAACCCTAGCGCAAAAAAATATTTTGATGTATAGTATGTCTCTGAGATATTAACAATGAAGGCACAGTCGCAGTTTAGAAATTGCCCTTCAAATGTGAGCTTTGCAGAGTGGAGTTTCAATGAATGTCAAAGGACTGCGTGAGTTGCAAACAAATGGTCATATTATGAAAACTATCAGGACTATGGCTTAGCTGTGGACATTTTTAGTGGCAGCAGGGATAGCTGAACGTTTTGATATAAGATTTGTGTAGGTGGGCCTGAAAATGAGGGAGTGGTGGCAGTTTAGAAATCATGTCCTGATTTTTCAGCTTTTGCCAGCTCCCACTCTAGCTTTGCCATTCATTCCTATGGGACAAATTTCGCCACAAGAACGACGATATTCTGAGAACCATTCGCCAAAACGTTCCACAAAGTAATAGCAATCCGATCGGGAACAATCTGCACGTTTTGGTATATTTTTGTCTATGTAGTGTAAAAACTGTGGGAGGAGTTAGGGTGGCAAATTTGGCTATAATAATAATAATAATAATATATATGTGAGATAACATTAAGTGGTCTTGCTATGCAAGAACACTTAATAACTAGATAAGTTACAATTTCTGGGGAAATTGTGTGAAGTGTTCTTGCCTCCACGAGTAGTCTACAACTGGAGTGGGCGGAGTAACTGTTATTATTTATTTATATAGCACATTTAATTGCAATGTTGTTGCCCAAAGTTCTTCACAGTTACATTAAAACATACATTTATAAAAACATTAGCAGGTGTACAAAAGGCTTTGTCTATGACATCACTTGCTGCTGCAGCCTGGCACAGGTCAGAGTATTTTTGCGGTTGCCACCTTCAAACGGTCGTATTTTAAAAACTATAAATCCTACA
Organism: Pelobates fuscus; assembly: GCF_036172605.1. NCBI lineage: Eukaryota > Metazoa > Chordata > Amphibia > Anura > Pelobatidae > Pelobates > Pelobates fuscus. The sequence goes on along the minus strand of NC_086324.1, from coordinate 97,387,249 downwards.
GTGAAGAGCTTTATATTGTGAGAATCACAAGACCCAGACCTACATCTTGATGCATAGTATGTCTCTGAGATATTAACACTGAAGGCACAGTCGCAGTTTAGAAATTGCCCTTCAAATGTGAGCTTTGCAGAGTGGATTCTTTTAAGCAAACAAATAAGTTTGAATGTCTATCTGTTCCTGTCCAAATCTGAGATGATTAAATTGCGTATACGCAGAAGTAAATTCACACTGACACACGGAGTTCAGGTTAAAAGAACTTCGAGAAAATTTAATGGCATCTGGTTAAAAAGCGGGCTCGCAGACCCTTATAAGAGCAATATTACATCATCATAGAATATCAAGATAACAACAAATAAACATAATTAATTGGGTTAGGTGTTAAGTGGCTATGTCAATACCCACCCATCAATATTATTAATTGGCTTAAGTGTTAAGTGGCCGGCTACATGACCTCCCACCGAGAGGTGGCGTCATCTTGGACACGGGAGTGGACACGATGGCCCAGGCGCCATCTTGCTAGCACAAGGCTTTACTCGATGGGAGGGGGTCTTTAGGCGCCATTTTGAGTAGTTAGTGATGTTAGATTCGAGGTCAGGTTCAAGGCTTTTTAGTGAATGGACATTTCATTAGTACAGTTCTCATGATCTAACTATGGCATACATTGTTACATATTACAGGAACTTGACAATTCCGGTGTTACTCATATCCTTCTAGAAAATACATTCTCTTTCTAATATTCTAAATGCTGTTAGGAAAATCTGTCATATAATGAAGTTAATGGAGTTAATGGGGAAATTTAATAAAGGTTTTAATAATTCTACAACAGTCCCCCCTATGAAATGTTAGACACTAAAAAGATAAACTTTATTTGTTAATACCAGAAGACGTGTTAGCCCAAAGGCACAGAAACCCCATGACCGCTAGCTAGGTGTTATTGCAAAGTGCAATTCTGTCCCTTCCTGTCCCTAATAGGCTGCAGCTCATCCGTCAATACGGTCAGGAACTTTCTTCACTCCGCTGGTATCCCGCAGGGGCTTGCCCACCACATCTCCGCACGGCAGTCTATCCATAGAGATGGACGCTGTCCCTAAGCTGGTTCCCTACCTAAAACTCTTGCACTTTATCAGTAAAAGGGATAATTTGCAGCGGTATACAGGGTGAGTTGAAATCTTGGTCATCAACTGTCAGATGTGCAAAAGTTGGTGCCACTTGGTCTGCAGTCTTCTGTAGGAATTTTCTCAGACAGGGGAGGACACAACAAACGAGAAGAGCGAGAATAAAAAGAAAAATGGGATGTAGGTACAACAGGTCATGGTGTCGGGCAAAATTTTACATACGCCCCCCTTCTCAGCTAGAATCATATCTAGGGCCATTCTGTTCTGGAAGGACATTTGGGATGTGGCCTGCAATTGTTCGGCTAAACCCTGGAGGGCATCACTGGTGTAGTTGACAAAGCGTTGTTGGTTGTAATAAATGTAATTAATCCAATTTAAATTCTTGTTTGCAGTAACTATGGTAAAAAGTGATTCAAACCCCGCAGCAACTTCATCTCTTGCTTTAAATTCCTTAGGTACCCCCCTAGGCACCCCAATGGCATCAATATAAATGTGAGGGTCAAAACTGCCTCTTACTGGGGCTTCACGCTTAACCTTGGCTGGTGTGTGTGTGGACTCATGTATGTCAGGGTGTGTGTCAGAGATAATATGTATAGGCATGATGGCTTTAGCCAGAGTACACTCCCCCCACCATTCCTTGTCCATTCTGGATCTTAACTGTAAATCTCCACACAACCAGTAAATATCTCCTAATGACCTAGTATGGAATTCCGTCATAATTGGCATAACAGGTGTAGTTTCCCTTATAGACCGTAACACCATCTGGGGGTTTGACATCCTTGGTTAGGAGGGGATACTCTACTGTCCATGCTTTGCAGAGGGACCTGTTATAATTGTAATGGTAGGCAAAAAGCATTAAGACGCAATTTTCTATTTCTAATGGCAAAGTCAAAGGTACGGTGCCGAGGTGAGGCCGGGCACCACCACACACATAGCATGCGGTTTTGTTATGTTTGTTGGCATTATATTTCATCCATTCCAACCATAAATTAACATCATTAAAACCTGTTTCAGCGGCCATGGTATCTTCAAAGGTGGGATTAGCAATGGCCATCATGTCTTTAAAGGACTGGATGTGTGGTTTTAATGGGTTTGGGACCATGTGGGTAGCCCCTTGCCACTCTGGAGAGTGGCACATATATTTTAGGTAGAAGTGCCCTAATTTGTTATAGGAACCTTTCTTCCAATACATTCCCATTACATACTGGTCAGCATCCGTTGGACTGGGATGCTCTATGTTTAGAATTAATTTCATGGGTGTTCCTCCTCCAGGCTTCCTTAAAGTCATTCTTTGGAGGAGGGATCTACCATGGTCATCTACCTTAGATAAGGCACTTTTGGGTTTGTACCCCCAAGCAGGCCCAGCATTCCACCCTGCAGCCCCCCAATGGTTACAGTTATGCCCCCATTGTTTGAGGGATATCTCTATAGATGGTTTGAATTTGTGATGTAGGGAATGGGCAGTCTACAATGTCACAATAATCAAAAGTATATGTAGCCACACGGGTACATGAGGAATTGTACCAGAAGGTATACCCACTGGCATCTTTAGTAATGGCTACTTGTTGGGCCTTAATTAGGCTAATTAAGGTGATAATGTACCAGGGGTACATGGTTGTGCGGTATCTGCTTCCACTGGGGCAGGAGTCTTCTTGCAATGGGAAGCGTGGATCCAATGTGGCCTGCCAGCCAACTTGACGGAGGTTGAAGTGATCAGGAGAACTTGGAATGGTCTGTCAAATCTTGGTTCCAGGTTGTGTTTCCGCACAAATCTCTTGACCAGGACCCAATCTCCGGGGAGCAGGCTGTGGGTACCCGTATCAAAATCGGGATCTGGAATTGAAGAGAAAACTTGGGCATGTATTTTGTTCAAAGCACTTGCAAGTTCAGTCACATAATCTACCAAAACATCAGTTTGAAGCTGAAGCTGTTGGGGGTAGTAACAACCTAGTCTGGGTGCAGTCCCAAATAGAATCTCATATGGGGATAATGAGTGCTTCCCTCTAGGTGTGTGTCTAACGCTGAATAGAGCTATTGACAAGCTTTCTGGCCAGGGCATCTTTGTTTCCTGTGACATTTTTAACATTCTAGCTTTTAGGGTACCATTCATGCGTTCCACTTTGCCACTGATTTGTGGGTGGTAAGGGGTGTGGAAAGCTAGGGTCACCCCCAGAGCAGTCCAAATTTCTTTAGTCACTGTTGCTGTAAAAGCTGGGCCCTGGTCACTCTCAATAACTTCTGTGAGTTATCTACAAATCTACATACAATATCTGCAAGTAGACGCTTTGCTGTTGTCTTGGCAGTGATATTAGCCACTGGATAGGCTTCTGGCCATCCTGAAAACATATCCACTATCACTAGTGCATATTCATGGGGACCACTCTTTGGCATTTGTATGTGGTCAATCTGAATTCTCTGGAATGGGTACATAGGCTTAGCCAGGTGTTTCAAGGGCACTTTGGTTGGTTTCCCTGGGTTGCATTTTGCGCAAATGACACAGGCCTTGCAAAAGTTGTTGACCAGTGTAGTAATTCCAGGTGCTTCATAATACTTCTGTATGAGGGCAGCCATTAGGTCTTTTGACAGATGTGCAGGTCCATGTACCCATTGGACTACTACTGGATATAAATTCTTAGGGAGGCAGAATCTAAGATTGTTGTAGTATACTCCATCTTTTAGGACTGCTCCTTTCTTTTTCCATTTCTGTATTTCCTCAGGGGCAATTGCAGCTTGCTGTTCCCGTAGGATTCTTAGGTCAGTAGGAAGAGTCTGCAAGGTAAAGATAGGAATTTCTTTGTGTCCGGACACTCCTTCATCCACTTCCTGCAATTCTCTTGCCGCTTGCTTAGCAGCCTGATCAGCTAAATGGTTGCCCTTTGCTTCATCTGTATCCAATTTCCCGTGTGCCTTCACTTTCAGAATGGCCACTTCTTCTGGGAGTAGGAGGGCATCCATTAGTTCCTTGATTGCAGAACTGTGTTTGACTGGCGTACCGGCAGTGGTAAGAAATCCTCTTGTTTTCCAAATTAATCCGAAGTCATGTGCCACGCCCAATGCATATCTTGAATCAGTGTAGATGTTGGCGCTCTTTCCTTCAGAGATCTTGCACGCTGAAGTCAGGGCTTGCAATTCGGCTTCTTGTGCAGACATTGTTGGTGGTAAAGATGATGACTTGATAATTTCATCTGTTGTGGTTACGGCATATCCTGTGTGGTATTTTCCTTCTTCATCAGCATACCTTGAGCCGTCCACAAACAGAGTGAGGTCAGGATCTACTAGTGGATCCTCATGCACAGTTGGTAAATGTGTTGTCTCCATTTTCATCTGTTCAAAACAGTCATGAGGTGTCTCTGGGTCATAGTCATTTACTATGACCAGATCTTGAAATTCATTTTCCAGGAAGTGGCGTGGCCATGCTTCTAGATGGTCAGTTGCTGGGTATTTGACAACGCCATTTTCCTGTAGCTGTGATTCATTCATGGTGGCCCATAATTTTGCCATGGGCCCAAGATCATTCCATGATCTTGTCTTTAACTTAGTGACAGGGACATGTGGAATGGCAATGTCCCAATGACGATACAAATGTTTGAGTTCTGAAGGTAGATGAATCAAGACCATGCTGTTGCCTTCAGAGTCACAGTAGAAGTCTTGTGAAGTAAGTTTCACCTCTACCAGATGATAGAGCTCATCTTCATAGCAAGGTTCAGGAGTGATGTTTGGCTTGTACCACATGGTACAGAAGGCATATCCTGCTCCATCACAGAGAGGTGTTTGTCCGTCATAGAAGGATAAATTGGGATGCATCTTCTTGATGGTGCCAGTAAGAAGAAAAATATAGGTTTCATCAATGATAAACCCATAGTAGATACCCCCCTCAGGTAGTGGGAGAAGGGTGGACGGATTGAGAACCTGACATCTTTGTAGGGTGATGTTGTCAGGTAACAGAAGATGACATTGAAGACGGAGGTGTCTGGCAGGAGAGACATGCTTGAGTTGTACTTGGTTGATGATGGCAGAAATGTCATGAGGGGCCAAAACAACTAGAGGGTGGCCAAGAACCAGGTCTGCAGTTCTTTCAATTAGTTCTCTGGCTGCAAAAACGTCTCGAAGGCAAGAAGGGGTTCCTCTGGCCACAAGATCCAGTTGGCAGGAGAAAAATCCAATAGGCCTTTGTCGTCCTCTAGATTCATGTGCTTGGGTAAGAACTCCTGTAGCATGGCCCTGTCTTTCAGAGACAAATAACTTGAAGGGTTTGGTATAGTCTGGTAGGCCAAGGGCAGGAGCAGATGCAATAGCACGTTTTAGAGTGCAGAAGTTGTCATGGGCTTCTATGGTCAAGCAGAATGGGTCTGATTTGAGGGCATCATAGAGTGGTTGCATGAGCAGAGAAGCTTCTGGGATCCAGGCACGGCAGTAAGAAATGAGGCCTAGAAAGGCATGTAGAGACTTTGAAGTCCTTGGAGGTGGAATATCCAGTACTGCTCTAACTCGGTCACGGGTGAGATGTCTAGTACCCTGAGATAGGCAATGGCCAAGGAAGATAACAGTAGGTTGACAGAATTGAAGCTTGAGAAGTGAAGCTTTACATCCTTGTTCTGCTAAATAGCAAAGGAGATTAATTGAGCATTCTTCTGTTGTGGGTATGTCATCTCCACAGAGCAGCAAATCATCCACATACTGAAGCAAGACAACCTCTGGATGGTCAGATTGCCATGGATCAAGAATAGAACACATGGCCTTTGCAAATTGACTTGGAGAATTTTGTGCCCCTTGGGGCATGACAGTCCATGTATACTGTTGTTTTTCATGTGTGAAGCCAAACAGGTATTGACAGACTGGATCCAGGGGTACACTGAAGAAGGCATTGGCTGTGAAGTACTTTGCAGAAGGTGGAACTCCAGAGAGCAGAGTGTGTGGGTTTGGCACAATAGGGGTGTCCAGGACTGTTGCTTCATTCACTGCACGGAGATCCTGGACCATTCTGTACTTCTCTGGTTCTCCTTTGGGTGTCTTTTTCTTCACAGGAAACAACGGGGTGTTGCATGGTGATTCACATTTGACAAGAGCACCCTTCTCCAGGAGTGCTTGGATTTGAATTGTGATAGCTGCAGCTTGTGCTGGTTTCAAAGGGTACTGTGATTTCCTCGGTAACTTTGCTCCTGGAATGAGTTTTACCATCACAGGTGGGACTTTTAGGTGACCTATGTCCTCTGGGCCTGAGGACCACAGTTTTGCAGGAACATCTGTTTTTAGTGAATCAGGGAAATTAGACCTCAGTTCCTTTGCATCCGCATGGGGTTCTTCTAAATGGAGCATTAGAGGCAGGGAGCACAAGGCTGAGGTGTCAGAAACAGATAGAGGGGTAGATAATTCTACTTGTCCATCTGGAGTGAAGATGATAGATGCTTGCAGGCGTGAAAGAACATCAGCGCCTAACAGGTTAATGGGGCATGTGGAGGACACCACAAAACGAGCAAGCAAGCTAGGATAGTTGCCAACCCGTAAGGGAGTTGTTAAAGGACTTTGTCTTGGTAGGCCATCCACTCCTACACATGAAACATCAATTTTTGACAGAAATGAAGGGTCTGGCAGGTCTTGTTCTCGTAGAACACTTCGGGCTGCACCTGTGTCAACAAGAAATGTAGTAGGTTGTCCTTCAATGGGTAGAGTCACAGTGGCAAGTGGCCCCCCTTGATCCCCTGAAGACACTGCCATGACAGGGGTTAATGACACAGGCTTGCCAATTTCCTAATCATCTGGCTTCTCAACAAGTGGAATGGCTTTTGGGGCCTTGGGGGCAGGAGCAGACTTAATCACTTAATCACTTTCTTGGGTTCTGGGCACTCATTTTTGAAGTGCCCTTTTGCTTTGCAATTGAAGCAGAATCCATCCTCGGGTCTGGTTGCTCTGGGAACAGTGCCAGGACGGGACACCATAAGGGGAGCTGAATTGGGCTTTCTTGGAGTCTGAGCAGATTCTAGTCCCCTAGCAACTTGGAGTAATGTATCCAGAGGAACAACTCTAAATTCAGGGCGTGCAGCAATGATCCCCTTGCGTATAGAGTCTTTAATGCCTAGGACAAAGGCACCGGACAGCATTTGAGAATGAATCTTATTAGTAAGATCAAATCCCAAATCTGTGAACACTTGAAACAGTCTTGCATGGAACCTTTCCACTGATTCTCCTTTTTCTTGTACAATATCAGTAAGGCCAGCAGCCTGATCCGCAAGTTTATCCTTAGCCCAGTCCTTTAGCTGATTGCAGAATGCTATTCCTGAAGAGTAATCAATATCAGTCTCAAGTAAATTTGTGCTGAGGTGGCGGGCTATGCTAGGCCAGTATGCATCTCCGGCCTTAATGGCACAAATGCTTAGTAAATCAAGCCATGCTGCGGAATAGGTCTTTTGAATCTGAACTATCCCTCGGTAAAAAGGCATTGGTTGCTTTTCTGGGTCAGGGAGTGATTTCATCAGAGCACTAGCCTGAGTGGGATTAAAAGAAACATATTTAGGAGGGGCCTGCTCTCCCCGGCCCATATGTCCAAAGGGATCATCGAGGGAACAGCGAGGCTGAGGCTCTATGGCATCCGGTGAGCCCTGGTAACCATGAGAGCCACCCTCTTCATACTCATCTTCGTATGTGACCTGGACCCCTCTGGAAAGTGGAGCTGCTTGAGGTGTCAGGACCGGGGGATATGAGGGGATCCCGGATGCCGGGGTGAGAAATCATTAGGAAGTACCGGCATTAGGGGTGCTGGATCACTGGGGGCCGCCATATTGGAGGCGTGAAAGGAAGCTGCGTTAGGGTCAAGAGAGGTAGTGGCGGGGCAGACTGTATCGGGATGGGCGTGAACGGGGCCTGGGGTATGGCTAGGGAAAGGAAGTAGGGATTGTTTGGATAGGACAGGGTCACGGGGTAGGGGTAGGGGTAGGGGTATGGCCAGGCCATCTGGGCAGGGGCTAAGGCGGAACCTGGGGAGGGCGGGATAGCTGGGCAGGGATTAGGAAGGGAGGTGGGATATCCGGGGTAGGGAAGTGAAGGGGGGTAGGCGGGAACTTGGGCTGTGGGAGGAGTAGGCAGAAGGGAGGACGGAGAGAGATTGGCAGAGGCAGGTGTAGTAGGAGGGACCGAAGCGGGTGTAGTAGGATGGGTAATAGCAAGTGAGGAGGGGTTAGTGGACTGGGTGGATGCAAGTGGGAGGGTAGGATTATTGACGGAGAGAGAGCGTAGAGAAGGAATGACGGATGAAATAGCTGGATTAGACAGGGAAGTTAGTGCAGGGATGGATGAGGGTGATGGTAGTTGTAGGGATGATGGGGAGAGAATAAAGATCCATCAGAATTCAGGACCGGGCAAACAGGGGCGATGACGGGATGGGTGATGGGAGAGTTAGGGGTGGGGAACATGGTCAGCTGAATGTCACACATTGCTGACTGAACCTTGGGAACGGACATCCCCTGGGCGCCATTTTGGGGCGCTGGCTGAGGGACCCCCCCCCAGCAACATAATTATTATGATATACATACAGTTTTAAACCTTTGTGATCAATTTCTTCCTCAACCCAACCTTCCTGCTGAATATCTCTTGCTACTCTGTACCAGGCTTCTGCTGTACGAAGCAAACCATTATCTGTAAGCTTGCCTTTCTTCTCTGTCAGTAATCTGCGCCAGCTCTCTGGCTGTAATCTACCACATGAAGGTACAGCAATTCTACACACTTTAGCAATCTTTTCAACTCCCTTAACCATCTCTTCACCCTCTCTGTCTTCAACTAGATCACACGCTAACCAGCCCTTACTGGGCTTATCTAACCCCTGTCCCATTCCCCCTATAAAAGGCGTCCCAGATATAGAGGAAGAAAATTAAACAGAGTGTCTACAATGCTCGACTGCCACGTGAAGGGTGGGTCCCTACGTGCGTCTTCCCAAAACGTAGACTAGTCACTTATTCCGCCTACCCGAGGTAGCCACGGATTGGAGCGAGGTGAGAAGTGTGTGACCAATCACTTCTCTCACAAAGAGAAATAGGAGGGGAAAGTGTAAATAACACAGGAAGTAGAGTAAAAGTAAAAAGTGAAAGTAGAGACAGACACAGGAGTTTGAATGACTCCCAATTAAGACAACATTTCAATTGAAATACAGTGCATGCATCACAGTTCAAATAAATTCAACAGTAATCCCTTTCCTTTACTCATGTGGCCAAAGCCACCTCCCTCAACCTTGTAGTGTCCCTGCTCGGAGAACGACTTTCATAAGTCTCACTACCAGCGGCTACGGAAAACAGCTGACACCGGCCCGAGATCCGTAAGCCTCCCCCGTTACAGTGGACCGGTAACCGTGACCACCACTTCCCTCACTCCAGTAGTGCCCCTACGGACCCACCCGTAAGTCTCACTACCACGTGGTGATGGAGACAGCAATGCCTGCCCGAATCCACGCGCCACAAATAAAAAAAAAAATTGGAATGCCACCAGCCTCAGCGCTCGAGGCTGGAGGGTACCACCTCTCTGCAAGCAGAGCAATGTGCACAATGAGGCTAGCTAGGCTATCAAAGTGAGACCATGGGGAATCCCCAGGAAGCAGTGAGTCTACACCCCTCCACAGATTCCCCCCTCCTCTTTTTCCTTACTGCTGCAGCTACCCAGCACCTAAAAGAGGTAAACAGGCAAAAGAAGACCCCCAGGAAACTTCCACAGGTCCACCCCCCTTTTTCCTTACAGCCACAGCCACGTGGCTCCTAAAAGGGGTAAACAGGCAACAGAGGACCCCCAGGAAAACTACCACAGGTCCACCCCCCTTTATCCCAAAAGGGGTAAACAGACAAACACTCTACCCGGGCACTTAAGTTAAAGACAGACCAATACAAACACACCCAGGCAACAGATAGGCAAAATGCAGGTAAACAGGGGGGTAACAATAAGGCACCGGGCAAGTTATTACCTGACTTTGATGTCCTCCCGGTATCAGTCACAGACACTGGGACGGGTCAATCAAAGGGGCTGGAACATACCGGCTAGGCTCTGCAGTAGTCTCTACCGTGTACTGGGAGGTGATCAGTCTCCTTTCCTTCCCCCAGGATTCCTCCGTCCAGCGTCTTCTAGGACGGCTTACCGACCAAAGGCCATAGCCCGGTGCCCCACGTTGGATGCGCCAATTGATATAGATTCTTTTAAGCAAACAAATAAGTTTGAATGTCTATCTGTTCCTGTCCAAATCTGAGATGATTAAATTGCGTATACGCAGAAGTAAATTCACACTGACACACGGAGTTCAGGTTAAAAGAACTTCGAGAAAATTTAATGGCATCTGGTTAAAAAGCGGGCTCGCAGACCCTTATAAGAGCAATATTACATCATCATAGAATATCAAGATAACAACAAATAAACATAATTAATAGGGTTAGGTGTTAAGTGGCTATGTCAATACCCACCCATCAATATTATTAATTGGCTTAAGTGTTAAGTGGCCGGCTACATGACCTCCCACCGAGAGGTGGCGTCATCTTGGACACGGGAGTACACGATGGCCCAGGCGCCATCTTGCTAGCACGAGGCTTTACTCGATGGGAGGGGGTCTTTAGGCGCCATTTTGAGTAGTTAGTGATGTTAGATTCGAGGTCAGGTTCAAGGCTTTTTAGTGAATGGACATTTCATTAGTACAGTTCTCATGATCTAACTATGGCATACATTGTTACATATTACAGGAACTTGACAATTCCGGTGTTACTCATATCCTTCTAGAAAATACATTCTCTTTCTAATATTCTAAATGCTGTTAGGAAAATCTGTCATATAATGAAGTTAATGGAGTTAATGGGGAAATTTAATAAATGTTTTAATAATTCTACAACAGTATGTCTCTGAGATATTAACAATGAAGGCACAGTCACAGTTTAGAAATTACCCTTCAAATGTGAGCTTTGCAGAGTGGAGTTTCAATGAATGTCAATGGACTGCGTGAGTTGCAAACAAATGGTCATATTGTGAAAACTATAATGACTATGTCTTAGCTGTGGACATTTTTAGTGGCAGCAGGGATAGCTGAACGTTTTGATATAAGATTTGTGTAGGTGGGCCTGAAAATGAGGGAGTGGTGGCAGTTTAGAAATCATGTCCTGATTTTTCAGCTTTTCCCAGCTACCACTCTAGCTTTGCCATTCATTCCTATGGGACAAATTTCGCCAAAAGAATGACGATATTCCGAGAACCATTCGGCGAAACGTTCCACAAAGTAATAGCAATCCGATCGGGAACTATCTGCACGTTTTGGTATATTTTTGTCTATGTAGTGTAAAAACTGTGGGAGGAGTTAGGGTGGCAAATTTGGCTATAATAATAATAACTAGAAAAGCTACAATTTCTGGGGAAATTGTGTGAAGTGTTCTTGCCTCCACCAGTAGTCTACAACTGGAGTGGGCGGAGTAACTGTTATCATTTATATAGTACATTTAATTGCAACGTTGTTGCACAGTTACATTAAACCATACATTTATAAAAACATTAGCATGTGTAAAAGGCTTTGTCTATGACATCACTTGCTGCTGCAGCCTGGCACAGGTCAGAGTATTTTTGCGGTTGCCATCTTCAAACGGTCGTATTTTAAAAACTATAAATCCTACAGTGAAGAGCTTTATATTGTGAGAATCACAAGACCCAGACCTACATTTTGATGTATAGTATGTCTCTGAGATATTAACAATGAAGGCACAGTCGCAGTTTAGAAATTGCACTTCAAATGTGAGCTTTGCAGAGTGGAGATTCAATGAATGTCAATGGACTGCGTGAGTTGCAAACAAATGGTCATATTGTGAAACTATAAGGACTATGGCTTAGCCGTGGACATTTCTAGTGGCAGCAGGGATAGCTGAATGTTTTGATATAAGATTTGTGTGGGTTGGCCTGAAAATGAGGGAGTGGTGGAAGTTTAGAAATCATGTCCTGATTTTTCAGCTTTTGCCAGCTCCCACTCTAGCTTTGCCATTCATTCCTATGGGACAAATTACGCCACAAGAACGACGATATTCCGAGAACCATTCGGCGAAACGTTCCACAAAGTAATAGCAATCCGATCGGGAACAATCTGCACGTTTTGGTATATTTTTGTCTATGTAGTGTAAAAACTGTGGGAGGAGTTAGGGTGGTAAATTTGGCTATAATAAGAATAATAAGAACTAGAAAAGGTACAATTTCTGGGGAAATTGTGAAGTGTTCTTGCCTCCACCAGTAGTCTACAACTGGAGTGGGCGGAGTAACTGTTATTATTTATTTATATAGCACATTTAATTGCAATGTTGTTGCCCAAAGTGCTTCACAGTTACATTAAAACATACAGTTATAAAAACATTAGCAGGTGTAAAAGGCTTTGTCTATGACATCACTTGCTGCTGCAGCCTTGCACAGGTCAGAGTATTTTTGCGGTTGCCATCTTCAAACGGTCGTATTTTAAAAACTATAAATCCTACAGTGAAGAGCTTTATATTGTGAGAATCACAAGACCCAGACCTACATTTTGATGTATAGTATGTCTCTGAGATATTAACAATGAAGGCACAGTCGCAGTTTAGAAATTGCCCTTCAAATGTGAGCTTTGCAGAGTGGAGTTTCAATGAATGTCAATGGACTGCGTGAGTTGCAAACAAAATGGTCATATTGTGAAAACTATCAGGACTATGGCTTAGCTGTGGACATTTTTAGTGGCAGCAGGGATAGCTGAACGTTTTGATATAAGATTTGTGTAGGTGGGCCTGAAAATGAGGGAGTGGTGGCAGTTTAGAAATCATGTCCTGATTTTTCAGATTTTGCCAGCTCCCACTCTAGCTTTGCCATTCATTCCTATGGGACAAATTTTGCCACAAGAACGACGATATTCCGTGAACCATTCGGCGAAACGTTCCACAAAGTAATAGCAATCCGATCGGGAACAATCTGCACGTTTTGGTAAATTTTCGTCTATGTAGTGTAAAAACTGTGGGAGGAGTTAGGGTGGCAAATTTGGCTATTATAAGAATAAGAATAATAATAATAACTAGAAAAGGTACAATTTATGGGGAAATTGTGTGAAGTGTTCTTGCATCCACCAGTAGTCTACAACTGGAGTGGGCGGAGTAACTGTTATCATTTATATAGCACATTTAATTGCAATGTTGTTGCACAGTTACATTAAACCATACATTTATAAAAACATTAGCAGGTGTACAAATGGCCCTGTCTATGACATCACTTGCTGCTGCAGCCTGGCACAGGTCAGAGTACTTTGGCAGTTGCCATCTTCAAACGGTCATATTTTAAAAACTATAAATCCTACAGTGAAGAGCTTTATATTCTGAGAATCACAAGACCCAGACCTACATTTTGATGTATAGTATGTCTCTGAGATATTAACAATGAAGGCACAGTCACAGTTTAGAAATTACCCTTCAAATGTGAGCTTTGCAGAGTGGAGTTTCAATGAATGTCAATGGACTGCGTGAGTTGCAAACAAATGGTCATATTGTGAAACTATAAGGACTATGGCTTAGCCGTGGACATTTCTAGTGGCAGCAGGGATAGCTGAACGTTTTGATATAAGATTTGTGTAGGTGGGCCTGAAAATGAGGGAGTGGTGGCAGTTTAGAAATCATGTCCTGATTTTTCAGCTTTTCCCAGCTACCACTCTAGCTTTGCCATTCATTCCTATGGGACAAATTTCGCCAAAAGAATGACGATATTCCGAGAACCATTCGGCGAAACGTTCCACAAAGTAATAGCAATCCGATCGGGAACTATCTGCACGTTTTGGTATATTTTTGTCTATGTAGTGTAAAAACTGTGGGAGTAGTTAGGGTGGCAAATTTGGCTATAATAAGAATAATAATAACTAGAAAAGCTACAATTTCTGGGGAAATTGTGAAGTGTTCTTGCCTCCACCAGTAGTATACAACTGGAGTGGGCGGAGTAACTGTTATTATTTATTTATATAGCACATTTAATTGCAACGTTGTTGCACAGTTACATTAAAACATACAGTTATAAAAACATTAGCAGGTGCAAATGGCCCTGTCTATGACATCACTTGCTGCTGCAGCCTTGCACAGGTCAGAGTATTTTTGCGGTTGCCATCTTCAAACGGTCGTATTTTAAAAACTATAAATCCTACAGTGAAGAGCTTTATATTGTGAGAATCACAAGACCCAGACCTACATTTTGATGTATAGTATGTCTCTGAGATATTAACAAGGAAGGCACAGTCGCAGTTTAGAAATTGCCCTTCAAATGTGAGCTTTGCAGAGTGGAATTTCAATGAATGTCAATGGACTGCGTGAGTTGCAAACAAATGGTCATATTGCGAAAACAATCAGGACTATGGCTTAGCCGTGGACATTTTTAGTGGCAGCAGGGATAGCTGAACGTTTTGATATAAGATTTGTGTAGGTGGGCTTGAAAATGAGGGAGTAGTGGCAGTTTAGAAATCATGTCCTGATTTTTCAGCTTTTGCCAGCTCCCACTCTAGCTTTGCCATTCATTCCTATGGGACAAATTTCGCCACAAGAACGACGATATTCCGAGAACCATCCAGCGAAACGTTCCACAAAGTAATAGCAACGCGATCGGGAACAATCTGCACGTTTTGGTAAATTTTTGTCTATGTAGTGTAAAAACTGTGGGAGGAGTTAGGGTGGCAAATTTGGCTATAATAAGAATAATAATAATAATATATATGTGAGATAACATTAAGTGGTCTTGCTATGCAAGAACACTTAACTAGAAAAGCTACAATTTCTGGGGAAATTGTGAAGTGTTCTTGCCTCCACCAGTAGTATACAACTGGAGTGGGCGGAGTAACTGTTATTATTTATTTATATAGCACATTTAATTGCAACGTTCTTGCACAGTTACATTAAAACATACAGTTATAAAACATTAGCAGGTGCAAATGGCCCTGTCTATGACATCACTTGCTGCTGCAGCCTTGCACAGGTCAGAGTATTTTTGCGGTTGCCATCTTCAAACGGTCGTATTTTAAAAAACTATAAATCCTACAGTGAAGAGCTTTATATTGTGAGAATCACAAGACCCAGACCTACATTTTGATGTATAGTATGTCTCTGAGATATTAACAAGGAAGGCACAGTCGCAGTTTAGAAATTGCCCTTCAAATGTGAGCTTTGCAGAGTGGCGTTTCAATGAATGTCAATGGACTGCGTGAGTTGCAAACAAATGGTCATATTGCGAAAACAATCAGGACTATGGCTTAGCCGTGGACATTTTTAGTGGCAGCAGGGATAGCTGAACGTTTTGATATAAGATTTGTGTAGGTGGGCTTGAAAATGAGGGAGTAGTGGCAGTTTAGAAATCATGTCCTGATTTTTCAGCTTTTGCCAGCTCCCACTCTAGCTTTGCCATTCATTCCTATGGGACAAATTTCGCCACAAGAACGACGATATTCCGAGAACCATTCAGCGAAACGTTCCACAAAGTAATAGCAACGCGATCGGGAACAATCTGCACGTTTTGGTAAATTTTTGTCTATGTAGTGTAAAAACTGTGGGAGGAGTTAGGGTGGCAAATTTGGCTATAATAAGAATAATAAGAACTAGAAAAGCTACAATTTCTGGGGAAATTGTGAAGTGTTCTTGCCTCCACCAGTAGTATACAACTGGAGTGGGCGGAGTAACTGTTATTATTTATTTATATAGCACATTTAATTGCAACGTTGTTGCACAGTTACATTAAAACATACAGTTATAAAAACATTAGCAGGTGCAAATGGCCCTGTCTATGACATCACTTGCTGCTGCAGCCTTGCACAGGTCAGAGTATTTTTGCGGTTGCCATCTTCAAACGGTCGTATTTTAAAAACTATAAATCCTACAGTGAAGAGCTTTATATTGTGAGAATCACAAGACCCAGACCTACATTTTGATGTATAGTATGTCTCTGAGATATTAACAAGGAAGGCACAGTCGCAGTTTAGAAATTGCCCTTCAAATGTGAGCTTTGCAGAGTGGCGTTTCAATGAATGTCAATGGACTGCGTGAGTTGCAAACAAATGGTCATATTGCGAAAACAATCAGGACTATGGCTTAGCTGTGGACATTTTTAGTGGCAGCAGGGATAGCTGAACGTTTTGATATAAGATTTGTGTAGGTGGGCTTGAAAATGAGGGAGTAGTGGCAGTTTAGAAATCATGTCCTGATTTTTCAGCTTTTGCCAGCTCCCACTCTAGCTTTGCCATTCATTCCTATGGGACAAATTTCGCCACAAGAACGACGATATTCCGAGAACCATTCAGCGAAACGTTCCACAAAGTAATAGCAACGCGATCGGGAACAATCTGCACGTTTTGGTAAATTTTTGTCTATGTAGTGTAAAAACTGTGGGAGGAGTTAGGGTGGCAAATTTGGCTATAATAAGAATAATAAGAATAATATATATGTGAGATAACATTAAGTGGTCTTGCTATGCAAGAACACTTAACTAGAAAAGCTACAATTTCTGGGGAAATTGTGTGGTGTTCTTGCCTCCATCAGTAGTCTACAACTAGAGTGGGCGGAGTAACTGTTATTATTTATTTATATAGCACATTTAATTGCAATGTTGTTGCCCAAAGTGCTTCACAGTTACATTAAAACATACAGTTATAAAAACATTAGTAGGTGTAAAAGGCTTTGTCTATGACATCACTTGCTGCTGCAGCCTGACACAGGTCAGAGTATTTTGGCGGTTGCCATCTTCAAACGGTTTTATTTTAAAAACTATAAATCCTACAGCGAAGAGCTTTATATTGTGAGAATCACAAGACTCAGACCTACATTTTGATGTATAGTATGTCTCTGAGATATTATCAATGAAGGCACAGTCGCAGTTTAGAAATCGCCCTTCAAATGTGAGCTTTGCAGAGTGGAGTTTCAATATATGTCAATGGACGGCGTGAGTTGCAAACAAATAGTCATATTGCGAAAACTATCAGGACTATGGCTTAGCTGTGTACATTTTTAGTGGCAGCAGGGATAGCTGAACATTTTGATATAAGATTTGTGCAGGTGGGCCTGAAAATGAGGGAGTGGTGGCAGTTTAGAAATCATGTCCTGATTTTTCAGCTTTTGCCAGCTCCCACTCTAGCTTTGCCATTCATTCCTATGGGACAAATTTCGCCACAAGATTGACGATATTCCGTGAACCATTCTGCGAAACGTTCCACAAAGTAATAGCAATCCGATCGGGAACAATCTGCACGTTTTGCTAAATTTTTGTCTATGTAGTGTAAAAACTGTGGGAGGAGTTAGGGTGGCAAATTTGGCTATAATAAGAATAAGAATAAGAACTAGAAAAGCTACAATTTCTGGGGAAATTGTGAAGTGTTCTTGCCTCCACCAGTAGTATACAACTGGAGTGGGCGGAGTAACTGTTATTATTTATTTATATAGCACATTTAATTGCAACGTTGTTGCACAGTTACATTAAAACATACAGTTATAAAAACATTAGCAGGTGCAAATGGCCCTGTCTATGACATCACTTGCTGCTGCAGCCTTGCACAGGTCAGAGTATTTTTGCGGTTGCCATCTTCAAACGGTCGTATTTTAAAAACTATAAATCCTACAGTGAAGAGCTTTATATTGTGAGAATCACAAGACCCAGACCTACATTTTGATGTATAGTATGTCTCGGAGATATTAACAAGGAAGGCACAGTCGCAGTTTAGAAATTACCCTTCAAATGTGAGCTTTGCAGAGTGGCGTTTCAATGAATGTCAATGGACTGCGTGAGTTGCAAACAAATGGTCATATTGCGAAAACAATCAGGACTATGGCTTAGCCGTGACTATGGCTTTTTTAGTGGCAGCAGGGATAGCTGAACGTTTTGATATAAGATTTGTGTAGGTGGGCTTGAAAATGAGGGAGTAGTGGCAGTTTAGAAATCATGTCCTGATTTTTCAGCTTTTGCCAGCTCCCACTCTAGCTTTGCCATTCATTCCTATGGGACAAATTTCGCCACAAGAACGACGATATTCCGAGAACCATTCAGCGAAACGTTCCACAAAGTAATAGCAACGCGATCGGGAACAATCTGCACGTTTTGGTAAATTTTTGTCTATGTAGTGTAAAAACTGTGGGAGGAGTTAGGGTGGCAAATTTGGCTATAATAAGAATAATAATATATATGTGAGATAACATTAAGTGGTCTTGCTATGCAAGAACACTTAATAATAATAAATAGAAAAGCTACAATTTCTGGGGAAATTGTGTGAAGTGTTCTTGCCTCCACCAGTAGTCTACAACTGGAGTGGGCGGAGTAACTGTTATTATTTATTTATATAGCACATTTAATTGCAACGTTGTTGCACAGTTACATTAAAACATACAGTTATAAAAACATTAGCAGGTGCAAATGGCCCTGTCTATGACATCACTTGCTGCTGCAGCCTTGCACAGGTCAGAGTATTTTTGCGGTTGCCATCTTCAAACGGTCGTATTTTAAAAACTATAAATCCTACAGTGAAGAGCTTTATATTGTGAGAATCACAAGACCCAGACCTACATTTTGATGTATAGTATGTCTCTGAGATATTAACAAGGCAGGCACAGTCGCAGTTTAGAAATTGCCCTTCAAATGTGAGCTTTGCAGAGTGGCGTTTCAATGAATGTCAATGGACTGCGTGAGTTGCAAACAAATGGTCATATTGCGAAAACTATAAGGAGTATGGCTTAGCCGTGGACATTTTTAGTGGCAGCAGGGATAGCTGAACGTTTTGATATAATATTTGTGTAGGTGGGCTTGAAAATGAGGGAGTAGTGGCAGTTTAGAAATCATGTCCTGATTTTTCAGCTTTTGCCAGCTCCCACTCTAGCTTTGCCATTCATTCCTATGGGACAAATTTCGCCACAAGAATGACGATATTCCGAGAACCATTCAGCGAAATGTTCCACAAAGTAATAGCAACGCGATCGGGAACAATCTCCACGTTTTGGTACATTTTTGTCTATGTAGTGTAAAAACTGTGGGAGGAGTTAGGGTGGCAAATTTGGCTATAATAAGAATAATAATAATAATATATATGTGAGATAACATTAAGTGGTCTTGCTATGCAAGAACACTTAATAACTAGAAAAGCTACAATTTCTGGGGAAATTGTGTGAAGTGTTCTTGCCTCCACCAGTAGTCTACAACTGGAGTGGGCGGAGTAACTGTGATTATTTATTGATATAGCACATTTAATTGCAACGTTGTTGCCCAAAGTGCTTTACAGTTACATTAAAACATACAGTTATAAAAACATTAGCAGGTGCAAAAGGCCCTGTCTATGACATCACTTGCTGCTGCAGCCTTGCACAGGTCAGAGTATTTTGGCGGTTGCCATCTTCAAACGGTAGTATTTTAAAAACTATACATCCTACAGCGAAGAGCTTTATATTGTGAGAATCACAAGACCCATACCTACATTTTGATGTATAGTATGTCTCTGAGATATTAACAATGAAGGCACAGTCGCAGTTTAGAAATTGCCCTTCAAATGTGAGCTTTGCAGAGTGGAGTTTCAATGAATGTCAATGGGCGGCATGAGTTGCAACAAATGGTCATATTGTGAAAACTATTCGGACTATGGCTTAGCCGTGGACATTTTTAGTGACACCGCGGATAGCTGAACGTTTTGATACAAGATTTGTGCAGGTGGGCCTGAAAATGAGGGAGTGGTGGCAGTTTAGAAATCATGTCCTGATTTTTCAGCTTTTGCCAGTTCCCACTCTAGCTTTGCCATTCATTCCTATGGGACAAATTTCGCCACAAGTACGACGATATTCCGTGAACCATCTGGCGAAACGTTCCAAAAAGTAATAGCAATCCCATCGGGAACAATCTGCACGTTTTGGTAAATTTTTGTCTATGTAGTGTAAAAACTGTGGGAGGAGTTAGGGTGGCAAATTTGGCTATAATAAGAATAAGAATAAGAATAATATATATGTGAGATAACATTAAGTGGTCTTGCTATGCAAGAACACTTAATAATATATATGTGAGATAACATTAAGTGGTCTTGCTATGCAAGAACACTTAATAATAATATATATGTGAGATAACATTAAGTGGTCTTGCTATGCAAGAACACTTAATAATAATATATATGTGAGATAACATTAAGTGGTCTTGCTATGCAAGAACACTTAATAATATATATGTGAGATAACATTAAGTGGTCTTGCTTTGCAAGAACACTTAACTAGAAAAGCTACAATTTCTGGGGAAATTGTGTGAAGTGTTCTTGCCTCCATCAGTAGTCTACAACTAGAGTGGGCGGAGTAACTGTTAGTATTTATTTATATAGCACATTTAATTGAAATGTTGTTGCCCAAAGTGCTTCACAGTTACATTAAAACATACAGTTATAAAAACCTTAGCAGGTGTAAAAGGCTTTGTCTATGACATCACTTGCTGCTGCAGCCTGGCACAGGTCAGAGTATTTTGGCGGTTGCCATCTTCAAACAGTCGTATTGTAAAAACTATAAATCCTACAGTGAAGAGCTTTATATTCTGAGAATCACAAGACCCAGACCTACATTTTGATGTATAGTATGTCTCTGAGATATTAACAATGAAGGCACAGTCACAGTTTAGAAATTACCCTTCAAATGTGAGCTTTGCAGAGTGGAGTTTCAATGAATGTCAATGGACTGCGTGAGTTGCAAACAAATGGTCATATTGTGAAAACTATCAGGACTATGGCTTAGCTGTGGACATTTTTAGTGGCAGCAGGGATAGCTGAATGTTTTGATATAAGATTTGTGTAGGTGGGCCTGAAAATGAGGGAGTTGTGACAGTTTAGAAATCATGTCCTGATTTTTCAGCTTTTGCCAGCTCCCACTCTGGCTTTGCCATTCATTCCTATGGGACAAATTTCGCCACAAGAACGACAATATTCCGTGAACCATTCGGCGAAACGTTCCACAAAGTAATAGCAATCCGATCGGGAACAATCTGCACGTTTTGGTATATTTTTGTCTATGTAGTGTAAAAACTGTGGGAGGAGTTAGGGTGGCAAATTTGGCTATAATAAGAATAATAAGAATAACTAGAAAAGCTACAATTTCTGGGGAAATTGTGTGAAGTGTTCTTGCCTCCACCAGTAGTCTACAACTGGAGTGGGCGGAGTAATTGTGATTATTTATTTATATAGCACATTTAATTGCAACGTTGTTGCCCAAAGTGCTTTACAGTTACATTAAAACATACAGTTATAAAAACATTAGCAGGTGCAAAAGGCCCTGTCTATGACATCACTTGCTGCTGCAGCCTTGCACAGGTCAGAGTATTTTGGCGGTTGCCATCTTCAAATGGTAGTATTTTAAAAACTATACATCCTACAGCGAAGAGCTTTATATTGTGAGAATCACAAGACCCATACCTACATTTTGATGTATAGTATGTCTCTGAGATATTAACAATGAAGGCACAGTCGCAGTTTAGAAATTGCCCTTCAAATGTGAGCTTTGCAGAGTGGAGTTTCAATGAATGTCAATGGGCGGCATGAGTTGCAACAAATGGTCATATTGTGAAAACTATTCGGACTATGGCTTAGCCGTGGACATTTTTAGTGACACCGCGGATAGCTGAACGTTTTGATATAAGATTTGTGCAGGTGGGCCTGAAAATGAGGGAGTGGTGGCAGTTTAGAAATCATGTCCTGATTTTTCAGCTTTTGCCAGTTCCCACTCTAGCTTTGCCATTCATTCCTATGGGACAAATTTCGCCACAAGAACGACGATATTCCGTGAACCATCTGGCGAAACGTTCCAAAAAGTAATAGCAATCCCATCGGGAACAATCTGCACGTTTTGGTAAATTTTTGTCTATGTAGTGTAAAAACTGTGGGAGGAGTTAGGGTGGCAAATTTGGCTATAATAAGAATAAGAATAAGAATAATATATATGTGAGATAACATTAAGTGGTCTTGCTATGCAAGAACACTTAATAATAATAATAATATATATGTGAGATAACATTAAGTGGTCTTGCTATGCAAGAACACTTAATAATATATATGTGAGATAACATTAAGTGGTCTTGCTATGCAAGAACACTTAATAATAATATATATGTGAGATAACATTAAGTGGTCTTGCTATGCAAGAACACTTAATAATATATATGTGAGATAACATTAAGTGGTCTTGCTTTGCAAGAACACTTAACTAGAAAAGCTACAATTTCTGGGGAAATTGTGTGAAGTGTTCTTGCCTCCATCAGTAGTCTACAACTAGAGTGGGCGGAGTAACTGTTAGTATTTATTTATATAGCACATTTAATTGAAATGTTGTTGCCCAAAGTGCTTCACAGTTACATTAAAACATACAGTTATAAAAACCTTAGCAGGTGTAAAAGGCTTTGTCTATGACATCACTTGCTGCTGCAGCCTGGCACAGGTCAGAGTATTTTGGCGGTTGCCATCTTCAAACAGTCGTATTGTAAAAACTATAAATCCTACAGTGAAGAGCTTTATATTCTGAGAATCACAAGACCCAGACCTACATTTTGATGTATAGTATGTCTCTGAGATATTAACAATGAAGGCACAGTCGCAGTTTAGAAATTGCCCTTCAAATGTGAGCTTTGCAGAGTGGAGTTTCAATGAATGTCAATGGAAGGCGTGAGTTGCAAACAAATGGTCATATTGTGAAAACTATCAGGACTATGGCTTAGCCGTGGACATTTCTAGTGGCAGCAGGGATAGCTGAACGTTTTGATATAAGATTTGTGTAGGTGGGCCTGAAAATGATGGGAGTGGTGGCAGTTTAGAAATCATGTCCTGATTTTTCAGCTTTTGCCAGCTCCCACTCTAGCTTTGCCATTCATTCCTATGGGACAAATTTCGCCACAAGAACGACGATATTCCGTGAACCATTCGGCGAAACGTTCCACAAAGTAATAGCAATCCGATCGGGAACAATCTGCACGTTTTGGTATATTTTTGTCTATGTAGTGTAAAAACTGTGGGAGGAGTTAGGGTGGCAAATTTGGCTATAATAAGAATAATAAGAATAACTAGAAAAGCTACAATTTCTGGGGAAATTGTGTGAAGTGTTCTTGCCTCCACCAGTAGTCTACAACTGGAGTGGGCGGAGTAACTGTGATTATTTATTTATATAGCACATTTAATTGCAACGTTGTTGCCCAAAGTGCTTTACAGTTACATTAAAACATACAGTTATAAAAACATTAGCAGGTGCAAAAGGCCCTGTCTATGACATCACTTGCTGCTGCAGCCTTGCACAGGTCAGAGTATTTTGGCGGTTGCCATCTTCAAACGGTAGTATTTTAAAATCTATACATCCTACAGCGAAGAGCTTTATATTGTGAGAATCACAAGACCCATACCTACATTTTGATGTATAGTATGTCTCTGAGATATTAACAATGAAGGCACAGTCGCAGTTTAGAAATTGCCCTTCAAATGTGAGCTTTGCAGAGTGGAGTTTCAATGAATGTCAATGGGCGGCATGAGTTGCAACAAATGGTCATATTGTGAAAACTATTCGGACTATGGCTTAGCCGTGGACATTTTTAGTGACACCGCGGATAGCTGAACGTTTTGATATAAGATTTGTGCAGGTGGGCCTGAAAATGAGGGAGTGGTGGCAGTTTAGAAATCATGTCCTGATTTTTCAGCTTTTGCCAGTTCCCACTCTAGCTTTGCCATTCATTCCTATGGGACAAATTTCGCCACAAGAACGACGATATTCCGTGAACCATCTGGCGAAACGTTCCAAAAAGTAATAGCAATCCCATCGGGAACAATCTGCACGTTTTGGTAAATTTTTGTCTATGTAGTGTAAAAACTGTGGGAGGAGTTAGGGTGGCAAATTTGGCTATAATAAGAATAAGAATAAGAATAATATATATGTGAGATAACATTAAGTGGTCTTGCTATGCAAGAACACTTAATAATAATAATAATATATATGTGAGATAACATTAAGTGGTCTTGCTATGCAAGAACACTTAATAATATATATGTGAGATAACATTAAGTGGTCTTGCTATGCAAGAACACTTAATAATATATATGTGAGATAACATTAAGTGGTCTTGCTATGCAAGAACACTTAATAATAATATATATGTGAGATAACATTAAGTGGTCTTGCTATGCAAGAACACTTAATAATATATATGTGAGATAACATTAAGTGGTCTTTCTTTGCAAGAACACTTAACTAGAAAAGCTACAATTTCTGGGGAAATTGTGTGAAGTGTTCTTGCCTCCATCAGTAGTCTACAACTAGAGTGGGCGGAGTAACTGTTAGTATTTATTTATATAGCACATTTAATTGAAATGTTGTTGCCCAAAGTGCTTCACAGTTACATTAAAACATACAGTTATAAAAACCTTAGCAGGTGTAAAAGGCTTTGTCTATGACATCACTTGCTGCTGCAGCCTGGCACAGGTCAGAGTATTTTGGCGGTTGCCATCTTCAAACAGTCGTATTGTAAAAACTATAAATCCTACAGTGAAGAGCTTTATATTCTGAGAATCACAAGACCCAGACCTACATTTTGATGTATAGTATGTCTCTGAGATATTAACAATGAAGGCACAGTCACAGTTTAGAAATTACCCTTCAAATGTGAGCTTTGCAGAGTGGAGTTTCAATGAATGTCAATGGACTGCGTGAGTTGCAAACAAATGGTCATATTGTGAAAACTATCAGGACTATGGCTTAGCTGTGGACATTTTTAGTGGCAGCAGGGATAGCTGAATGTTTTGATATAAGATTTGTGTAGGTGGGCCTGAAAATGAGGGAGTTGTGACAGTTTAGAAATCATGTCCTGATTTTTCAGCTTTTGCCAGCTCCCACTCTGGCTTTGCCATTCATTCCTATGGGACAAATTTCGCCACAAGAACGACAATATTCCGTGAACCATTCGGCGAAACGTTCCACAAAGTAATAGCAATCCGATCGGGAACTATCTGCACGTTTTGGTATATTTTTGTCTATGTAGTGTAAAAACTGTGGGAGGAGTTAGGGTGGCAAATTTGGCTATAATAAGAATAAGAATAAGAACTAGAAAAGCTACAATTTCTGGGGAAATTGTGTGAAGTGTTCTTGCCTCCATCAGTAGTCTACAACTAGAGTGGGCGGAGTAACTGTTAGTATTTATTTATATAGCACATTTAATTGCAATGTTGTTGCCCAAAGTGCTTCCCAGTTACATTAAAACATACAGTTATAAAAAATTAGCAGGTGTAAAAGGCTTTGTCTATGACATCACTTGCTGCTGCAGCCTTGCACAGGTCAGAGTATTTTGGCGGTTGCCATCTTCAAACGGTCGTATTTTAAAAACTATAAATCCTACAGTGAAGAGCTTTATATTGTGAGAATCACAAGACCCAGACCTACATTTTGATGTATAGTATGTCTCTGAGATATTAACAATGAAGGCACAGTCGCAGTTTAGAAATTGCCCTTCAAATGTGAGCTTTGCAGAGTGGAGTTTCAATGAATGTCAATGGAAGGCGTGAGTTGCAAACAAATGGTCATATTGTGAAAACTATCAGGACTATGGCTTAGCCGTGGACATTTCTAGTGGCAGCAGGGATAGCTGAACGTTTTGATATAAGATTTGTGTAGGTGGGCCTGAAAATGAGGGAGTGGTGGCAGTTTAGAAATCATGTCCTGATTTTTCAGCTTTTGCCAGCTCCCACTCTAGCTTTGCCATTCATTCCTATGGGACAAATTTCGCCACAAGAACGACGATATTCCGTGAACCATTCGGCGAAACGTTCCACAAAGTAATAGCAATCCGATCGGGAACAATCTGCACGTTTTGGTATATTTTTGTCTATGTAGTGTAAAAACTGTGGGAGGAGTTAGGGTGGCAAATTTGGCTATAATAAGAATAATAAGAATAACTAGAAAAGCTACAATTTCTGGGAAAATTGTGTGAAGTGTTCTTGCCTCCACCAGTAGTCTACAACTGGAGTGGGCGGAGTAACTGTTATTATTTATTTATATAGCACATTTAATTGCAATGTTGTTGCCCAAAGTGCTTCACAGTTACATTAAAACATACAGTTATAAAAACATTAGTAGGTGTAAAAGGCTTTGTCTATGACATCACTTGCTGCTGCAGCCTGACACAGGTCAGAGTATTTTGGCGGTTGCCATCTTCAAACGGTTTTATTTTAAAAACTATAAATCCTACAGCGAAGAGCTTTATATTGTGAGAATCACAAGACTCAGACCTACATTTTGATGTATAGTATGTCTCTGAGATATTATCAATGAAGGCACAGTCGCAGTTTAGAAATCGCCCTTCAAATGTGAGCTTTGCAGAGTGGAGTTTCAATGTATGTCAATGGACGGCGTGAGTTGCAAACAAATAGTCATATTGCGAAAACTATCAGGACTATGGCTTAGCTGTGTACATTTTTAGTGGCAGCAGGGATAGCTGAACATTTTGATATAAGATTTGTGCAGGTGGGCCTGAAAATGAGGGAGTGGTGGCAGTTTAGAAATCATGTCCTGATTTTTCAGCTTTTGCCAGCTCCCACTCTAGCTTTGCCATTCATTCCTATGGGACAAATTTCGCCACAAGATTGACGATATTCCGTGAACCATTCTGCGAAACGTTCCACAAAGTAATAGCAATCCGATCGGGAACAATCTGCACGTTTTGCTAAATTTTTGTCTATGTAGTGTAAAAACTGTGGGAGGAGTTAGGGTGGCAAATTTGGCTATAATAAGAATAAGAATAAGAACTAGAAAAGCTACAATTTCTGGGGAAATTGTGAAGTGTTCTTGCCTCCACCAGTAGTATACAACTGGAGTGGGCGGAGTAACTGTTATTATTTATTTATATAGCACATTTAATTGCAACGTTGTTGCACAGTTACATTAAAACATACAGTTATAAAAACATTAGCAGGTGCAAATGGCCCTGTCTATGACATCACTTGCTGCTGCAGCCTTGCACAGGTCAGAGTATTTTTGCGGTTGCCATCTTCAAACGGTCGTATTTTAAAAACTATAAATCCTACAGTGAAGAGCTTTATATTGTGAGAATCACAAGACCCAGACCTACATTTTGATGTATAGTATGTCTCTGAGATATTAACAAGGAAGGCACAGTCGCAGTTTAGAAATTACCCTTCAAATGTGAGCTTTGCAGAGTGGCGTTTCAATGAATGTCAATGGACTGCGTGAGTTGCAAACAAATGGTCATATTGCGAAAACAATCAGGACTATGGCTTAGCCGTGGACTTTTTTAGTGGCAGCAGGGATAGCTGAACGTTTTGATATAAGATTTGTGTAGGTGGGCTTGAAAATGAGGGAGTAGTGGCAGTTTAGAAATCATGTCCTGATTTTTCAGCTTTTGCCAGCTCCCACTCTAGCTTTGCCATTCATTCCTATGGGACAAATTTCGCCACAAGAACGACGATATTCCGAGAACCATTCAGCGAAACGTTCCACAAAGTAATAGCAACGCGATCGGGAACAATCTGCACGTTTTGGTAAATTTTTGTCTATGTAGTGTAAAAACTGTGGGAGGAGTTAGGGTGGCAAATTTGGCTATAATAAGAATAATAATAATAATATATATGTGAGATAACATTAAGTGGTCTTGCTATGCAAGAACACTTAATAATAATAAATAGAAAAGCTACAATTTCTGGGGAAATTGTGTGAAGTGTTCTTGCCTCCACCAGTAGTCTACAACTGGAGTGGGCGGAGTAACTGTTATTATTTATTTATATAGCACATTTAATTGCAACGTTGTTGCACAGTTACATTAAAACATACAGTTATAAAAACATTAGCAGGTGCAAATGGCCCTGTCTATGACATCACTTGCTGCTGCAGCCTTGCACAGGTCAGAGTATTTTTGCGGTTGCCATCTTCAAACGGTCGTATTTTAAAAACTATAAATCCTACAGTGAAGAGCTTTATATTGTGAGAATCACAAGACCCAGACCTACATTTTGATGTATAGTATGTCTCTGAGATATTAACAAGGAAGGCACAGTCGCAGTTTAGAAATTGCCCTTCAAATGTGAGCTTTGCAGAGTGGCGTTTCAATGAATGTCAATGGACTGCGTGAGTTGCAAACAAATGGTCATATTGCGAAAACTATAAGGAGTATGGCTTAGCCGTGGACATTTTTAGTGGCAGCAGGGATAGCTGAACGTTTTGATATAATATTTGTGTAGGTGGGCTTGAAAATGAGGGAGTAGTGGCAGTTTAGAAATCATGTCCTGATTTTTCAGCTTTTGCCAGCTCCCACTCTAGCTTTGCCATTCATTCCTATGGGACAAATTTCGCCACAAGAATGACGATATTCCGAGAACCATTCAGCGAAATGTTCCACAAAGTAATAGCAACGCGATCGGGAACAATCTGCACGTTTTGGTACATTTTTGTCTATGTAGTGTAAAAACTGTGGGAGGAGTTAGGGTGGCAAATTTGGCTATAATAAGAATAATAATAATAATATATATGTGAGATAACATTAAGTGGTCTTGCTATGCAAGAACACTTAATAATAATAATAATATATATGTGAGATAACATTAAGTGGTCTTGCTATGCAAGAACACTTAATAATATATATGTGAGATAACATTAAGTGGTCTTGCTATGCAAGAACACTTAATAATAATATATATGTGAGATAACATTAAGTGGTCTTGCTATGCAAGAACACTTAATAATATATATGTGAGATAACATTAAGTGGTCTTGCTTTGCAAGAACACTTAACTAGAAAAGCTACAATTTCTGGGGAAATTGTGTGAAGTGTTCTTGCCTCCATCAGTAGTCTACAACTAGAGTGGGCGGAGTAACTGTTAGTATTTATTTATATAGCACATTTAATTGAAATGTTGTTGCCCAAAGTGCTTCACAGTTACATTAAAACATACAGTTATAAAAACCTTAGCAGGTGTAAAAGGCTTTGTCTATGACATCACTTGCTGCTGCAGCCTGGCACAGGTCAGAGTATTTTGGCGGTTGCCATCTTCAAACAGTCGTATTGTAAAAACTATAAATCCTACAGTGAAGAGCTTTATATTGTGAGAATCACAAGACCCAGACCTACATTTTGATGTATAGTATGTCTCTGAGATAGTAACAATGAAGGCACAGTCGCATTTTAGAAATTGCCCTTCAAATGTGAGCTTTGCAGAGTGGAGTTTCAATGAATGTCAATGGACGGCATGAGTTACAAACAAATGGTCATATTGTGAAAACTATCAGGACTATGGCTTAGCCGTGGACATTTCTAGTGGCAGCAGGGATAGCTGAACGTTTGATATAAGATTTGTGTAGGTGGGTCTGAAAATGAGGGAGTGGTGGCAGTTTAGAAATCATGTCCTGATTTTTCAGCTTTTGCCAGCTCCCACTGTAGCTTTGCCATTCATTCCTATGGGACAAATTTCGCCACAAGAATGACGATATTCCGAGAACCATTCGGCGAAACATTCCACAAAGTAATAGCAATCCGATCGGGAACAATCTGCACGTTTTGGTATATTTTTGTCTATGTAGTGTAAAAACTGTGGGAGGAGTTAGGGTGGCAAATTTGGCTATAATAAGAATAATAATAATATATATGTGAGATAACATTAAGTGGTCTTGCTATGCAAGAACACTTAAAAATAATATATATGTGAGATAACATTAAGTGGTCTTGCTATGCAAGAACACTTAATAATATATATGTGAGATAACATTAAGTGGTCTTGCTATGCAAGAACACTTAATTATATGGCATTCATAGAAACTGCACAATTTTGTGTTAATAACGAGCAGGAACAGGGTAGTTTGGCATGTCTAAGCTGGAAAACACGTGTATATTAAAACAGATAGGCTAGCTAGACATGGGGATTGGAGCATAGTGAAATGTCGCTAGTCTTGTTAGAGTTTCAGGAGTAAAGAAACACTGGGGTCAGGATTACTGACACAGTTCTGCATTATGAGAGAGACTAACGGTATGCAATATAGGGAATAAAACTACTACTTATATTGGGGAGAGGGGGCTTAGAAATACCATTTAGTGGCAACTGGAGTTAGGTAGACTCCTATTTGGGACAGGCAATATGCCTCTGGAAATAAGTCCCGCATCAGCCAATGCCCAATGTCGGGAGTGCTGGAAAGTTGCTGCGAGGTGTAGTAAGGCGGGAGTGCGGAGTAGTGTCTCTTCTGCCCCAGGCCGTGATGAAGGCCAGCATCCGGGAACCACAGACTCGGGTGCTCGCGTCAGAGTCCAAGCCCATCCCTATAGGGGAATTGTGAAAGCTCCTGGTGGTCTGTCGCCGTCTGCTGCGATGGGTCTTCCATTTACGTGGTCGATGCACAGGGACTACGTCCATAACGGCTCTCAGTCTAGGCAGGCTAGTGCTGGGAGACACGTGAGACACGTGAGATTGCTGAGGTGCTCTCTCCCCCCCACGCTCTACTGGCAGCTGTTTTTTATTTTGGCTCTGAGTTGATGCTGCCATGTGGGCCTCAAGTTTTGCCCAGAAGCATTCAAAGTGCTTTTACAGTCGCTCCATGATATGTTCAGCTCAGCTGTGCTGAGCCCCAATTGAAGTCGGCTCATGCTTGTGTGGTGTGAGCATGTCAGCTATCTTGAAGGAGTCAGCTGCAGTGCGACCTCAAACAGGATTAATTGCCTGTCATCTGCAGCCGTGAGCAAAGCAACCCCGTGGGGACCGGGTAATCCCTGTCATTCCAGGGTGGGGGGTTAGCAGGGCACTGTAGGTCACTGTGAGAGAGATGCGTTGTGGGACAAAAGATTGGCTGTTTCTCTTGCACACTAGGCCTTGGTAGCTCAGTTGGACAAGGGTTAGCCGGCACCTCTGGAGACTGGACCAAGTCTTTCAGGCTGGTTTTAATAACAGGTAAGACAATGTCATAGTAAATCACTTAAATTCAGAGTTCTGTGAGGATCTCCTGTTAGTTGCAACCAGTTCAAGACCCACCTCCATTGTAGATAAATAAGGTATTTTAGAGATAGGGAGACAAATGAATTATTTAATAGAGTATGGGTGTAATTTTTCTGTTTCTATCCCTAACCATCTTGGTTTATGTTAATCTAAATTAAATTTAATAGCAGCTGCTGCACTGGCTGCATAATAGTTTTTTCTTTTTTTAAATCAGGCACCACCAGGCCTCCCCAACCCTTCAAGTACTGTAGAACGACTAACCTAACTCTGCACATTCTGTTCCTCCAGATAAATCCAAGAAGATCTGAATGTATTTTCTTAGAAAAAAGACAAGGGAATACTTAAGGGTATAGATCTTCTAAAATATAAGACTTTAGGGAGAATATTAATTATGATAGAAGCTATCCTCCCCAACCAGGATAACTCAAGTTCAGACCATCTTACTTACTCTTTTTTAAGTTCTGGCCACAATTTGGCGAGGTTAAAACACTGATGCGAAGATCTATGCGAAAATTCTCGCTAACAGACTTAGCCCTATTCTCCCGTCCCTAATTAAAGACGACCAAACAGATTTTGTAGCATGGAGGCAAGGCCAAGATAATATTCGCAAATTATCGCTGGTAATGGAACAACTTAGGGGTGCTGGCCGAGGCGGCCTCCTATTAGCCCTGGACACTGAAAAAGCATTTGACCACCTTGGCTGGGCCTTCTTAGAACAGGTGTTAACAAAGTACGGATTCCCCTCCGAGTTTCTGTGACAAATCTTAGCACTGTATTCTGGCCCAACTGCCCGAGTACTGCAATCGGTCTTCCTCTCCGAACTATTCCCTATTACAATTAGCCCACGACAAGGGTGTCCTCTCTCACCACTGATATATGTTCTAGCCCTGGAACCTCTTTTATGCACAAGTAGACAACACCCAGACATCCACGGGATAGACCTCAACGGTTGTGAACTTAAAATAAGCGCATTTGCGGATGATATCCTCCTATATATTTCCCGACCTGAGGAATCATTGCCACATATTCTGCAGCTAATAAAGGAATATGGGCACATGTCTTACTACTCACTCAACACCAGCAATTGGGTTTGCTATGCATTAAGTATAAGTCTCGCCCATCACTATTTAGCTCATCTCAAAAGGGACTACCTTTTTGAGTGGAGGACGGGCAACCTCAAATATCTAGGCCTGACCTTTACCAAAAACACATCAGACAGCTTCCCAACTAATTATATTATGATGTGGGACAAATGCATGCACCTTATGAAAAAATGGAGCTCCCTGTTCTTGACCTGGACTGAGAGAATTGTGTCATTCAAAATGGCCATCCTACCTAGGCTCCAATACCTTTTTCGCACACTTCCACTTTGAGTACCACTTTCATACCTACAAACAATTTTAAAAAAAGATGTTGCGGTTTGTGTGGGGTGGGGGTGGAGCTCGAATCTCATGATGCAGGCCCCAACGAAACAGGGGGGCCTAGCCTTCCAAGACATCAATGCATACTATCAGGCCACAGTACTAGCATCGACTCTGCCCCTCCTCCTTAACACAGACCCACCACAATGGGTATGGTTGTAAATACAGGCTATGGTGCCCTTTCACCTACCCACCATACTATGGCTACCCAAACAATTTAGACCACACAGGCTGCTACTCCCAGACCAGGTACAGCTGATGGTGAGGATTTGGGACATAACTAGAATAAAATTGGAAAGCTCCACCTCCCTGTCTACGGCTATGCCGATAAAAGCCATCACCTACTGTATACCGACTTTTAATGTGAAGCCGTGTATAGACAAGGGGGTCACACACATATCCCACATATGCAAACACAACAAATTAATGGACTTTGCCACCCTTCAGTCCACATATCAACTACCCCTGGCATCACAATACTCTTATACACAATTAAAATCATTCTTACATAAGTACAACCGACCGGAACCCTCCCAAGAGGGGACCCATCAGATGATGATTGGATGGGAACAGATGGCTATCAGGGGTGTGCTCCCACTGAAACGTAAACCAATCTCCGGTTGCTCCAGTCCTCGATTAATTTTGCCAACTCAAAACCTGCTGAGCAATGGTCCTGGGACCTACAGAGTAGACCAACAGAGAAAGCTGCTGTACTGATGGTACATGGTACCCACCAGAATACACCACATATACCCCCACTCATCTCCTATGTGTTGAAGGTGTGGTTCTGATGAAGGCACAGTGTTCCACATATGGTGGAATTGCAGGCAGATAACACCATTTTGGAGCGCAATCCACCAATTGATAACCACATTGCACACATCACCATACCTTTTGAACTCCTCACATATCTCCTACTGAATTGTACTAATATCACCCCTAAGGGAACGCAAAAATTGTTCCTATACATCTTACTGACAGCACAACGTGCAATAGCAAGATTGTGGAAGACAACCACACAACCTTGGGTAACAGAGCTCGCTAAAGAGATAGAAACCCAGCACATCTATAAGAACTGCTACTGGTATCTTCCCATTGTCAGCGTCAGCTGCTGAGGCCTGGGAGCTATGGAGCTCCTGGAGATCAGTCAACCCACAAATATAAATGATATTATGCACTGTGAGGTACTTATTAAAGATATTCTCAGACGGGCTACCAATAGACACTGAAAGGGTCCTCCTCTGAGACCGGCCACATGGCAAACTGCAGACGGTTGGTTAAGATAAAGGTACCGAATAAAGGGGTTGCCAGGGGCATTGTAACTGCAACGCTTCCAAGCAATGTAAAAGCAATGTCACAAGTATCTGTACTAATAATGTTGTTGTGCTGAATTATGAATGTATTGCTAATAAAAAAATGTGACACCCCCAACCCCCCACCCCTTTTTTCCTTTCTGTACCACCTACCCCGTTACAATTTGCAAAAACAAATCTGATAAATATAAAAAAAAATGTTTTCAGCAAAACCACATTTTTCTGCAATGCACAAGCCTTACTTCAATATCTAACTGCTGATCCAAGGAGAAATCTGGTTGCCATTTTAGATTTAGAATTTTTTTTCCCGTTTGGTTAAATGGAGATTGCTTTTAATTTAATAAAATAATTGCTGCAGTGCTTCATACAGGAACTGTGTGTCCTCTTTTTTATTTTTTTATTTACAGATTACAGTAGAAATTGGAACTTTTATAAATTAACCTTGTTACACCCCATGGCTGTCAATAAGACAATAGATCCTGTTTATTTTTGATTGTTTAGCTTCATGGAGCTAAACACAAGAGGCAAGCAATTGCTCAAATCATTTGCCTTGCAAAGACTTCTCATTCCACTTAATTGGGAAGTCTGTGATTGGACAGTCACAGAAAGTTTGGGCAGGGTTAGTGGGTGTGGGCTTGCAAAGGCTTCAGACAAGATATCTGCCGGTTTTGCAAGCTGTTTTTTTAGATACATCCCAAATGCAAGCCTGTTTTTTGGGGGGGTATGTCCACTTATTTAAGCAGTGAAGTGTCCATTACATTTTTCACTTTCTTTTGGATCAATTGCAGAAATATTAAAGTGAATGGTTGATCTTGATGGACTTAAGTGTTTTTTTCAGTACTATATATTATTATTGTGTAACTTTTTATTTTATTATTACAATAATGCAATACAAATGTTAGTGCATTAACAATAACATTCCAGCAACCACCAGCAGATGTGTCTCTATGGCCATGGCTGGCTTTAGACGTTTAGTCACACACAAACACATACACACACCACACTACACCACACCACACCATCCCCACTTCCATTATGGGTTTAAGGGAGAGCAGGAGCACATTGGAAGTGGGTGGGGGAACAGTGGAGATTACATTTAAGGCTGCATTTAGCCTTCCACACTCCAACGCTTGCTTAGCTTTGCCCCACTTCTTTGATAGACCAGAGTGGAGGATAATGAAATCCTCTACTAGGGTGCCACACAACTACGCTAAACGGCAGCATGTGGGAGCTATGCCGGCTGCATGATGCCCCCTGCTGCCATTGTGCCTTGAGTGGCTGCACAGCTCGCACACACCAAAGTCCGGCCCTGTCTATGGCTTTAGACTTGTCCTTTTGTTACAGTTATACCATTCCTGCCTTGAAAGCTATCAGCTCATATTGGTAGGGAAGCGATCATTTGGTAACATGGTTGTGGATCTGGTTATGGTTGCTTTTACATAAAAAGTGTGCCGTCATGTGCTTTACATTCAAGCCACTAATAGGTGAACAAGTGCAGATGGTATCTGCAGGGCCGCCATCAGGGCATGACAACCATAACGGTTGTCATGGGCCCGGCGGTCCTGGGGGGCCCGGACTGCTCAGGTCGTCCCGGGCCCCACATTAGCTATGTGCACACATATATAGCGATTAACGCTATATATAATGTGTGCACTGCGGGCCCCCCGCTACCTGTATTCTGCAGGGGGCCCAGCACACTTGAAATATACTGCCCAGCTACTCTGCTCTGTTGAAGTCTCGCGAGCGATGCGATCGCCAGAGCGTTGCCATGGCAACGCTCCGCATGGCTCGCAAGACTTCTACAGAGCAGAGTAGCTGGGCAGTATATTTCAAGTGTGCTGGGCCCCCTGCAGAATACAGGTAGCGGGGGCTGCACCATTCCTCAGGACCTCCAGGGCTCCAGCCAATCTGATCTCCCCCCTCCATGGCCACAGGTGATATACAGGGAGGGGGGAAGAAAACAAGACAATTAATGGTTTTAAAAAAAACCTGTAGGCTTTTCCCCCCACATTTTGCAGCCCCATACATTTACACACTATACACTAATATTTACACACACTATTCACTAACATTTACACACACTATACACTAATATTTACACACAACATTCACTAACATTTACACACACTATACACTAACATTTACACACACTATTCACTAACATTTACACAAACTATACACTAACATTTACACACACTATTCACTAACATTTACACAAACTATACACTAACATTTACACACACTATTCACTAACATTTACACAAACTATACACTAACATTTACACACACTATTCACTAACATGTACACAAACTATACACTAACATTTACACACACTATTCACTAACGTTTACACAAACTATACACTAACATTTACACACACTATTCACTAACATTTACACACACTATTCACTAACATTTACACAAACTATACACTAACATTTACACACACTATACACTAATATTTACACACACTATTCACTAACATTTACACACACTATACACTAACATTTACACAAACTATACACTAACATATACACACACACTATTCACTAAAATTTACACACACTACATCCTTACACAAACATACACTCTGCAGTCACTACACACACTACATCCTTACACAAACACACACTCTGGAGTCACTACACATTATTATTATTATTGCCATTTATATAGTGCCAACAGATTCATATACACACACTATTCACTAAAATTTACACACACTATACACTAACATTTACACACACTATACACTAACATTTACACACACTATTCACTAACATTTATACAAACTATACACTAACATATACACACACACTATTCACTAAAATTTACACACACTACATCCTTACACAGACATACACGCTGCAGTCACTACACACACTACATCCTTACACAAACACACACTCTGGAGTCACTACACAAACACACACTCTTCAGTCACTACACACACTACATCCACTACACAAACACACACTCTGCAGTCACTACACACACTACATCCTTACACAAAAACACACTCTGCAGTCACTACACATACTACTTCCTAACACAAACACACACTCTGCAGTACTTACACAAACACACACTTTGCAGTCACTACACACACTACATCCACTACACAAACACACAGTCTGCAGTCACTATACACACATTAAATACTTACACAAACACACACTATGTAGTCACTATACACACACTACATCGACTACACAAAGACACACTCTGCATCCACACACTGTATTCACTACATCCACTACACACACTCTGCATTCACTACACACACACACTACATCCACTACACAAACACACACTCTGCATTCACTATACACATTACATTTAATAAACACAAACACTACATCCACTACACAAACACACATACACACTCTGCATTCACTAAAAACACACACTACATCCACTACACAAACACACACTCTGCATCTAATATACACCTCATACATTACACAAATGTATCCACTATACACACTGCATCCGTTAACCACACACGGCATCCACTTAACACACAAACTCTGCATCCACTACACACATTCTACATCCACTATACACACACCAGAATCAGTACAGACACTGCATCCCTTTTGGCGGACTCAGGGGGGGGAGGGGGCAGCACTTTGGGCGAACTCCGGTGCAGGCACCGGGGGGCCCAGACCTTGAGCTGTGTCAGGGGCCCCAAAATTTCTGATGGCAGCCCTGGGTATCTGTATGAGCAGACATTAGTAGAAGTAGGTTTAAAACCTGTTGCTATTTCCCTGTTCATAATTACAGCTTACAACTAATATTTATCAAGAATATTGTAAATGAGCCCTGAAATGGCAAATAGTCCATATTCTATTCCCAGAAAAGGTCTCTATTATATAAGTTAATTTCACATATCCAGTGTTTATGTGTTTGAGATTACTATACTATACTATTGATGTATGGAGAACTTTGAAACTATAATAAATGATGGGTTACACTTTGTTAGAGAGAATATGTTAAAATAATACTTTGATCATATTGTATAAATTATTTTGAATATCCACATTTTTCATAGTACGTATTTGGAAAATAAAACCAGTTATAGAAATAGATGAAAGAACATAGCCTCTATCTTCTATTCACTGTCTTGAATTTTTAAAATGTGTTTATTTAAAAGCATATTGGTATTACAATGATTTATCTAGCACCAACATATTCCACAGTGCTGTACAATAGTTAAACCAAGACACATAATTCTAATAAAACACATTTGACACATAAGAACAGTAAGTGGAGTTATGCCATTTTATGAATTAGATTATAATATGTTGTGTTGAATTAATACAAGCTGTAGTGACACTATAGTAAAACCTTATTTATTTTAACTACAAAATTCATTTTTATTGAACAACGTGTTGTTTATCTTTCACTTACACACAAAAATCCTAAATTTTAGCAGATTAACACTTGTTTTAATACAAATCATATTTTTTCATGGCTTTTTATTGATAATTTATTTCACATTGCCATCTAGAGTCCATTTACACGAATTGCAGCTTCTGCTTCACCAAATTACAAATGTGGAATATCAGATTATAAATCAGGAATATCCTAAAACAAGTTCGTGCTATGTATATCATTTATATTAAAAGGTTATTATTATTTTTTTAAGTGTCAAAAGTGCACACACTCCTATCACTAAAAGGGATGAACAGGAGCAACTTGGTAAATAGACATGTGCAATTCGTTTCGGTCCGAATTCGAATTCGGACGAATTTCTGGAAATTCGGACATTCGGGTACTTCCGAATGTCCGAATAGCTGAATTGCCGAATTGCCAAAGTGCCGAATTCCTAAAGTCCCGAATTCCCGAAATTGCTGAATTTCCGAAGTGTCGAAGTTCCGAAGTGCCGAAGTTCCGAAGTGTCGAAATGCCAAAGTACTGATATACTTACCCAGTGGAAGAATGAAGAATGTTACACTGTATACAATTTTAAATAAAAAGTATACAAACATAGCCAGGATTCAGCTGTAAGCATTTGCAACACTTACAACAATCAAGTAACATACATTCATATAAAATATAAGTTACTTAGCCTGTCAATGTAATGACAGGAATGAATAATTAGATAACTCCCTAATTCCCACGGTATTAGGGAGCTATCTACTAAAAGGTTACTTAGTATTAGTAAATTATGCCCCTACTCGCTATACCGCGAGTAGGGGCATGTCTATTAAACAGTGAGCAGCCTGTGGGGGGAATGTTTTTAGTTTAGGTTGTTTTTTTTTACAGTGAGCAGCCACAGGGGCAAAATGTACTAATGCTAAGTAATTTTTACTTAGTATTAGTAAATTTGGCTGAAAGACCAATTTAGATCTTTCAGCCTTTTGGTAGCTAGCTCCGTAATACCGTGGGAATTAGGGAGTTATCTACTTAGCGGCTGCAAGAAAAGTCCTGAAGTGCCGAAGTCCCGGAAATCCGAAGTTCCGAAGTTGCAGAAGTTCTGAAGTGTCGAAGTGCCAAAATTCCAAAGTTGCCGAAGTTTCGAAGTGCCGAACCGAACCAAATGGCCAAAGTCCCGAATGGCCAAAGTCCCGAATTGCCGAATTCCTGAATTTCGGAATGCCGAACCAAACCAAAATTTTTCCCCATGCACATCCCTATTGGTAAATGATCTTTCCTCCTCTTCCATCACAAATTGGGTTGTGCATAGGTAGGATGGGGAAATTAGTTAACTATAGATGGGAACTACAAAAGGGACTCCCCTACATTTTAAAACACATGGGCAGATGTTACCTGTATGAACAGCACCCATCTTTTGGGTTGCTGAATGGGGTGCAAATGGTACGATCTAGAGGGGTCTACAAAAAGGTCTCCCCTATGCCTGCTATCCATGGTTGAGAGGTGAAATATCCCTAGGGCTACACCCTAAGCTGTGGGATGAGAAAACATAGTAAAATATAGAGGGCTTCCAAAACGTGCACCTAAGCGCTTTGCCACTCTAAACAACTAGTCCCATTCGCATGCCCATGTGGGCAGATTATTAAAGGTCTAAAGACCCCCTTAACCTGTGTACAGAGGGTGAAGGTTTAAAAAGAAGTGTGAGGGGGCAGCTTAGAAAAACCATGTACCTGCCTTCTGGATGTTATGAACTGTAAAGGCTCTCAGGTAAAGGCAGGAAGAACACAGTATCTGTATGTCTTCCCTAAATATCTAATTGACATGCTTAAAGGAACCCAGTAATGCTCATGGTGTCAGAAGTGGCCCCGTGTAACTCCAAACTAAAGGCATCAAACTGTTTTGAATTATTTGATTTCCTAAATAGGGTCCACAGGGTACCACTCCTCGCTTCCATTATTAATGCAAGAGAGCCATACATTTCAAGGCAGGAACTTCCGTTAACTTTCCTGAGCTAATCCCTGCAGTGCAAGCTGTAGTTGGTATGGTGCTAGGAGCATTCTCTTAATATAAAATTACTTTAAAGTTACGTAAAGGATAAACTACAATTCTGTCACTGTATAGCAAAGGAGTGGGGTAGGGAAAGCATGAGAAGCATCTTCCATGGATGAGTAGCTTAGTAGGACCCTTTATATCTTCAATAAAATGTTTCCATTCCACAGCTCCGGACATGGAAATGGGATCATGTGGATCGCATGGATTTGGAATGTCCTGCTTACAACATTAAAATTTAAGTGTTTCTCTTAAGATTTGTGAGGTTCAGAAGTGACCTGGTGCTGGTTGCAAGTTGCCTTCTTTTCTCTGTGTGGTTCACTGGGATCAAGTGATGTATAATCACATTGATCCAGTTCCAGCACTCCTATGTGTCAATGGGCTGGTTGGAGGCTGGGAAATGTAGTCCGGTATGGGAACATGTTTCTTTCTCCCCAACCATACTACATAACATTTAAAGGACCAAAGCAGGCAAAGGTACTTTACCAGGAGCCTGAAGAATATTGTGTCAATATGGACTATATAAGTATGTATCTGAATATCCATATCTAGTGTTTGAAAAAAACACAGTTTTCTTTTGTGTTTTAGTATATTTTCATAGCATTGTTTTTAATGTAATTGCTGAGACATCAGAAGGCACACTGCAATATAACTTATCCCATGTTGGTGTAAACAGCAGCAGCAGATGTATAGTATCAGGGCTCAAAATTTCCACTTGCCCACTAGTCAGTGGTGTGTGAAAATTCAATCCTGATGAGTAGAAATTCACCACTGGTGAGTGGGCCATAGACCCTCCAGACTTTCAGTCATGAGTATCTTTTACAACTTGTCGAGTATCGTAGGACAATTTGAGCCCTGTATAGCATGATACTTCAACACTTTCGTAAACGAACCCTTCACATTCAGCGTGCAAAATGAGAATGAATAAATTCATAGAGAAAAATAAGCAATAAGATCTCAAAAGTGTCAGAAAAAGGTTAAATGTATATTGTATTTGGTACCTATTAACATAACAATATTGAGCTATAACTATTAATTTCCAACATGATTAAAAATTAATGTGTTTTCTCAATATGTATTTGTATTGTTTAAAGCAACAGTGAAGTTGTAATGGTGTGAGGACATCCCCTTGTGTCATCTTACTTTAAATGGTTACCCCAAAATCTGTAAAATGGTGACCAATTACCCTGCCCTTAATCTCTATGTAGGTCCAAGGCTTTGGTCAGGAACCTCAGACCGGGTGTTACTGATTGGCTGATACTCTCAGCCTATCAGTAGTTCCCCATTGTAAAAAGTAAGTTAAAAGGTGTCATTGTTATGTATTTGATATGGAGACCGGAGTGGCCCTTTAACTCCAACTACCACAGACAAACATAATTAGAGGAAACAGGAAACTTCATACAAATTATTATATAAATCAATATATCATTAAAGGAGACACCTCTAGACTTAGCTGAATATGGAGACCAACAGGGATATTCACTAAACTGCTGTCAGACATTGATTATGAATTTGCTAATTTTAGGTCAAACTGCTATGAAGTTCTCTGGTGATTTCCTAACAAATCATGCAGGGCTCGAGTCCTGCAGGAACGCGTGGGAATGGCGTTCCTGCACTTTTTCCACAACAGGAACGCCGTTCCCGTTACTAGTCCTGCAGGACCCAGGGCTGGCACAAGCGGCCGGCAGAGCAGGGGGCAGAGCAGGGGGGAGCACAAATCTGAATCCCTTGCCTCTGGCTGGGGACTCGGATTTTAGAACTCACCTCTCTCCCTGCAGCCTGCAGCCAGTGGAGACGGACGGCCTCTCCTGATAATGTCAGGAGGAGGGGGCGTGGCTTTCACTGCTCTTCTCCCAGGACCAGAGGGAATACACTTTAGTTTTTGTTTTTTTATCCCCTTACTCAGGCCCTGTCTCCTTCCTCAGGCCCTGTCCCTTTCCTCAGTCCCAGTCCCTTTCCTCAGCCCCTGCCCCCCCCCTCCTAAGCTCCTGTCCCTCTTCCTCAGCCCTGTCCCCCTCAGCCACTGTCCCTCTTCCTCAGTCCCTGTCCCTCTTCCTCAGTCCCTGTCCCCTTCCTCAGTCCATGTCCCTTTTCCGCAGCCCTGTCCCCCTCAGCCCCTGTACCCCTCAGCCCCTGTCCCTCTTCCTCAGCCCAGTCCCCCTCAGCCCCTGTCCCCTTCATCAGTCCCTGTCCCCTTCCTCAGCCACTGTCCCTTTCCCCAGTCCCTGTCCCCTTCCTCAGTCCCTGTCCCTTTCCTCAGCCCCTGTCCCTTTCCTCAGTCCCTGTTCCCTTCCTCAGTCCCTGTCCCTTTCCTCAGTCCCTGTCCCCTTCCTCAGCCCCTGTCTGTTTCCTCAGTCCGTGACCCCTTTATCAGTCCCTGCCCCCTCTCTTAAGCCCCTGTCCCTTTTCCTCAGCCTTGTCCCCTTCCTCAGCCCCTGTCCCTTTCCTCAGTCCCTGTCCCCTTCCTCATCCCCTGTGCCCCCTCCTAAGCTCATGTCCCTCTCCCGTAGCCCCTGTTCCTTTCCTCAGCCCCTGTCCCCTTCTTCAGTCCCTGTCCCTTTCCTCAGTCCCCGTCCCCTTCCTCATCCTCTGTCCCCCTCCTAAGCCCCTGTCCCTCTTCCTCAGCCCAGTCCCCCTCAGCCCCTGTCCCCTTCATCAGTCCCTGTCCCCTTCCTCAGCCACTGTCCCTTTCCCCAGTCCCTGTCCCCTTCCTCAGTCCCTGTCCCTTTCCTCAGCCCCTGTCCCTTTCCTCAGTCCCTGTTCCCTTCCTCAGTCCCTGTCCCTTTCCTCAGTCCCTGTCCCCTTCCTCAGCCCCTGTCTGTTTCCTCAGTCCGTGACCCCTTTATCAGTCCCTGCCCCCTCTCTTAAGCCCCTGTCCCTTTTCCTCAGCCTTGTCCCCTTCCTCAGCCCCTGTCCCTTTCCTCAGTCCCTGTCCCCTTCCTCATCCCCTGTGCCCCCTCCTAAGCTCATGTCCCTCTCCCGTAGCCCCTGTTCCTTTCCTCAGCCCCTGTCCCCTTCTTCAGTCCCTGTCCCTTTCCTCAGTCCCCGTCCCCTTCCTCATCCTCTGTCCCCCTCCTAAGCTCCTGTCCCTCTTCCACAGCCCCTGTCCATTTCCTCAGTCCCTGTCCCTTTCCTCAGCCCATGTTCCCCTTCCTCAGCCCCTACCCCTCTCCTAAGCTCCTGTCCCTCTTCCTCAGCCCTGCCCCCCTCAGCCCCTGTCCCCCTTCCTTGGTCCCTGTCCTTCTTCTGCAGCCCTGTCCCCATCAGCCCCTGTCCATTTCCTCAGTCCATGTACCTCTTCCTCAACCCTGTCCCTCTTCCTAAGCCCTGTCCCCTTCCTCAGCCCTGTCCCTTTCCTCAGTCCCTGTCCCTTTCCTCAGCCCCTGTCCCCTTCCTCAGTCCCTGTCCCTTTCCTCAGCCCCTGTCCCTTTCCTCAGTCCCTGTCTCCTTCCTCAGTCCCTGTCCATTTCCTCAGTTCCTGTCCCTTTTCTCAGTCCCTTTCCCCTTCCTCAGCCCCTGTCCGTTTCCTCAGTCCCTGTCCCCTCCGTCAGTCCCTGCCCCCCTCCTAAGTTCCTGTCCCTCTTCTTCAGCCCTGTCCCTCTCAACCCTGTCCATTTCCTCAGTCCCTGTCCCCTTCCTCAGTCCCTGTCCCTTTCCTCAGTCCCTGTCCCCTTTCTCAGTCCCTGTCCCTTTCCTCAGTCCCTGTCCCCTTCCTCAGTCCCTGTCCCTTTCCTCAGTCCCTGTCCCCTTCCTAAGCTCCTGTCCCTCTTCCTCAGCCCTGTCCCCCTCAGCCCTGTCCCCTTCTTCAGTCCCTGTCCCCCTCAGCCCTGTCCCTTTCCTCAGTCCATGTCTCCTTCCTTATCCCCCGCCCCCTTCCTAAGCCCCTGTCCCTCTTCCACAGCCTCTGTCCCTTTCCTCAGCCCCTGTCCCCTTCCTCAGCCCATGTCCCCCTATCCTAAGGTCCTGTCCTCCTCAGCCCCTGTCACCTTACTCATCCCCTGTCCCCCCCTCAACCCCTCTACAAGAGGACTAATTCAAAATGTCCCACAGAAAAAAAGAGTAAAGCTGCAAAAGCCGATAAAGCTGAAAAAGCATCCTTCTTCCTAGCAAGAACTTTGACACTAAAAGCTTGTGAAGGTCTGAATACCTCTCCAAGATGGTGGTGACGCTGAGTCCCCCAACAGCTCACCTTCACCCCCAGCATCTCCTGGTTTGCCTCCAGATGACAGACCATTTACGATGGGTACAATGAGGACACTTATGGCTGAGCTGTCAGATACCATCCAAGCTACAATCAGAGGTCAGATGCATGTTGTGACCACAGAATTGAAAAGGGAAATCCAAGAAATTGGCCAACGCACAGACCACATATAAATATGCTAGGGTCCACAATTCACTAGCTGCAGGAACATGAGGTTCACCTGGATTCTGTCCA
Organism: Pelobates fuscus; assembly: GCF_036172605.1. Taxonomy (NCBI): domain Eukaryota; kingdom Metazoa; phylum Chordata; class Amphibia; order Anura; family Pelobatidae; genus Pelobates; species Pelobates fuscus. The sequence goes on along the minus strand of NC_086324.1, from coordinate 97,342,618 downwards.
GCTAAAGCTTGCTGATATAGAAGACTGATCCCAGAAGAATTATCTTCGCATACGAGGAATACCAGAATCAGTGACGGCGCAGAACTAGAAAACTTTCTAGGCGACTTGTTCCAGGCGTTAACTCCTTGAACAGCACCCTGACATGCTTCTAGTGGAGAGCTCCCAGGCTTCGCAGGTCTATGCACTTACCATTGACTTACAGCCAGAGACGTAATCACACGAATAATTATTTTTCATGCCAAGGAGAAAATTATGAAAGCAAGTAGGAAAGCGGGATTACCTGAACTATATACAAATATTAGCAGATCTTTCCGCTGCTACTTTACAGTTCAGAAAAGCCATGCAACCGTTAACAATTACCCTACGTGAGCACCAAATAAATTATAGGTGGGGATACCCAGCCAAACAGCTGGTTCACCATCAGGACTCTCTCCACACCATTACGACCATGGATGAATGGCTGCGCAAGCTACGCAAATGGAACATCCTGACTCCTACTGTTAACCAACACAAGCCAGCAACACTGCCGAGTATATCTTTAGAATGGTTCATTACATGAAAGGCTTGCAACGACCTTTTGTAGAACTATAAGTAACTATTATAATAGCACCACTACCATATTCTGGTATAGGGTATCTTTATTTTATTTAAATATTATATGGTATAATTATTAATATGTCTGCAGATGGGGACATTCATATTGTCATAACTACTCAAGTTAAATACAAAGTGAAGTTATAACTTTATTTGGGTACGGCTTAGACTAATTATATAAATATATAATATAAAAAATAAATTACATACATTTTTAGAAGTTGCTAGGCTTTCAACCCTTATAACCCACTATAACCAATTGTTCAGAAGCTTTAATATTTACCTACAGCTCCTCTCATGAGTACTCCTAATTATGGAGCATCTCATCTTGTCAGGATATTTATATCGGCATACATTTTGTGCTATGATAGAAATTAAAAGTGCATATTGCCTGAATCACTCAGAACAGAGCAGACTCCATTTTGGATTTCAAACTAACAAAGACACAAATTTCTATCCTTTCTGTGACTAACCTAGCGGGAGCTAAAGAATGCATTGTATATACAAACCAAGTGATAAGAAATGAGAACGGGGGATGGAAGACTGTCTAAATGTTAATGGAATAGAAATAATTCTAAACCCAGACATTAGTGACAGAGAAGATTAGTAATTAATTTTACTTTCTAGAAGAAAGAACGCCGCCTAGCAGCTCAAGAGGATTCCAGGCGCCAGAATAACTTAAAGGTTAGGGGGGTCAGTGAGGAGGTACCGGACGCTGAGCTGCCGAAAGTCATGGGGGGTTTACTAGCAGCAATAATGCCGCACAGACGGGACAAACAAATCACCCCAGAGGAGATCTTTAGGGTCCCCAAACCGCTGAAGGCCCCGGGCACCAGCACCAGGGATGTAATAATCACCTTCCGCAGCGGCAGGGACAAAGCGGCGGTCCTCTCGGCACTACGGAGCAAAACCCCTTTCCGCTATGAGACCATGGACCTGGCCTTCTTCCCAGATCTATCCAACGGCACCCTCGCCTGGCGGAGGTCGCTACGCCCTCTCACCTCCATACTGCAGCAGCACAAGATTATTTACCGCTGGCGGTCCTCCCGAACCCTGATAGTCATGGAGGGGACCAACACACATACAGTCCAAGACATCCAGGAGGCCCCAGCTATACTGTGGACGCTGGGCCTGCCGCAAGATCCTATCTCCCAAGTGGGGCCACCCAACAACACCTCCCCAACCCACACCTGGGACCCGGCGAGGGTCACCCCATTCGTACCTCACGGCTCCACGCCGAATTCCTATGCATCGATCACCACTTAAGATTCTATCGACTGCTTAGACCAGGTTGCCCAGCAGCTATTTTGGTGTGCCGATCATATGTGACAACATCGATTTGAAAAGGACACCTTTTTCCGAGGCTGGCGCCCCTCCACTGTTGCCGAACCCTCCACCACAGCCGACCTCCCATAACACTCTGGCGGAGGCTGAGCATCCCACATAAAGCTCTTCCCTCTGCTGGGTATGGCCTGAAGGGAAACCCAACAAAAAGGGATGTTTACAATGTAATTTTCCATTTGGACCAGGACGACCCGAGCTTTTCTGGATAAGAGCAAGCTGGTTTCTGCTTTGGTCCAAGATATGCTACGCAGCAGAAATGCTCTTTCTGCTCTTTGGTTTCTCCTCCTAATTTTGATCAAGATCAGTTTGAAACTCACGTCGAAAGTCACTGGAAGGTGGGCCCTAGGTGTAGTGAGCTACTTCCTCCAGACTGCGACCAACAGATCTTTGAGAAGCATGTTCAGACACACTTCAATGGCAATGTCTTGACTTTCGATTAAACACCTCTGCTTTGTGTTTGAAAGTAGCGGCGAGAAGTTCACCTTAAAAACTAAACGTAAAACCTAACATAAAGCACCACGTATAGCGTGGGAAATGTTCTGCATTGTAATTTCAGTTAAACTCTGTTTAGGATATTCCTTTCTTTCAATTTTGTCATTTATTATGCTGAGTTCTCATCTTTATATCTACAACAGAAACCTTTAGTGTGCCATGGGTGTCCAAGTCTAATGCAACTAATCTTAATTTCTTGTTGTATTGGAATTACACAGAGCTGGACTCACTGTTGTGTTTATCCTACCAGCGGCAGCTTACAGCATGCCTTTAAATGCCACGACCCAGTTTTGTGTCCCCCTATATTTTGGTGAAGGGGATTGTCTGAATTAATGGAAGTCACACACTGCCTTCCTCTTATTATTTAGTTCTAGTTAGAAATAAAACGTTAACTGCCTGCAAAATGGAATAATGTTACCACTAACCTTGTAGACAACCTGCATCTAAATTGTGTAAAACTAGATGACTGGTGACTATAATTATAATTGATTCAAATCCAATACACTATACAACTGATAAGTCCGTAGGCTTACAATGATCTAAAATAATTTTACAGTATTCAGTATTTTTTTTTCTTACATCTTATACAGTTATATTGTTTAATTACTCAGCTCATGTCTTGAATGGCAGTCAGACCTGACCAGAGAGCAACCACCTCTCTTATTGATATAATCTTTGTCGATCATAAGCATTATCTAGTTTAATATAGAAAAGTGTAGCCTTATATGTCACGTAATGTCTAATCTACACTGTTATTGATTAAGTGTTCTCACTTGTTTTATATACTTTTACTCTAACAATATAATTGTCTAAGCTAGTTAAAATTATAAAAAATGTGTGAATTCTCATGCCACTACCTAACGTATGTCAATCTTGCAACACGCTGTTGTGGCGTCTGTTAATATCTTGTACCCACCTGCACAACACAAAATAAAGAATTAAAAAAAAAAAAATGAAGCAAGAAAGGGAAGAGGGGGGCAAAGTCAAAGAGTCGGAAGCAGAGGAAGTCAAAGAGTCGGAGTTGAAGTGAGTTGGAGTTTGGGTTTCAGATTCGACCATGCAGAGAAATCCATGACAGATATCCACTCCAGGGCACTCAGAATTTCTTACACACCAATCACACATCCATTCAGTTCCTGAGACTACCTACTCATCTGATGAGAATGTCTACTCAACTGGTAATTATACTGGTTTCATTTAATTAATCTAAATTAATTAAACATTTTCTAATAGCATGATATATGACTGGATAAATCACGGTCAGATTTCGATATTTAGAAATCTTAGTTACTAAAGAATATATAGTTATAGCATCCCATTCTGCAGGTGGGAAAAGAATAATTATATATTAATGTGGTTACAATCACATGTTAGCATATCGTGATATTTATCCAGGTGTATTGATTTGCTCTAAAATAAGATAAAATATCTGTTTAGGCAAGTTAAAATTCAGCTTGTAGAATCCGGTAGATTATTTTTATTGGATGATTCCAGGAAATGACTAATGAGCTGGTTTAGATGTTGTGTTAATTAAAATTACATGAAATAGGATAATATATGCCTAGAAGGACCTAACCAGCATTGAAAGGGTTATTCTAACTGCTAGCTAAAGTTTTATGGCCTTTCGCTGCGATCTGTGAAAGAAAGTTTTTCTTTGTCTGTGGAGACCATCATAAATCTTGTCTGGACAATTGACTGTGTTAACCATTGGAATGTGTATTGCCATTGTATTGCATACCATGTTATACTAAATATTCATTGATTATTATTACGCATGTTACATATAATTATTATTTAAATTGTCACAATAAATTGTATCTATTTTTATAACAAATTGTGATTTTATTTATATGGAATACATTTCACTTACATGATAACGATCTTTGGGATCTGGAGTATTGAAATAGTGGGCAATTGCAATTCTCAACTGTTTACTATTATTATCCCATAAATATCCCCACAATCTCCACGTACCATTTGAAATATCAAAACCAAAGGTTCCAATCATCCTAATCTATATGAAGCACAAGAGCGAGGTTCTAGAGATCCCCAAATATATGCAAGTTAAAACTAAGGGACTACTTAGCATATTATACTATACATTACTGATCCAAGATGCATTCTAGGTATTATATTATATTGAATTACATATAGACTAGTATGACGATTGTATCTTGCAATGTAAAGGGTTTGAATTCCCCAAGTAAAAGAAGACTTCTCCTTAGGGATATAACTAAACAGGGCATTGATGTGGGATGCATACAAGAGACACACTTTAAATGCGGTAGAGAGCCCGCTATATTCACTAAACACTTTCCGGTTCAATATCATGCTGTCTCTGACAACAAGTCAAAAGGGGTAGCAGAAAAATATAATAGTTCCAAATAGTAGATACATCTTTGTTACCGGGCTGTTTAAGGAAATTCAATACACCATTCTCTCTGTATATTTCCCCAATGAAAATCAAACTTCTTTCAATCTCTGTTATACAGAATGGATTGGTTTAAACAAGGTTATGTAATACTGTGTGTAGATTTAAATTTTATTCAATCACCTTCATGGGACACGAGTGCTAAATTATGCGGGTAGTGCCTCTAAGGCTCTGTAGCAAGATGTAAGGCGATCACATAAATTTTACAAAATTATGATTTTTATGATGCATGGCGAATACTCTATCCTGTTGAAAGGAATTATACCTTTTTTCTAGGGTACTAGATGCTTTTCTTATTGATCGACCAACCCCTTCCCCAACTTTTTAAATGTAGCATTGGGGATATCACATGATCCGATCACAGTCCAATAATGAATCTTTACTGATAGATGAAGCCTGATATACAGTTCCAAGAATAAGTATGTGAACCCTTTGGAATGATATGGATTTCTGCACAAATTGGTCATAAAATGTGATCTGATCATCATCTAAGTCACAACAATAGACAATCACAGTCTGCTTAAACTAATAACAGACAAAGAATGAAATGTTGCCATGTTTTTATTGAACACACCATGTAAACATTCACAGTGCAGGTGGAAAAAGTATGTGAACCCTTGGATTTAATAACTGGTTGAACCTCCTTTGGCAGCAATAACTTCAACCAAACGTTTCCTGTAGTTGCAGATCAGACGTGCACAATGGTCAGGAGTAATTCTTCACCATTCCTCTTTACAGAACTGTTTCAGTTCAGCAATGTTCTTGGGATGTCTGATGTGAATCGCTTTCTTGAGGTCATGCCACAGCATCTCAATCGGGTTGAGGTTAGGACTCTGACTAGGCTACTTCAGAAGGCGTATTTTCTTCTGTTTAAGCCATTCTGTTGTTGATTTACTTCTATGCTTTGGGCCATTGTCCTGTTGCAACACCCATCTTCTGTTGAGCTTCAGCTGGTAGACAGATGGCCTTAAGTTCTCATGCAAAATGTCTTGATAAACTTGGGAATTCATTTTTCCTTCGATGATAGCAATCCATCCAGGCCCTGACGCAGCAAAGCAGCCCCAAACCATGATGCCCCCACCACCGTACTTCACAGTTGGGATGAGGTTTTGATGTTGGTGTGCTGTGCCTCTTTTTTGCCACACATAGTGTTGTGTGTCTTCCAAACAACTCAACTTTGGTTTCATCTGTCCACAGAATATTTTGCCAGTACTGCTGTGGAACATCCAGGTGCTCTTGTGCAAACTGTAAACGTGCATCAATGGTTTGTTTGGACAGCAGTGGCTTCCTCTGTGGTATCCTCCCATGAAATCCATAATTGTTTAGTGTTTTACGTATTGTAGATTCGCTAACAGGGATGTTAGCATTTGCCAGTGACTTTTGTAAGTCTTTAGCTGACACTCTAGGATTCTTCTTCACCACATTGAGCAGTCTACGCTGTGCTCTTGCAGTCATCGTTACAGGACGGCCACTCCTAGGGATAGTAGCAGCAGCAGTAGCTCCATTTATAGACAATTTGTCTTACCGTGGACTGATGAACAGCAAGGTTTTTGGATATACTTTTATAACCCTTTCCAGCTTAATGCAAGTCAACGATTCTTAATCGTAGGTCTTCTGAGAGCTCTTTTGTGCGGGGCATCATTCACATCAGACAATGCTTCTTGTGAAAAGCAAACCCAGAACTGGTGTGTGTTTTTCATAGGGCAGGGGAGTGTTTATAGCCAAAGTGTTCCTATTGGCTACTGTATTATATTTGTCCCAGTTTTCCACCAGGTCCCCTAGGGGAGTGTCCACCTGGTGGAATACCGCATAAATACCGGGCAGGAAGCCCAGATTAAACAGATCTCTGCTTAACCCTCAATACGGAGCTTGGTCTCGTACTTGGGGGTATTGGATTCGTATGGTTTACTCGTTCGGCTGTTTGGTTCATGAAAGATTTTGTATGGTTCCTGTTCGGCTAATTGGAGCTTTCGTTAGCTGCTTCTTTATTCAGCAAAGGAACGTCTTCAGCGTTTTAACCCCTCTTATACCTGGGTGTACCGTAACAATACCCAAACCAGATAAGCTCGCAGATGTGTGTAAAAATTTTAGACCAATCTCTTTACTAAATACAGATGCAAAAATCTTTGCAAAATTTTAGCTATGCGTCTAAGCCCTATACTGCCAACTTTGATAAGTGATGTTCAAACTGTGTTTGTGGCTGGACGTCAGGGACTGGAGAATACCAGAAAACTAATGCTGATTATTGAACATTTGAGGGATACCAGACGGGGCAGTCTATTTTTAGCACTAGACCAAGAAAAAGCATTTGACTGCCTCGGATGGTCATTCCTCAAACAAGTAATGGTTTTGTATGGATTCCCCCCTCAGTTTTTAACCCAGATTTTTGCGCTTTATAGTGATCCACAAACACAGGTACTCCAAGCGGGCTTTCTCTCCTCTGCTTTTAAAATCACTAACGGTACTCACCAGGGATGCCCACTGTCCCCATTATTGTATGTTTTGGCCTTTAGAACCCCTACTGCACATAATTAGAAGACACCCTGATATTAAAGGAATAGAATTGTGCAATAGAGAAAATAAAATCAGCGCATTCGCAGACGACATATTACTATACATCACTGACCCCTTTAGTTCCCTACCACTGCTCCTGGAAGTCATACGATAATATGGACAACACTCTTACTATTCACTGAACACCTATAAAACACAAGCACTTAGCATAGGGATAGATAAATTGTAGATTATGCTAACAGAGTGTACCTATAATCTTAATTTTAGTAATGACAGGAGGCGAGTATTTGCATAATCTTTATTTACTAAACAACAAGAAATGTTTCTAAATATGTCTCTGTGGTGCCTGCCTCTTCCGCTTTCTTTGAAGCGAAACTAGTAGAACAACGAACAAGTATAGCGTCCATAACGTAGTGGATCTGTCAAACTTCCACGAAAGGTAGTTCAGTGTAGATAGCCAATGTAATCCTGAAAGGAACAGAAATAAGTGAAAGGCAATGAAATGCATACTATAGTTAACATAATATACTGTAATATTGCCTGATTAAACATAACTTGTAATCTAACAGACATAGCTCGTAGGAGATGAAGCGTAAACAGTAGCAACATACCAGAAATGATAAACAGAGAAGGTACATAAACAAATAATCATAGCATCTAGGGAGGGTAAAGAAAGCAAGTAAGGGAAATATTCGCCTCCTGTCATTACTAAAATTCAGATTATAGGTACACTCCGTTAGCATAATCTACAATTTTACCACATGACAGGAGGCTTCATATTTGCATTTTTAATGCTATGTAAGATGAGCAAAGGAAGCATGAGAAGGAGGTCTGAAGTAGAAAATCCAAAAAGTGTCTTTGCGAAACCAATCCACAAAACGCATGATATCTGCCAACGATGCACCCGATGAAAAGCCTTGCGTAGCTGCCGTGTATGGAATGCGCCCCGAACGACGGTTCGACGCCCGCCAGGGATAATAGCCATCTGACCCATCTAGCGAGGGTCGTGGATGAGACTGGTCCATGTGGTTGTACTTAAGACACGAGTAATTGCCCCAAGGGCGCATGCCGGTGACTTCCACATAACGAAGGAGAGTTTTGACCACACAGAGTCGTGGAGCTGAGGGAAAAAATGGGTAAAAAAACGAGGATTAATTTGTTTTCGGTCGTCGCGAAACCAGAAAAGAGATCCCCTCCGGTGAGAAGGAAAGACCGTCAAGTTTAGCCGACAGTTGTCGCAAGGATAGAGACTCATTGTCAGACCATTTCCGAATAAACTCCAAGACCAACTCGACATTCCAAAGACGCAAATACTTCGGGCCCGGTGGACGAGATAGGCGTATACCTCTCATGAGGCGACAGACCAATGAGTATAGTCCCACCGGACAGGAACGTGGGCTGCCGATATCACCGATCGTGTAACGTTAATCGAACAATAGGATTGGACCGTCAAAAAGCTTGATTATAGGAAGTTCAAAACTTCGAGAACAGGGGCTGAAAAGGGATTCAAGTCCTGACACCAGCGAGCCCATCTGTTCCAGACTGCCAGGTAGCACCATCGAGTGCCTGGGGCCCATGAGTCCCATAATAGGTCCTTAGTCCTCTGTGATAATCCATCAACGTCCCAAGATCCCCTGAAACTGTCCAAGCCACCAAATGGAGCCGGTCTTGTAGGATGAACGGATGTAGTTTCCCTTGAGCAGGGCCGGACTGGGGATACAAAGCAGCCCTGGAAAAAATATATATGCCAGCCCCATAAGTCAATGCGCCATATATTGTCGCATGTAATATGTAAGGCTATGTCTTGCCACCCCAGATGATTGAGTAAAATATATATATATATATATATATATATATATATATATTTTACTCAATCTTTTTCTAATATAAAATATTGGTCCTTTCATAGTAAAACGTTTAATTATACAGTAAGCATACTCACATGCAGACACAGACAATGTCACTGACACACACAAGTTCATTGATACACAGCCTCATAGACAAACAATCTCACTGATATACATAAGCTCATTTACATAAAAACACAAGCTCACTCAGTAGCAGACACACACACACATGCAAGCAAGCAAGCTCACTAGCAGGCGCGCACGCACACACACACAGCTTAATGTAGTGGTTCTGGTGTCTATAGCCTGTTCCTGCAGGCTTTTCAATGTAAACACTGACTTTTCAGAGAAAAGGCAGTGTTTACATTGCTTCCAAGTGACACCTCCTAGTGACATCATGACACACAGACACCCACCCACCCACCATGACACAGACATATACCATGACACATACCATGACACACACACACCATGACACAGACAGACACATACCATGACACACACACACACACTGACAGCATAACACATATTACCTGTGGGTGACCGGCCAGGGGGGTCATGCAGGGCAGAGAGCTGGGTGTGATGGCGGCCACTGGAGGAGCAGGGATGCAGTGGCGGATCCAGAGCCTGACCTCGGGAGGGGCACTTGCAGATTATTTAGAGAAATAATCCAGACACAATACCCACTACAGCTCAGTGTAGTGGTTATGGTGCCAGTACCCCCTCCCAGAGTAAGTAGTCAAACCATTTAAGAACAGTTTGACAACTTACCTGAGGTCTGCTTGGAAATGGGGCTGTAGTAGGGCATATGAGCAGGGGTGCAGTGTGTGTGTGTGTTTTGTAAGAAGGACTGTGTGAGCAGTGTGTGTGTGTGTGTGTGTGTGAAAGTTGCAGTGTGTACGTGAGGACGGCAGTGTGTGTTAGGGGGGGCAGTGTGTGTGCGTGGCAGTGTGAGTGGGGGGCAATGTGTGTATGGGGGGGAAGTTTGTGTGTATGGGGGGAAGTTTGTGTGTATGAAGCAGTGTATGTGTGGGGGGGCAATGTGTGTGTAGGGTGTGTGTGTGTGTGTGTATTGGGGCAGTGTATGTGGGCAATGTGTGTGTATGGGGGAAGTGTATATGTGTGGGATCAGTAGTATGTGTGTATGGGGGCAGTGTATGTATGTGGGGCAATGTGTGTGTATGGGGGCAGTCTATGTAGTTGGGGGACAATGTGTGTGAGTGGGGGCAGTGTATGTGTGTGTTTGTAGGGTATGTGTGTGATAAGGATGTGGGGCTTTTTTTCAATGTTTTTTTTTTCTTTGATAAAATGTGTTTTTTTTTTTTTTTAAATATAAATAATGTCCCCCCTCCCTTCTTACCTTTGTTTAGGGAGGAGGGGGAACATTTCTCGATCCCTGGTGGTCCATGTGGTGAGAGTGAACTCTAGCCCCGGTCTCCAGGGCTAGAGTTCACTCTCGCGAGATCCGGAGCGTTGCCGTGGCAACGCTCCGTGCTCGCGAGAGAAGGACCTGGAGGAGCTGCAGACTGAGCTCTCCCAGGTCCTCTCTCTCTCTCCCTCCCCTGCCGGCGGCCAGCAAACAGTGCCTGCAGACCGGAGAGGGAGATCTCTGATCTCCCCTCCGGTCCATGAAGGCACATTGCAGGGCTGGCACTTGGACAGGCCAGCCCTGCATTAGCCGACAGGGGAGAGGGAGAACTTCGGATTCTCGGGGGGGCACTTGCCCACCCCCCCCCTGGATCCGCCAGCGCAGGGATGGCGGCCGCAGAAGAAACTGTGCTGGCGGCCGCTGGAGGAACTTCTCTGGCGGCCGCAGGGGAAGCTGTGCTGTGTCTGCTCCCCCGCCCTCACGCGCTACTGAATGAGTCCGGGGCCGGAATATGACATCATATTCCGGCCCTGGTCTCATTCAGTAGCGCGCTGGAGAGCAGACACAGCACAGCTTCCCCTGCGGCCGCCAGAGAAGTTCCTCCAGCGGCCGCCAGCACACCCACATGTCTGCCCGGCCCCAGGTGCCGACGGCCCACCGGGAAATTTCCCGGTATCCCGGTGGGCCAGTCCGGCCCTGCCCTTGAGGTAGGTGACGGGAGTAGGGATGAGAAGTCCGGGAGCCTCAGTGGGTGATCGTGCGAGCATTCCAATAGGTCCGGGAACCAGGCCTGACTCGGCCAGAATAGGGTTATCAGTAGGATGGCTGTATGTTGTGTCCGTATCTTGTGCAGGACCCTCGCTATCATGGAGAACGGGATAAACGCATAGACCCCCGGGGTCGTCCATTCCTGATGAAATGTGTCCACTGCTTCACATTCTAGTCTGGGAGCCAACTGTAAAACCTGGGCAGTTGGTGGTTTGTCCTGGAAGCGAATAGGTCTATCTGTAGTGGACCCCTGTGCAGTAACAGAGCCTCGAAGACTTCCACATTCAGTTGGTGTTGTCTCTCTAGTGGCAGGAGCACCATTCCGCCTTGAGGTTCGATGTCACCGATAGGTATTCCGCTCTGAGCATGATGTTCCTGGCAAGGCAAAAGATGTAGATGTATTTGGTCGCCTCCGAAAGTGCCCGGGATCAGGCCCCTCCCAGGCGATTGATATATATTGTACCGCTGACACGTTGTCCATGCGCAGTAGAATACAGCAATTCGACATGTGCTTGGCCAAGCTCCGGATGGCAAAGGAGCCCACTATCCATTCCAAGCTGTTGATTTGTGCCTCCAATTCCTCGTGAAGCCATGGGCTCCCGTGGAGAGGGACCAAAAATGGCTTTCCCATTCCAAGCTTGCATATGAAGGAGCCACCAACTGAGTTTGGTGCGTACCTCTGCGCTGAGTGGTATCACCTGATCGTACGAGTAACCTGCTCATAGGAAGCATGCCTTGAGCCTCTGCATGGCTCTGTAATGGAGCGGTCCTGGGTATATCGCCTGGATGGAGGCCTATAGCAGACCCACGTGCCGGGTTAGGAGTCGAAGTGGGATGAGGTCCAGCTGTAGAATTTTCCAGATCTCTTTTCGGATGGAAGCAATCTTCGACAATGGTAGGCACTGTAGGCACTGTAGGCACATCGTGGAGTCGATTTAGAATCCCAAGAATTGAACTATCGGCGATTGCATGAGGGCCGATTTCTCTCGATTCACAACAAAACCCAGGGATTCCAGAAAGTCCACGATAAATCTCGTCTGAGATATTAGTTGTGAGGCTGAGTTGCAGAAGATCAGTAAATCGTCTAGGTAAATCAGACACCATACACACATGGTGCGCAGGTGTGCCATGACGGGTTTCAGTCGTTTTGTGAAACACCAAGGTGCCAAGCTCAGCCCAAACTGCGGGCAGATGAACTGTCATGCGGTGTTCCTCCAGTGGAAACACAGGAACCGTCGGCAGGAAGGTGCGATGGGAACTGAGAGGTAAGCGTCCTTGAGTTTCAGACATGTGAACTAATCGTCTTTCAGTAGGAGGTCGCAGAGTAGGTGGATATCCTCCATCTTGAAATGACGGTAGATCACAAATGCGTTCAAATGCCAGAGGTTGATTACTGGTCTGAATTTTGCACTAGGAAGATGTTGCTGAAAAAAAAAACCTGTCTTCGGGAGCCAACTGGACCATGCCTTTGGAGAAAAGATGAGTTCCTGAGCTTTGGAAACCCGCAGGGGGTGTGGTGGTCGCGATTGGAGAGGGGTGGAAGAGAATTCTATGACGTATTCCTGCACCATCTGTAGGATCCAGGCATCTGTCGAAATGTCCCTCCAGTTCTGGAAGAAAAGAGACAAGGGAGGCCAGGCCGCTCGCTCGACTGGCAGGGGGAGATGAAGCCGGACAGGGGACAGAGGGGCAAACAGTGATAAAATTATAGTAAGTGATAATAGGTAGCAATTAGCAAAGGTAAATCCAAATCATAAGGTAAAATGTAAGAGAATGTAAGAGAAACAATACTCTGACCTGTTCTCTAGCTGGAGTAGCAAAGAAAGAGGAAGAGGCAGGCACCACAGATATATATGTAGAAACGTTTCTTGATTCTGATTGGTTAAAACTTTTGATTGATCTGTGCTGCTGGAGTTGTTTAGTAAAGAAGGATTATGCAAATATGAAGCCTCCTCTCATATGGTAAAATTGGTTCTTACCATCTTACACTCTACGTATCCTTTTGAATGGAGAGCAAACAACCTTAAATATCTAGGTGTTACATTTACGAAATAAATTAAAGATCTTTTTTTCCACAAACTACATTAGAATTTTGAATGAGCGTCAACACCTATTACATAAATGGAGCCCTTTATTTCTTACTTGTACAGAAAGGACAAAATGTCTATACTCCCGAGGCTACAATATTTGTTTCGGACTCTAACACTTACCCTTCTCATGTCAAATTTTAGAACAGTACAAAAAGACATATTAAAATTTATTTGGGCCGGGGGGGAAACCTAGAGTGGCACTGAAAATCTTAAAGGAACACTATAGTCACCTAAATCACTTTAGCTAAATAAAGCAGTTTTAGTGTATAGATCATTCCCCTGCAATTTAGCTGCTCAATTCACTGTCATTTAGGAGTTAAATCACTTTGTTTCTGTTTATGCAGCCCTAGCCACACCTCCCCTGGCTATGATTGACAGAGCCTGCATGAAAAAAAAACTGGTTTCACTTTCAAACAGATTTAATTTACCTTAAATAATTGTATCTCAATCTCTAAATTGAACTTTAATCACATACAGGAGGCTCTTGCAGGGTTTAGCAAGCTATTAACATAGCAGGGGATAAGAAAATTTTAATCAAACAGAACTTGCAATAAAGAAAGCCTAAATAGTGTTTATGGAAGGCTGTGCAAGTCACATGCAGGGAGGTGTGACTAGGGTTCATAAACAAAGGGATTTAACTCCTAAATGGCAGAGGATTGAGTAGTGAGGCTGCAGGGGCATGTTCTATACACCAAAACTACTTCATTAAGCTAAAGTTGTTCAGGTGACTATAGTGTCCCTTTAATAGCACCATTGCATGAGGGAGGCCTGGCGGTCCCTGATGTTAGAAAATATTATCTTGCATTAATCTTAGCCTCGACCCTCCTGCAGTCTAGCTGTTTGTACATGGGATAGGTATAGAGTTATACTTGGTACAACTAATGGTTTGTCTATGGCAACCCCTTTGAAAGCATTTCATTTTTGTATTCCTATATTCCATTCCAAACCATGGTTTGATTGTGGACTTAAGTTCCTATGTCAAATATATTCTAATATGTCACTCTTAGATTTTAATACATTAGGAATCTTATAGGCTCTCCTGGTGGCTTCACATTACTCCTACATCCAACTAAAATCTTTTCTAGCACAAAACACCGTACACACTACAACTTTGGTCTCTAAATCGAGTAACCTTACATTCTGGGAAACGATATGTATAAATGGTGTTCTTCCGTACTCATGTAAACCTATCTCCATATGTTACAAATCCTTAATAGATAATATGCCTTTCGCTGATTCTAAGCCAGCGCATCAATGGTCCATAGATTTGGAACAAGAGATCATACAAGTTAGGTTGAAAGAGATTTTAATGAACACTAACAAATCTAATAAATCTGCCCTCTTTTAAAGCAACAGATGAAGATGATTTATAGATGGTATATGGTACCGACTCGCATACATAAAATGTTTCCAACCTCTTCTCCAACCTTCTGGAGGAACATTGTTGCATGTGTGGTGGGAATGTGAATGTATAATACCATGGTGGACGTCGATCCACAACCTTTTTGCAGAAAAAGTTCTACCGAGCTCTAAGCAACAATTAGTACTGCATATCCTCTCGACAGCTCAATGCTTAATAGCCAGAGCTTGGAAATAACAAATTACTACATCTCTTTCCACTTTATTATTGGAAATAGATAAACAGTATACATATGAAACCTTATATTTTCCCAACTCCCCACCTAATAAACAGGTGACAGAGGCTTGGAAGAACTGGAACACATGGAGATTGGGAAACCTTATGGGATTTGTGATGGGAAAACTAAGCCGATTTTGACTGTCTCCATGGGTTTGGTTAAAACTATGTAAAGAATAAGTTAATGATAATCAGCACAATAAGCTAAATCATTTGTGAATTTTAGAGCACAAAGTGGGACCAATGTAAGATAAATTACTTTATAATTATAAAATATGCTCAGGAAGTTGATTCCAGAATGGGTAACTAGAAATGCAAATGGAACCCATCTCTTTTGAAGGTCTTTTTAAATGCATACTGAATGTCTATAATAATACCACTGTACCCGTACCCTTTCCCTTTTCCCACCCCCACCCTTTTCTTTTTTCTGTGTCCTTTTCTCTTTTCTGTTGTTGTGAATAATTTCCTAGATAAAATTTCAAATTCAAGAAAAAAATAGTGATTTTTCAACAAAATAAAATTAAAAAAAATATATAAATCGAGACCACAGTTTGAAACATACATTATTAGTATTGTAATTTCCGTGAAGAAATTTTGAGCGGATATCACTACATAGGGATGCTACTCTGCTATGTATACTGTGCCTCCCCTTTCTGATTGCTCCCTTCATACCGTATATACTCGAGTATAAGCCGACCCGAATATAAGCCGAGGCCCCTAATTTTACCCCAAAAAACTGGGAAAACTTATTGACTCGAGTATAAGACTAGGGTGGGAAATGCAGCAGCTACTGGTAAATTTCTAAATAAAATTAGATCCTAAAAAGTTATATTAATTGAATATTTATTTACAGTGTGTGTATATAATGAATGCAGTGTGTGTGTGTGAGTGCAGTGTGCATGAGTGCAGTGTGTGTGTATGAGTGCAGTGTGTGTGTATGAGTGCAGTGTGTATGAGTGCAGTATATGAGTGCAGTGTGTGTGAGTGCATGCAGTGTGTGTGTGTGTGTGAGTTCAGTGTGTATGAGTGCAGTGTGTATGAGTGCAGTGTGTGTGTATGAGTGCAGTGTGTGTTTATGAGTGCAGTGTGTATGAGTGCAGTGTGTGAGTGCGTGCAGTGTGTGTGCGTGAGTGAGTGCAGTGTGTGTGTGTGTGAGTGCAGTGTGTGTGTGTGTTAGTGCAGTGTGTGTGTATGAGTGCAGTGTGTGTGTGTGAGTGCAGTGTGTGTGTGTATGAGTGCAGTGTGTGTGAGTGCAGTGTTTATGAGTGCAGTGTGTGTATGAATGCAGTGTGTGTGTATGAGTGCAGTGTGTGTGTATGAGTGCAGTGTGTGTGAGTGCAGTGTGTGTGCAGTGTGTATGTGTGTGTGTGTGTGTGTGCAGTGTGTTGCAGAGCCTTGGTGGGGGGTGGGCATTTTTATTATTTTTTTGTAATTATTATAATGGTAATATTTTTTTGTTAGATTAATTTTTTTATTTATTTTATTTATTTTATTATTATTTATTATAATGTATTATTATTATTTTTTAAATATATTTAAAATATTATTTTTAAAATATAATTTTTTATTTTATTATTATTATATTTTTTTTTCGTCCCCCCTCCCTGCTTGATACATGGCAGGGAGGGGGGCTCTCCTTCCTTGGTGGTCCAGTGTCATTGGTAGTTCATTGGGGGGGGAGAGGGGGGCTGTCAGAGCTGTAACTTACCTTCACAGCAGCTCCTGTCAGCTCCCTTCTCCTCCGCGCCGTCTATTCAGTTCTTCTGTCAGCTCACAGTGTAAGTCTTGCGAGAGCCGCGGCTCTCTCTCTCTCTATATATATATATATATATATAAATATATATGAAAAAAAACTGTGTTGGCTACCTCATCCTCCACCGCTGCTTCCACCTACACCGCCACGGTAACCGCCTCCTCAACCTATGGGTCACTTAGTATAAACTAGGTACACATTAGCAGAGGTTTGTGAAGGCCTTTTCTCCATGCATCAGGAGTTGAGCATTTATCCATGCATCAGGACTGCAAGAAATGCACCGCAGGCCGCAAATGTTTCTTTTTTTGTATGTCCCAATATTTTGTGGGCTACCCCAATTAAAATATATATATATAAAAAACAGTGTGGGCTACCTAATCCTCCTCCTGCACCGCTGCTTCCACCTACACCGCCACGGTTACCGCCTCCTCAACCTATGGGTCACTTAGTATAAACTAGGTACACATTAGCAGTTGTTTTTGAAGGCCTTTTCTTCATGCATCAGGAGTTGAGCATTTATCCATGCATCAGGACTGCAAGAAATGCACCGCAGGCCGCAAATGTTTATTTTTTGTATGTCCCAATATTTTGTGGGCTACCCCAATTAAAAAAAAAAAATATATATATATATATATATATATAAACTGTGTTGGCTACCTCATCCTCCTCCTCCTCCACCGCTGCTTCCACCTACAGCGCCACGGTCAACCTATGGGTCACTTAGTATAAACTAGGTACACATTAGCAGATGTTTTTGAAGGCCTTTTCTCCATGCATCAGGAGTTGAGCATTTATCCATGCATCAGGACTGCAAGAAATGCACCGCAGGCCGCAAATGTTTATTTTTTGTATGTCCCAATATTTTGTGGGCTACCCCAATTAAAATATATATATATATATATATATATAAACTGTGTTGGCTACCTCATCCTCCTCCTCCTCCACCGCTGCTTCCACCTACAGCGCCACGGTCACCGCCTCCTCAACCTATGGGTCACTTAGTACAAACTATGTACACATTAGCAGAGGTTGGTGAAGGCCTTTTCTCCATGCATTAGGAGTTGAGCATTTATCCATGCATCAGGACTGCAAGAAATGCACCGCAGGCCGCAAATGTTTATTTTTTGTATGTCCCAATATTTTGTGGGCTGCCCCAATTAAAATATATATATATATAAAAAAACCTGTGTTGGCTACCTCATCCTCCTCCTCCACCGCTGCTTCCACCTACACCGCCACGGTAACCGCCTCCTCAACCTATGGGTCACTTAGTATAAACTATGTACACATTAGCAGACTCTTGTGAAGGCCTTTTCTCCATGCATCAGGAGTTGAGCATTTATCCATGCATCAGGACTGCAAGAAATGCACCGCAGGCCGCAAATGTTTCTTTTTTGTATGTCCCAATATTTTGTGGGCTGCCACAATTTAAAAAAAGAAAAAACAGTGTGGGCTACCTCATCCTCCTCCTCCTCCTCCACCGCCACGGTTACTGCCTCCTCAACCTATGGGTCACTTAGTATAAACTAGGTACACATTAGCAGAGGTTTATGAAGGCCTTTTCTCCATGCATCAGGAGTTGAGCATTTCTCCATGCATCAGGACTGCAAGAAATGCACCGCAGGCCGTAAATGTTTCTTTTTTTATATATCCCAATATTTTGTGGGCTACCCCAATTAAAAAAAAATAAATAAAAAAATAAAAAAAAAATATATATATATATATATATATAAAACAGTGTTGGCTACCTCATCCTCCTCCTCCACCGTTGCTTCCACCTTCATCGCTACGGTCACCGCCTCCTCAACCTATGGGTCACTTAGTATAAACTATGTACACATTAGCAGAGGCTTGTGAAGGCCTTTTCTCCATGCATCAGGAGTTGAGCATTTCTCCATGCATCAGGACTGCAAGAAATGCTCCGTAGGCCGCAAATGTTTCTTTTTGTGTATGTCCCAATATTTTGTGGGCTACCACAATTAAAATATATATATATATATATATATATATATATATATATATATATATATTTGTGTAAGGGGCAAATAGCCGTATATGGAGTAAGGATCCAGCATAAGCGTAGGATAGTATAAAGGGAGCAAGTCGGTTGTGGTGTGCCGAGACCGACGATACGGTAGGCCTGTAAATAAAGAGGGCAAAAATGAATAATCAAAGATTTAATACAGTCAACAAATATATACAAATTAACCAGACTTTTCTTTAAATGCATTACAGTATTTAATTCCTGGAAGAATTTTGAAGGTAGGAATCTAGGACCGAAAGTGGACACCATTTGTTGTGGGTAGGATAGTATGGTATCTCTACTGTTGGTCCGTGTTGACTCATTTCGGAATGTGGTAGAGCCAATAGGTAATGATATATGTGTTTACATACGTGGGATTGTTGAAGACAATGATCTGTCTGAGTGGTGGTGATGGTAGTGGATTCTCTGGCCCGAGAAAGGCATAAAAGGCAATGTGCATGGCTGGTAATGGCCGACTTGGTAGTATAATTGAATGGTTGTAGATCTAATAGGTCCAATAAGGATGAAAAGTTGGATGGCTATTGGTAATCTCTGAGAGTATCGCGGGGGAATGGATTCCTGAAAACCTCTGAGTATATTCTTGTCTGGTATGATAGCATGAAGTTATGGTAGTTTTGGTCCATAGGTTATCCTGTGTTGTTGAATGCCTGTAAAATATATAATTAATGGTGTGTGAGATAGTTTAAGGTGGCAAAAAGAAGCAAAACCTAGGAGAAATGTTATGACACAGGTTGAGCTATGTTGTGTTCCAATGAGATTCTTTAAGCCAGGTAAAAAGCTGTGTTATGTGTTCTACAAGTATGGGATGAAAGTGCTAGATTGGATAGTGCATGCTATGCTGCATGAGTATGTCTAATCCATGATTTTGTCTCTGGAACGAAAGAGTGGCCATGACTGCATGGGCGGCTGTAGGAAGCGTATGATGAACATACCTGGAATATAAATGAGACAATTGTCGCCAGGGATGTATACCCCCGTCTGGTACATGAAAGTGAAATGTGATAAGTGGCCAACCAAGTGAGTTCCCCAGAAATATCATGACCTTATGGATGAGTAGTGGCGTTTGTTGATGATATGACATGTGCCTAGTTGTCTGAGTAACCATGGATTGATGACCCTGACCATGATTTACCCCATGCCACAGCAGCTGCTACAATGGGGTAGATCTCCCAAAGGGGCTGAGGTGGTGGTAAAATTTCCAAACCTGGATGCCATTACCAACAGCTCCAAAGCAATTGTTCCCGGTAGATCGCTGCCAAACCCGTGGTAGACGCCGCATCTGACCATCTGGTTGCAGAAGTGTCAGACAATCCTGGAAGGAAGATGCTTTTACCATGCCAAGTGGTTAAGAAATCCCCCCCCCATGTGCAGGTCTGCTGTTGCTGAGGTGTCTAGGGACATCCTCTGATCATCATGTTGGAAGTGTGGAAAAAAGTACTCTGGATGTGAAAGCGTGGTCTTGTGGTATGATTGGCATGGCAAAATTAAGGAACCTGGTAGGGATTGTAGTTCCTTGCAGTTGTAAGTACTAAGCAGGAGGTAGTGATTGATGTAGTTGAGAATGTTCCCTATTTGTCTTGTGGTAACTTGCGTGTATGGATGCCGACTCAAGTCGTATGCCCAGTAATGTGATGATAGTGTCTGGGCCTTCTATTTCTTATGGGGTACTGGGACGCCCAAGTGGTCAACCAGACTAAGCTGCCGTGAGGCTTCTAGTGAAAAATATGTTATCTTTGATCAACAAGAAGTCTTCTAGATAGTGTATGACTGTAAGGCCTCTGGATATGTTATCATAACCAGCACAGAGTATCTGCGAATATCGATAGTAGGCTAATCTGTAGCTCGAAAGTTGAGCAGGGAAAGGATTGCCCAATTTATGCCATGTAAGTGCCAGTGTGTAGGGTAGATGGTAGCCGTTTACTGCTTTGATGATATTGGTCTTACTTAACCAAGCTTCAACCCATGCTTGAGTGATAGCTGTAAAGGTAGATCAATGGTGTTGTATAGTAAGAAAACTCCTCGGAGGGTATGAGGGAGTTGAGACTTGGGGTAGCGGAGGTGTGTGGTGCCAATAAGTCTATGGTTAGTCTTTGTTTAAGGGAAGATTCCTTGTGACAATACCAATGTGTTTGTGTTTGGTGCCATGCTGTAAATGGTGGAGATTGGAAGACCCCTCTGCAAATCTTGGCTATGAGTGTGTTTACAGCCAATGGTTTTGTACTGCTGACTGTAAGTGAGGGCATGCTACATTCCTTAAAGGTGTGTTTATGATACCTGTATGGGAGCACTTTGAAGCTCCAGAGCTTTAGTAAATCTACTACAAGTCTGGAAGGGTGATGAGTCACTAGTGTTGAAAATGCATTAGTGTGTACAGATGGTGAGTACGTTATTTGTAAGTTGTATTGAGACACATGGTTTGTCATGTGCCCTGAACCATTTGAACATATATGCAACAGTCTATGTGCAATGCAACTACTCATATCAATGGTCTCTGGTAGTTCAGAGGTGCTGGTACCTGGAGCCTGAGAGTGCTCGTCCATTTGTTTGGGACAAACTCCCTTCTGTATGGGTACCTGCACAAATAAACATCTCTACATATTCCAAATGCCAACCCAACCAAGGGATGGTCAGTTCCCGATTTACCTGGAATCCCTGGATCTGACCATCACCGATACCTCATCATACATATATATGCTTGCTTGCTTCCCCAATGTGCTGGGATCATACGTGCAGGGTTAACGTCTTGTGTGTCATAACAATTGATTGTACCAGGTAACCGAGTTTCGGTTGGTGCTGGTTGTAGAGTAGCGTGAGCCCCAGCCTTCTGAGGGCTGTGGTGACCAACTCGAGATTGCCAGTCTGTCATCAATTTGTTTTTTTTTTGGCTCATGAGTTTATGAGTGAGGCTAGCATAGCCTGGGTGCCACCTGAGTTGATGTAGCTGGGCCTTCCCCTGCCTCGGTGTTGTCCGTTGATGTATGGAGGAGTTTGGATAACTTTGCTTTCCTTGCTGTAGCAGGGTAGGGGATTTGTCACCTCCTTAGGTCGGTGGTAATGTGTGGGATCGTCCAGGATCTGATTGCTGCTGGACTAGCAACATCTTCTCTGCTTGAAGGTGTATCAATTCTAGCCGGGGTGCTAGGAAGAGGTGATTCTTCACCATCTTTTGGAGAAATACTTAAATAACAATAAAGATTGCAATTATTATTTGTACCCAGGGTTCTTGTACTGGCTTGCTAGCTAAGCCATAAGGTGAAACGATTAGGCTTGGTGTTTTTTTTTTTTTGGTGACTGGTGAGGCCTTGCTAGTTGCCAAGTGGCTTGCGAGGCTCTATCTATGCTTGGCGCGAGGGGATTTTGTGTGGCCACTGAATGTTGTGGCAGGATGTTGGCCTCTCGGTGACAGTAACCAGAAAATAGGAAGGGGAGTGACAGGTGAGGCCCTCTCTATGATACAATGCGAGGCAGCTAGCTCATGAGTGGCCCGAGGAGTGTATGCCTCCGAGTGTGAGGCGGGGTGTTGGCCTCGCGGGACCACTAACCAAAGCATAATGCAGAGAAAAAAGGGGGTAATACCTATTGGGCCCTAGAACCCTAATTGCCAGTACACTATTACTATTCCAGGGAAGGTAAGAGATGAATAACTACGTGAGCAGGTGTATGTACCTGGTAGTATGGTATTGAACCTGACAATCCGTATAGGTTTTTAGTAGTAACTGTAACCTGAATGGATAAAACCGTATGGCATAAGGAAATGTGGCATAGACCAAGCTTATCTTAAAACGTACAGTATATGTGAAAAGTAAAGTGCCGTGATGTGTAAATATTAAACATCGTAGCCATACTGGTTAAATATGTATCAATCTTAACCCATTAAGTGCCGTATGTACAAGCGAAAATGTGTTCTGTCCCCACCTTGTAAGTTGTATGTCCCCTTGCTAGGGGAAAGTCTTGTGTGTGAGCAGCGTGCTGTGAAAAATGTATGTGAACTATATTACCAGTTACGTATATACAGATGCGTCTGCTACTGTGTAATATTATATGTATTTATACCAGATGTTGATATAGTGCTGCTATGTGAATTGTTGTATGTCTTATTGAATGGTAGGGGTCAGTGAACATGGTGTTGCAAAATGCAAGTGCACTGGAGATCTGCCGAGTGCCCTATAGGTGGCAGTGTAGTTGGATACTGATTGGTATGTGAAATGTTGTTTGTCTGTTGACCTATAGGTGTCAGTGTTTTGGTGTTTGTAAAACCTCATGAAAATTGTCAACGTACTTGACAGACCTGTAGGTGGCAGTGTTGATAGAACCACTGTTGGTCTTGATGTGAAATGTAAATTATTGTGAATTAAACCTGAAGTTGAGCCCGTGCTGGAGTTTAATTTATGGTTTATGGTTATGTTTAAAACAATCTTATGTGTAATTTATATTGGCTGGTAAATTGTATATGACATGTGAAGACAGTTTTGCTGTTGACCAGTAGCGGTCAGAAATGCTGATTGTATGTTAAAATACCCTTTAACCCGTTAAGGACCAAACTTCTGGAATAAAAGGGGATCATTACATGTCACACATGTCATATGTCCTTAAGGGGTTAATCCTACCGTTTGACAGATAGGAGTCAGTATAAAAGCGAAAATGCTGTAGTTAGTTTGTTTGCTTATGAAGTGAAATAAAGTCTGAGAAGCCTGTAGTATACCGATTGACCGGTAGGGGTCAGCATGTAGGCGAAAATGCCGTGGTTAGTTGGTTTGTACATGAAATGCAATAATGTCTGAGAAGCCTGTAGTACACTGAATGACCGGTAGGGGTCAGTGTGTAGGCGCAAATGCAGTGGTTTGTTGGTTGTACATGAAATGCAATAATGTCTGAGAAGCCTGTAGTACACTGAATGACTGATAGGGGTCAGTGTGTAGGTGAAAAATGCAGTGGTTTGTTAGTTTGTACATGAAATGCAATAATGTCTGAGAAGCCTGTAGTACACCGAATGACTGATAGGGGTCAGTGTGTAGGTGAAAAATGCAGTGGTTTGTTGGTTTGTACATGAAATGCAATAATATCTGAGAAGCCTGTAGTACACCGAATAACCGGTAGGGGTCAGTGTGTAGGCGCAAATGCAGTGGTTCGTTGATTTGTACATGAAATGCGATAATATCGAAAAAGCCTGTAGTACACCAAAAGACCAGTAGGGATCAGTGTGTAGGCAAAAATGCAGTTGTTCGTTGATTTGTACATGAAATGCAATAATGTCTGAGAAGCCTGTAGTACAGCAAATGACCAGTAGGGGTCAGTGTGTAGGCGCAAATGCAGTGGTTCGTTGATTTGTACATGAAATGCGATAATGTCTAAGAAGCCTGTAGTATACCAAAAACCGGTAGGGGTCAGTGTATAGGTGAAAATGCAGTGGTTTATTGGTTTGTACATGAAAATGCAAAAAACGTCTAAGACGCCTGTAGTACACCAAATGACCGATAGGGGTCAGTGTGTAGGTGAAAAATGCGGTGGTTGGTTGGTTTTTACATGAAATGCAATAATGTCTGAGAAGCCTGTAGTACACTGAATGACCGGTAGGGGTCAGTGTGTAGGCGAAAATGCAGTGGTTCGATGGTTTGTACATGAAATGCAATAATGTCTGAAAAGCCTGTAGTACACCGAATGACCGGTAGGGGTCAGTGTGTAGGAGAAAATGCAGTGGTTCGTTGGTTTGTACATGAAATGCGATAATGTCTAAGAAGCCTGTAGTACACCCAAAGACCAGTAGGGGGTTTAAACAAATGATACGTATGAACTTGCAATGGTTTTAGAACAGACTTAGACAAAACGCAGCCGTAAAGTGAGGACCTGACCCGTGCATGGTGCCTTGGGACTGATGCCTGGCGTAATGGGTAGGTTGACTTCCGGTTTGTGAGTCACTTGGACACCATCCACGGTGATGGATTGAAGAAAGAAGGTGGTAGTCCGGAAAAGCCTTTGGCTGGATTCCTGACACAGCTCTGCTTAGAAAACCTCATGGAGTAATCAGGTAAAATGGCGTCTGGATGACCCGGAAGTGGAAATCATTCTGATGCTGACCTCAAGCGATATGAGTCAGGTAAGGGGTGTCCCTTATATAGGGGAGTGAATTAATTTAAGCCCCTCCCACAAATACAGACCAAACGGCCTTAATACATATATATATATATATATATATACATATATATATATATATATAAAACTGTGTTTGCAACCTCATCCTCCTCCTCCACCGCTGCTTCCACCTACACCGCCACGGTCACCGCCTCCTCAACCTATGGGTCACTTAGTATAAACTATGTACACATTAGCAGAGGCTTGTGAAGGCCTTTTCTCCATGCATCAGGAGTTGAGCATTTATCCATGCATCAGGACTGCAAGAAATGCTCCGTAGGCCGCAAATGTTTCTTTTTTGTATGTCCCAATATTTTGTGAGCTACCCCAATTAAAATCTATATATATATATATATAAAAAACAGTGTGGGCTACCTCATCCTCCTCCTCCACCACTGCTTCCACCTACACCGCCACGGTCACCGCCTCCTCAACCTATGGGTCACTTAGTATAAACTATGTACACATTAGCAGAGGCTTGTGAAGGCCTTTTCTCCATGCATCAGGAGTTGAGCATTTATCCATGCATCAGGACTGCAAGAAATGCACCGCAGGCCGCAAATGTTTATTTTTTGTATGTCCCAACATTTTGTGGGCTACCCCAATTAAAATATATATATATATATATATATATATATATATATATATATAAATGAAAAAAAAAACTGTGTTGGCTACCTCATCCTCCTCCTCCACCGCTGCTTCCACCTACACCGCCACGGTAACCGCCTCCTCAACCTATGGGCCACTTAGTATAAACTATGTACACATTAGCAGACTCTTGTGAAGGCCTTTTCTCCATGCATCAGGAGTTGAGCATTTATCCATGCATCAGGACTGCAAGAAATGCACCGCAGGCCGCAAATGTTTCTTTTTTGAATGTCCCAATATTTTGTGGGCTGCCACAATTAAAAAAAAAAAGAAAAAACTGAAAAAACAGTGTGGGCTACCTCATCCTCCTCCTCCTCCACCGCCACGGTTACTGCCTCCTCAACCTATGGGTCACTTAGTATAAACTAGGTACACATTAGCAGAGGTTTGTGAAGGCCTTTTCTCCATGCATCAGGAGTTGAGCATTTATCCATGCATCAGGACTGCAAGAAATGCACCGCAGGCCGTAAATGTTTCTTTTTTTGTATATCCCAATATTTTGTGGGCTACCCCAATTTAAAAAAAAATATATATATATATATATATATATATATATATATATATATATATATAAAACAGTGTTGGCTACCTTATCCTCCTCCTCCACCGTTGCTTCCACCTTCATCGCTACGGTCACCGCCTCCTCAACCTATGGGTCACTTAGTATAAACTATGTACACATTAGCAGAGGCTTGTGAAGGCCTTTTCTCCATGCATCAGGAGTTGAGCATTTCTCCATGCATCAGGACTGCAAGAAATGCTCTGTAGGCCGCAAATGTTTCTTTTTGTGTATGTCCCAATATTTTGGGGGCTACCCCAATTAAAGTAAAAATGTTCTTAGTTCAAAGAATGGCAGTCTTTTATGTAATATATATCTGGCAATATGTATATTGTCCGATCAAATGAATCTCCAATTAGATGCCAGATAGTCCACAGTATATGTTAATTTAACCATAAAAGAGAGAAAGAATATAGTAAAAATAATTTCATTAAAAAGACAATATATTAACAGATACCTATTTTAATAAGAACTATATCCTTTGCCCAAACGTATGAAGTAAATAATAAATACATAAAAATATAAATACATTAAAAAAATCATAAAATACAGTTCATTTCAAAATCAATGTTGAGCCCTCTAGGTGTTACAGTGCACATTTCAAAGATCCATTTGGTTTCTTGTAAACTTAATTTTTGGTTAAAATCCCCTCCTCTCCAATGTGTAGTAACTTTTTCTATAGCATGGAATTCCAGTTTTTTTGGATTGGAGTTGTGTTTTTCAAGGAAGTGTTTGGATACACTATGGTTAATAAAACCCTTTTTAATATTTCTTATGTGCTCACTTATACGTATATTAAGTGCCCTAGTGGTTTTTCCTATATATTGTAAACCACATTCGCATATTAAAAGGTATATCACTCCTTTTGACTGGCACGTGATGGGGGATTTTATCTTAAAAGATTTTCCAGTTACGTTTGAAACAAAACTTTTTTTAGTTTTATTAGTGCAATCAGAGTTTTTGCATGCATTGCAAATACCACAATGGTAAAAACCTTTCTGTATTTCTGCCCAATTTATTAAAAAATTATTTGGTTTCTCTTTATCAATATAGCTTTTTGTTAAGATCTGCTTAAAATTCTTTGCTCCCCTAAAACAAACTTAGGTTTTGTCAGGATCGGGACAGAGATCCAACACGCAGAGTACAAACAGTAGCCAGATACGTATACCGGACCTTAGAATGGCCGGACTAACGTAAGTAGTACAGTATAGAATGGTCAAAGACAAGCCGAGGTCGAGGGTAACAGAAGACAGGTAAGCGAGAGACAAGCCGAATCAAGGGTAACAGAGATAAGCAGAGTAAGGTAAACAAGCCGGGTCAAAACCAAAAGGGATAATAGAATACACAAGCACTGAGTGACTAGAACAAGCTAGAACCACGACAGGGCAATGAGCTAATGAAAGAAGCTCTGTTAAATACCCTGTTCAGAGCAGTAACCACACCTCCGAGACGTCCTGATTGGTCCTGCAGCAATTGACTGACAGGTCGATCCGGGGGAGTGTCCTGATGATGACTTCCTGCCTAGATGGTGTAAAAGGCAGTCACTCCCTCGCGGCCGGCCTTGCATGACCGGATAGACCGTGGGGAAGGGAGTCATCAGACCGTCTGGATGGTGGAACAGCTAAGTCTCTACCTCTTTTGGAGGTAGAGACCACAGGTACCCTGACAGGTTTTGACCCTATATGCTTTAAAATATCTTGGTCTTGTCTTAAAATATGCCAATTTTTCTTAATTATCCCCTTTAAAGAGTTGACATTGGTCGCATAATTTAAAATAAGAGGTATTTCATCATTTGTTTTAGATGTATTTTTCTCTTTATATTTTAAAAGTTGGGACCTGTCTAAGTTTTGAACATAGTCAATATCTTTTAATAGGACTTTTTCAGAATATCCTTTTTCTTCAAATTGTTCTTTTAAAACATTTGCTTGATCAGTAAAAGATGTTAACTCTGAGCAGTTCCTACGCATTCTTAAAAATTGACCTTTCGGTATATTTTCTAACCAAGGATGATGGTGACAGCTATCCATTTGGATGTAGCTGTTCACGTCTACCTGTTTAAAATATGTTCTGGTCTCTATTGCGTTGTTTAAAATATATATTTCTAAATCTAAAAAATGAATATTTGTTTTACTGCTCTCTTTAGTCAGCTTGATACTCCATGTATTAGAATTTAAAAAAACTAAAAAATGTTTTCCAAAAGTTCTATTGGTCCTCTCCAAATTAAAAAAAATTCATCAATATACCTCTTATAGAGGACCAAGTTCGCGCCATATTCATGGTTATTATATATAAAGTGCTTTTCCCAAAAGGCCATAAAAAGGTTAGCGTAGATTGGCGCGAACTTGGTCCCCATAGCTGTCCCTTTCACTTGAAGATAAAAATCACCCTCGAACCAAAAATAGTTGTTGCTTAAAATCAGTTTAATCCCCTCCACAATAAAATCAACCTGTAGTTCTAAAAATTGTTGAGATTCTGTCAGGAAATATTTCACCGCTTCACAGCCTTTTTCGTGATCTATTATTGTATACAGGCTTGTTACATCGCAGGTGATTAGATAAAAATCTTCTTCCCATTTAAAATCTTGTAGTATATTTAAAAGACTCATAGAGTCCTGTAAATAAGATGGGCCTGTCTTGACTAGTGGTTGGAGATGTGCATCAATATATTGTGAAAGTGTGGATAAAATGGAATCGATTCCCGATACTATGGGTCTCCCCGGGGGGTGAGTAGGGTTTTTGTGCAATTTTAGTAAAGTATAGATAACTGGAATCCTTGGGTGTTCTAAAAAAAGGAAGGAGGATTCATCTTTGTTTAAAATTTTACTATCGATTCCTCTCTTAAGAAAGAGTTTATATTTCTCTTTTATCTCACATACGGGATCTTTTTTAAGTTTTTGGTAAGTATTAATGTCCTGTAATTGATTATGAATTTCTTGTATATATAGATCCTTGTCAAGAATAACCACTCCTCCACCCTTATCGGCGGGTTTTATAACAATTGAATCATCTTTTTTCAGAATGTCCATAGCTTTTTTCTCTTTTATGGAGATATTGTAGTTCCATTTTGATAGGGGTTTAATTTTATATATCTCATCTAGGCAGGCTTGTTCAAAGACTTTTATGCTGTTGGATTTTAAAAAATAGGGATAAAAACTGGACTTTTTCTTTAGATCTGTGTGTTTAAAATTATAACATTCTTGTGTGCTCACCGGATGCTCACCGGAAGTAAAGCCACCGCCATTTTGGAAGATGCTCACCGGAAGTAAAGCCACCGCCATTTTGGAATCCCACATATTATATAAATGAACATATATATGAACACATATAAATGAACATGTGTTTTCTTTCTCCCCCCCCCCATCTCTTCCCTTTTTTATTATTATTTTTATAAATGTATTTTTGTTTATATTATTTTTTTTTTATTTTTTCTCTTTATTTATATATGTAAAAACAGGAAGCATTTTTCTTTCTTTCTTTCTTTCTTTTTTTATTTATTTATTTATATATGTAAAAACAGGAAGGCTATTTTTTTTCTCTTTATTTATATATGTAAAAACAGGAAGCATTTTTTTTCCTCTTTATTTTTATATGTAAAAACAGGAAGCATTTTTTTTCCTTTTTTTTCTCTTTATTTATATATGTAAAAACAGGAAGTTTTTTTGTTTGTTTTTTCTTCTTTCTTCCCTCTCTTTATTTATGTATGTCAAAACAGGAAGCACCACCATCTTAGTGGTGGCGAGATGCTTCCTGCAATGACCAAATATGGACATTCAATTACCATTTCCTGCTGCTACACCTGTCTCCAATATGGTAAATTGGAGGCATATATAGGTGGGTCAGCATATGGGAGGATATACTGCACTTGAAAAAGACCCTGGAGGGTCGAAACGCGTTGTGCTAGCTGCTGTGTCAGCCATTTCTGCTTTTATTATTTTATACCAAATAAATGTTTATTTTAACACTTCACCTTACCTGGTTCCTGAGTTCCTGCTAAGAAAAACTTATTGCAAACATCTAAGAGGAGGATCAGATCCAGTGTATCCCTTGGTGGATGAAATACCTTTACAGTCCAGAGCCTAACTTATGTGGCTCTGGAAAGTGTGAGTGAACCTTTTTTATTTTCCACATATTGTAAATCGGTTTCAACAGTATACACTATGTTTTTTTCTTGTATATATTATATATAGGGTCCACAGTTACTGTGTGTTGCTGAAAATAGGACCTATACAAGATTTTAAAGGTAAAATATTCCACTGTTTGTGCGCTTTCACCTTTTTTTCTGTTCACTATATCTCTCATTTGGTGTAATAAGTGACTGTACACCGAGGTGTTTTTAAGCTGCACCAGTTGTAATATTTTGTGTATAGCGCCCTTTTCCCTTCTATTGTGTATTTCTTGTTTTTATACACTTATGTCCAGCTACCCATAGTGTTCCAAATAAATCTTTTGTTTCATCACCTCTTGCATCCTGGAGTAATTGAGACAACAAGGATAAAGGACTACAGAGGGGAACAAACTTGGAGTCTGGGTGTACTAATGCTGAGTTGATATGCTGTTAGTCTGAGACAGCTTTTATAAGTGGCTCATGACCATGTGAGTTTTACCATTTGCAGATTTAAAATTTATTGAGCTGCTATGTTATTACCCTATATACTTTTTATTCTTGTTTTTAGGTCTACAAGAGTGATTTTTTTTCATGTTCAATAAGGGTAAAGTTTTATAGCGTGCTCTCACCACCCACATTTTTTGTAATACTGTATTATTTTATGTGAATAAGTGACTCACATTTGGTGATTGGAGCACCTTAGTTTTAAACCTTTTAACCTTAATTCTTTTTATATTCACTAATGTGAATTTCAAGTTGATGGCCAAAATAGCCAAATTGGACATTTTCTCAAAGTCAGGTATGCTTCCAGTTTGGCTACTTGTCCTGAAATGTGAAATTCTCTTTAAATTCTCATTTTAGTGAATTACCATGATAGCATCTAGAATAATACAAGTCATTTACGGATGGATAAGCATATTGTAATGTGTTTTCAAAATCCTGCTCTATTGGGAAAAACAGTGAATATGCATCATACCCCTCTAAAATTCTACTTAAAGTCATGTGAAAAGTGAATGGCAGTCTCCCATTTTACCATACAAAGGTTTATCTATGAGCAAAAAGGAGAAAGTAGAAATGACATGTTTTCGGATCAAGTCTATATGGTACTTGTGTGACTCATTATAGTGATAGGAGTTGCTGAAAGCAGTGTGTTGAGGAAAGAAATAAACATATCTAAAAAGATTTATTTAGAATTCTATTTTAAAATGTGGTGCAAACATTTAAGAAAAGTTGTCCCCGAAAATGTTTACCCGACATCTGGATGGCTACAGATGGTTCAGTCATGAAATCATGCACGTGACTGATCTATCCCAGGTTACTTTGCCATTAAGGCTTATCAGAGAGTATTTAGTTTGATGCCTATGCATACAACTATATGTTCCCCAGCAGTGGCAGTGAGTCCCTTTAAATGTCTGACAGCATTTTACTGTATACTATAATATACAAAATTCATTTTTTGGTCCTCTTTAACCCCTTAAGGACACATGACATGTGTGACATGTCATGATTCCCTTTTATTCCAGAAGTTTGGTCCTTAAGGGGTTAAAGGATCAGCTTAATGAAGTGGTCTGGGTGCCAGGTCCAGCTAGGGTTAACCCAATTTTTTTATAAACATAGCAGTTTCAGAGAAACTGCTATGTTTATAAATTGGTTAAGCCTTCCCCCTAATCCTCTAGTGGCTGTCTCATTCCCAGCCGCTAGAGGCGCTTGCGTGATTCTCACTGTGAAAATCACAGTGAGAGCACGCAAGCGTCCATAGGAAAGCATTGTAAATGCTTTCCTATGCGACCGGCTGTATGCGCGCGCAGCTCTTGCCGCGCGTGCGCATTCAGCCGACGGGGCGGAGAGGAGGCGGAGAGGAGGAGGAGAGCTCCCCGCCCAGCGCTGGAAAAAGGTACGTTTTACCCCTTTCCAGAGCCGGGCGGGAGGGGGACCCTGAGGGTGGGGGCACCCTCAGGGCACTCTAGTGCCAGGAAAACGAGTATGTTTTCCTGGCACTAGAGTGGTCCTTTAAGGGGTTAAAGAAAATGACTAATTAGCATTTATTTTGCAATATTGTTATACATTTTTCCATATAATGTAGTATTTTTTTTAATAACATGTAAATAGGCTTTTAAACACGTTTTAAAGCTGATTTCCAAGTATACCAGCAAGTAGCAATAAGCAGCTTTACTTGTATGAATGCACACGAAGAAGCAGAACAATACATAGAAAATAATAATGGTGTGTTTTGCATAATTATAGCATATTAAGTCCCTGTGTCAATTCCTAAGAGTCTATTGCTGTCATGGCAACCAGGTGATGCAATTTACAACATGCCTAAAGCCACTAGAGATTCATTCAGAAAGTGTTGTTTTCTCTTGCTTTCGCAAAGTAGCATTTAATGAACTGATCTACAATAACACGACAGAGTCATATAATGAAGACCTTTATTATTGTCTTTTAGGGTGTGATTCAGCAATGGACACATCAGTTACGCTTGTAAGTCGGTTTAAATATAGTGATATTCACGGCTTGCAGGCTAAATTGTGAGCGTAACTGAAGGCAGACAATAGATCTATATTTCTAGCATAAGTGTAAGCTATGCATGGCACTATGAAAATAAAAACTGTAACTTTGTCCATTGTAGCTGAAAAATCGCCACTGACACTGTAGGCATCTATATACATTTTAAAAACAATTACAGACACGCAGAGCCATTAAAACTGTCATTGCTGCAGCAGAGATCAGTGCTATGTTGTGGCACTGAAAGGGAAAATAATTTAAGTAATACATGCTGGGGTTTGTGAGAAGGTCTACTATTACTACAAAAAATAAATGTTGAAAATAAATAAATCTGAGGTCTGTATATTAGGTCACTAGATGCCCAGTCTACTAATCCATAATATAGTTACATAGTTACATAGACTGAAAAGAGACATGTGCCCATCATGTTCTGCCTTCCTCACTTCAGTTTTTTGCTGTTGATCCAAAAGGATAAAAACTATTTGAAGCACTTCCAATTTTGCAACAAACTAGGGGGGGAAAAAAGCCCAAGAAGCTATTAACCTACAATTGAAAAATTATATAATCGAATACTAGGTTTTTGCAAGTATGACACATTTCCATTTTGTCAAGAGAGGGCTCTGCAGAGTTTTTAAATGAACAATTCATAATATTTAAATTGGCTGCTACCATCATAACTGTGTTGATACATCCAACCACTTGAGTTGGCAAATAAAGAAAAGGGCGCTATTATAGAAGATCACTGAGAGGGTTTATCATACAGGCACAGCTAGCTTAATTAGACCTTAGTGACACAATTTACAACAGTAAAGTGGCTATTTTCAGCCTGTGACACTAAAAAGGCATTTGGTTTGGAGCCCCAAAAGTAGCAACTAAAATATTTCTTGCATTGTGCGCACAGTTTACTGTGTCATGTGCATGATTTAGTAGATTGTGCCCACAAAATAGTATACTGTGCACATAGCCTTCAAAATGGCTATATTGCAGGCATCAGGGTCAGTGCTTCCATATATATCCTTGCTGCCCTGTCCTGATCCAGTCCCTGACTGGGATTTAACTTGGAGTTAAATGCTCTTCCAACCATAGATTGTAATGGCAGTGCTAAAAAAAAAAAAGGTTGCCATATGTAATGGAAAGTTGAGAAATGTATAAATGAGCCAGATATTGGTCACTTTACTTCTTGACATGGATGTAGAGGGAATGTGAATGGCCTGAGGATTATTTATATCTGAAGACCATTTACATCTTTCTTCTTTTGTTTGCTGTTTTTTGCCGATAAATCAATGATGAGTCTCTGTTTTTGGGAAGATTTCCCTGTGACAATACCAATGGGGTTAGTGCGCCCTTCTATGAATGGGGGGGTTTTGAAAGGCCCCAATACGAAGCCCTCAGCCACTTCTTGGGCTATGAGGGTGTCAACCGCTGTGGGGTTGTGTTGTACGCATTGTAGATTAGGGCATTCCAGAGTTCCGGCTGGTATGTGTAGGATACCTGTATGGAAGCCTTCTGTTAAACCAGAGATAAGAAAGTCTACTAGGTGTCTAGATGGGTGCTGAGACATAAATGCAGTAAATACTGGCATATTAATGGACATTAGGTAAGGCTTGGAATACATTTTATTTGGACACATGGTCTTTGCATGTGCCCTAAAACATTTTGAACAGACATGCAATAGTCTACATCCACTATAATTACAAGACCCAACATTGAAATTATTACATATCTGGGACTTGCCCAGAAACTTGATTGGGCTTCCCAGTTTGTCTCTTGACAACTTCTCTGGAGCACCAGAGGAACTAGCTCCTTGCGTGGAGGCATGTTCGTCCGCCGTACTGGAACAAAAATTTGTAGTATGGGCTGTGGAGGAGCAGTATGCACAAGCCGGTGTAGACCTGCAAAGTGTCTGCAAAAAATGACGGTATCAATCCTATCCCAGTTGGACAGTGTTCCGTACTGGGAGAAGGCTCCAGACACTTTTGCAGAAAAAGACCTATGGTAGTCATAGAAGGCTGAACCACCATATTTGTTGCCCAGGTCTACCAGCTTGTGCATATAGAGATCAAACTCCTCTCTTCTGTTGGGATAGACCGCACAGATGACATCCCTGTAAATACCAAAGACTAGTACAAATTCAGGGATAGTCCGTTTTCTGTTCAGGCAGGCATTCCTAGATCTGACAACAACAGATACATCATCATAAGCATACGTCTTATTCTCAACAATATCCTGGGAGGCAATCAACAGGGAAGCCAGGTTGACATCTTTACCTTTCAGGATATCCCTTTTTATGTGCTCAGGTATCATATGAGCCAGGCTAACTTCCTGGTCATCCAGGGTGATGGCTGGAGCAACTAATGGCAAGTCGGCTGGTGCTTGTGAAGCAGCAGCGGGTGGCCCTGTTAGAGTAAGTGCCGTGATGACCAACTCAAGTTTCTCCAGCCTGGAGTTGACATTGCTCATGGACGCCATGAGTGAGGACAACATGGCATGTATGTCTCTTGGGTTGTACTGGCTAGGTCCTTCCCCGGCATCCATGTTATTTGTAGATGTACGTAGCAGTTTGAAAAGTTCTGCTTTCCTTGCTGTAGCGGGGTAGGGGATTTGTCGTCTCCTCAATTCTGTGGTTATACGCGGGATCGTCCAGGAGCTGATCGATGCTGGACTAGCTAGCTCTCCTCCTTATGTGGGAGTGACAGCCGGGGTGCTAGGCAGGGAGAAATCCTCTACCCCTTCCTGAGACATACTATAAACAAAACAATTAATTAGTATATGAAACCACCAAATTGTACTGGCAGGCTAGCTAGGCCAGATGGTGAAACATTATACTTGTTTGGTGACAGATGAGGCCCTGCTAATTGCCAAGCAGCTTGAGGCCACTCGTCGTAGTGGCCACTCGTCGTAGTGGCCACTCGTCGTAGTGGCAGGAGTTTTAGGCCTCTCGGTGACAGTAGGGGAAGGGAGTGACAGGTGAGGCCCTCTCAATGCAACATGCAAGGAGGCTAGCTAATGTGTGGCCCGATGGGTGTTTGCCTCTGAAACGTTGAGGCGGGGTGTTGGCCTCGCGGGACCACTAACTGATGGTGACTGCCAAAACGGGGTAAATACCTATTGGGAAGCCTGTGACCCTATTGCCAGTACTCTAACCTAGGGGGAAGAAATGAAATGTATGGTAGAATACCATATGAGCAGGTGTACGTACCTGGTAGTATGACAAATTCACAGGAAAAAACGTGTGGAGCAAATATATATAAGCTTGACAGCCTGAAATGGGTAAAAGAGAGTAGTATGATGAGTGTGGATTGTTGGAAAGAAAACAGACTTGTAGCCTGTAGCGGCAATGTTTTTATGGTTTGCTGGAGTATGATTGAAAATAAAATGTTGTGATATACCATGGGAATAGAAATGTGTTACTCAGAAAAATTATGTCATGGCTTTAATAAGACATCTGAGGGAGGCCGTGGCCTATGTACAAACAACATATGTGTTATATAATAATGGTGTGTAAGTGAAACATAAAATGTAAGTTATATATATATATATATATATATATGTATATTACTGTGCAGGAAACGTATGATTGGTTGGATCAGTATGTGTGATTCAACCCGAGAATGCATGAAAAGGAATTATAGCCTTATGTGTCATGGTTAACAACAAAGAAATGAGGCCTGTAACGTAGGCTGAGTCCATTTGTAATGAAATGGATAATTTATGAAAACTCCTGGAAGCGTGGGAGTCCAATGATCCATACAGAAATGTTAGCTGGTTTCATGCCCTTGATGTAATACGTGATACCTTTAAATAGCAATAAAAATGGTCTGTCTATTAAAACAAGCAACTATTTAACTGAATGTATATACATGAAATGATGAAATGTAACTCACGAAACAGATCTTTGTGAATACATAGCATAATAACCGAATCTAGTATGAAGGGAACCAGAAGTTAGCACGAATAGCTTAAACGTATGCACTTTAATGCGAACAGCAATCGTGCATGAATATAACATGAATAAGTGCTAAACGGAAAACACAACCGAAATGATAATCGTTAAATGAAGCAAGGGAAAACAGTTGTGCGAAATGATCGCTTCTCTTAATACGCATGATTTAGCCGAACAATTTGTACGAAATGAAGCCGCGAGAAAGGCTGTGTAATGCGACTGTGCAGAGAAAACCGTAAAGCGAGGACCCGTGCTGTACCGTGCGCTGTGGGAAGCGATCCTGGTGTGACAGGTAGGTCTAACTTACGGTTTAGGAGTCCCTGGGACGCGATCTACGACGAAGACTCGGGTAAGAAGCTGGACGGACGGAAAAGGCCTGCAAGAGGATTCCTGGACACAGCTTGCCGCGGAGAAACTCGTGGGTAAGAAAACCAAGATGGCGTCTGAGAGAACCCGGAAGTGGATCCTCATTCAACGCTGACCTCGAACGGTAAGGAGCAAGGTAAGGGGAGTGCCTAGGGGTAGCAAACCAGCACCTCCCACAAATCCAGGCAAAATTGCCTTAATATATATATATATGTATATATATATATATATATATATGTGTGTGTGTGTGTGTATGTGTGTATGTGTATGTGTATGTGTGTATGTATGTGTATATATATATATATATACCCTACATAGCAAAATGACTTATGGGGCTGGCATAGATTTTTGTTTTTCCAGGGCTGCTTCGTATCCCCAGTCCGGCCCTGCTGACCATCATGCGTTTCATTAGGAAATTTACATGGCTGGCAGCTAAGCATGAATTTTTCCTTACATGTGTACATATTCCGGGCGTCCTGAATATCGCAGCTGATCATTTGTCTCGATCTCGATTTTAGGAGTTCTGGACAGCATTGCCAACAGCAGACTTAGTAGCCACTCCGGCTCCACAGTGGCAGGACATGGTTATGGATTAGATCATTTACTTGTTCAAGGGCATCACCTCTCACACCTTGGTCTTTCTACAAACACAAGAAAATCCTATGATAGGGCTTTTCACATTTTCAATAGATTTTTGCTTGAGTTTCACATCATGGACAAATTCTTCATGGGAACATTGGAAGCATTCATCTCTTTTTGCCACCTGCACCCAAAGCTATCCTTTAACACCATTAAATTATACATTACCGGGATCCAACAACACATCCTCACCACATGGCCTGATAAACAACGTTACCTGTCATCCTATCAGGTTAAAG
This sequence comes from Pelobates fuscus, assembly GCF_036172605.1. Lineage (NCBI taxonomy): Eukaryota > Metazoa > Chordata > Amphibia > Anura > Pelobatidae > Pelobates > Pelobates fuscus. Next base: position 97,304,601 of record NC_086324.1, on the reverse strand, counting down.
CCATATTAAAAGGTATAAAAGACTCCTCACCTATACCTACACCATCTAGACTACCCCTCCACGATCACATGTTCCACTCACTTTCAGATCTCTTAGATGCATCACCATTCGAGACCCAGACAAATCACGTGATTAAAACAGCCATCTATTTAGCATTCTTTGGCTTTCTCTGACCTAGAGAATTCACCACCACCAACACTAACTCAGCTGACTTTGTCACCAAAGCACAACTTGTGAAAGCACATGACTACTACATACTTTCACTAAAATACAAAAAAACTGGTGGAAAGGGTCAGACAGGAACAATTACATATTACCCCACAGGCAATCAATGGTGCCCTGTCAAGGACTTGGACCACTACCTTCCCTACAATCAAAATACCCCTAGTCAACCACTTCTGGATCTACACGGGAAAACACTCACCACTAGCAGGTTCATACTGTATGTTAGAATGTTACTGGTACGGTTAGGTGTTAACCCAGCTAATTACTCAGGTCATTCATTCCATATCAGGACCGCCACCACGGCTTCCAAAATAAATATTCCCATACACATCATCCAAACATTAGGTCAATGGAAATCCACTGCCTATACTAGATACATACCACAACCCACACAAGAGGTATGACAAGCATTCCGGATGTATTCATGGTGTATTTGTAGGCCGAATACATTTTGTTATGATGAATAAAAACACTCTAAAATTCAATATAAAATTCAGTGTGTGGATCCAGGAGCTGGCTGGTGACCAATGGCTATAGTGCTATGAGTAGAGAGTCATATATATATATATATAACAGTATGATCGAAAAAGTGTATATACCTACATTGAGATGGGTTTTGTCTTTAAGGTGTGTTGTACCTTTAAGTGCTGAATATACATATTATGCCTTTAAATGCAATGGGGAAGGGGTAATGCAAAGACAAACAAAAATAGATAGGGTGATGAAAATAGATATAGACCAGGAAATAGAAATAGAATTGAAGATGAAAGATATTAGGAGGAAGAAAAAAAAGATAGACAAATGGAGGGGAAGATTAAAACAAAAAGAAGGAGAATGGAAAGACAATAACGAGAGTGCAAAAATAGATGGATTCCTAGAGAATATGCAACCAATATGTATAGAGCAGGTGTCTCAGTCCCCAATGGAGTATGGGGTAGATAATCCCTGTTCTAAATAATATAGTTTGTTTTATCAAAGATAAAAAGTATCCATATAATTAGGCAACCCTGTACATGGAACTGTGTGCTGCAGCAATAAATACAATGTATCGCAAAAGGCTGAAGCATTAGAAACTGCATGTGTAAAAATGCCAGTTTATTAAACAATTTAAAAATATATTAAAAGTAATTAAAATTGCAAAAATACAGATCAGATAAAGTTCATAGATGCATTACCAGACTTCTGTGAATCAAAAGGTAGCAAGGACCTTCGGTTTAGTTGAGGATGGATCTGGATAGATTTTGACAGGTTGTCTTTCAGGTTGTGTTCCGGCTGCCGGTGAGGACGGCGTGGTTCTGAGTGCACGTCCTGAACAAGAACATCACTACGGGAAACGTGCAGGACGGATGATTCCGGTAACAGTAACTGCCAAAGGTGCTGCGTGTAGGAATGAGCTGCTGGTGAATGCTGGCTGATTCTCTATTCTGCTACGATGATCTGCCTAACGCGTTTCGCAGGGGTTGCGCCCTACTTCATCAGAGACATGATACTAACTATTGCTTCAGTCCTTCTTTAAATATACATTTCTTAATTGACAATAAAGTATTCTTACATTTTCAAAATAACATTCATAGTGTAAAATACAGGTTATAATATAAAAAACAGGTTGAAATGTAAAGGATAAATAAAATAAAGTAAAATACAAAGATATACAAAAATGTGACTTCATTGTAATAAAAAATCTTTTATAATTTATACATAAATGTCTGGTATTAATTTCATTTAATAGAGACTGATGGTTAAGATTGTTCATAAGTATAGAATTGTAGGATTACAGAGATGATGCATTACATATAAAGTTTAATGGAAGGTATGTGGATTACATGATTGAACAGAGAATGTCCCTTTAGTGGGAATATATTAGCTAGTCATAACGTGATAAGTGACATATTAAACCAACAATTAGTCTAGACGAAATAAAGAAATAAAATCCTAATCATAAAGGATATGTGTATATATGGAATGAAAATCAAAATACTGGGGCGTTATAGGACAACCCACAGGGTTTTACAGAACAACCAATAACACACGTACATTACAGAAAACACTCCCAGCAATTATACACAAAATCCTCCCCCTCTGCCTGTGATATAATTATGGTACACAATGGGTTAACATAATTATCACAAGCAGGAAAAATACAGTTTCCATACATGTACTATAACTTTAAAACCACACATCCAATCTTCATAAAAACATATTATTAATCAGCATACTTGAAATATGAACATACTCAAAAATCATGCAAATCCTTCCATTAGTTCAAAAGTTAGTCGGAAGTCCTTTGTGACCGACCGCAGGCACATTTTCCTGCCCAAAACAGTTCCATAGATTTGGGCTGTGCGGTCGGTCAATTTCACACTGAAAAAATTACTAAGTCCCATTCGAACGTGCGTTCGAATCTTCGAACGGGATTTAGTCTCTGTGGCTGAAAACTCTGTGCAGGAGAAGGTAAGGGTCAGCGGTGTTCGTTGAAATGTGTAGCCGATTTCAGTTCCATGGGTTTGGCTACACATACCGCTGACCTCGTTCGAATGAACAAAGATGGCCTCCGCCACGTGTTCGTTTGTCGAATGGCGGCCACTTTGACTACTTCGGCTGCATCTGAAGTTCCAATTTAAAGCTGCAGAACTTCTCCAATACAATTTAAAGGTTCAGCAAGAGTCTTTTAAAATCCAATTCGCTAAAACAGTCTTTAACAGGCAATCTCTTCCAGGGGCCATAGTCTTAAAGGGGCATTGTTCTCCAAAGTCACAATGTGCCCACCGACGGTTCTTAAAGGGCCATACACAGCATAATAAAATACAATATGCCCAAATGCTGATTTAAGAGGGTACAATCTCCCCGGGGCCATAGTCGCAGGGGAGGAGGCAGGCAAGCAGGCTACTGTTACCGTCCTGCACGTTTCCCCAAGTGAGGCTCTTGTTCAGGACGTGCACTCAGACCCACGCCGTCCTCACCAGCAGCCGGAACACAGACAACCTGTCAAAATCTATCCAGATCCATCCTCAACTAAACCGATGGTCCTTGCTACCTTTTGATTCACAGAAGTCTGGTTAGTCTGGTTATGCATCTATGAACTTCATCTGATCTGTAATTTTGCAATTTTAATTACTTTTAATATATTTTTTAATATTTTTAATAAACTGACATTTTTACACATCCAGTTTCTAATGCTTCAGCCTTTTGCGATACATTGTATTTATCACTACAGCACACAGTTCCATGTACTGGGTTGCCTAATTATATGGATACTTTTTATCTTTGATAAAACAAAGTATATTATTTAGAACAGGGATTATCTACCCCATATTCCATTGGGGACTGAGACACCTGCTCTATACATATTGGTTGCATATTCTCTAGGAATCAATCTATTTTTGCACTCTCATTATTGTCTTTCCATCCTCCTTCTTTTTGTTTTAATCTTCCTCTGCATTTGTCTATCTCTTTTTTCTTCCTCCTAATATCTTTCATCTTCAATTCTATTTCTATTTCCTGATCTATATCTACTTTCATCACCCTATCAATTGTGTTATTTGTCTTTGTCACCCTTCCCCATTGCATTTAAAGACATAATACGTATATTCAGAACTTAAAAGTACAACACACCTCAATTTGGTATATACTCTTTTTCGATCATCCTGTTATACATATGACTCTCTACTCATAGTACTATAGCCATCGGTCACCAGCCAGCTCCTGGATCCACACACTGAATTTTATATTGAATTTTAGAGTGTTTTTATTCTTTTTTTACATAGGTCTTTAGTGAATCCCTATTGTCTCCAGTTTTCGAGCAGCTGAGTGCTAGTCTGTCTCCCTCTCCTCTGTGTGTTACATTAGGTACACCAGTATATATATTTTTTTAATTTTGTTATGATATCTGTTTTTGCCCTCTTTATTTCAGGACTGTCTTATCGTCGGTTCCGGCACACCACAATCGACTTTTGTTTCTTCCCTGTATGTCTTATTCCCCAAACTACGGCTTGAGAGGCCCTGAACACAAGTATATATATATATATATATATATATATATTCTGATGTGATCATTTAATCTTACATGTAGGGAGCTTTGGTTTTTCCTACATTCCATAACTGGCACGTACAATTAAGTAAATATATATTGTTTTTTGAGAAGCAAGTGGTCATTTATTTAATTTTATAGACTTTCTTTTTATTGTGAGGATCTTCAAATGTTTCTATGTGTCTTTTCTCACTTCTGGTATTGCCACAGGCTAGGTATTACCCGCACACATAGAAACCTTTTTTTTGGAAGAAGGGGCTCTGTTTGTCCTTTCTTATATGATTTTTAACCAAGGTTTGTTTTCAATTAGTTGCTCCTCTATATATAATTTTGTTTGGTTTGGTAAAATATTGCACCGAACAGGATCCTTTTTCAACATTGGCCAATATTTTTACACAATTTTATTGATTTGTTTATTTTGGTCAAAATTACATATAATGGGAATTTCACAATCTATCCCTTTATTTTATTTTATATTTAAGAAGTGAGGTACGATCTAGGCTCTCAATTTCTTTTATTGAGTTGCGAAATGCCTTTTGTCACTGGACCCTTTGCCCCCGGCTGTTGGAGGAGCCTGATTGCCAGCCTCCTTCCTCATGACTATGGCCCTGGGGTGTATTGTCATTTAAAAAGACTATTTGGGGCTTATTGGCTTCTAAAGACTGTTTCTGCCCATTTGAATCCATGGGAAGGTGTGTTTCTTCCCCTCCCCCATTTCCGGTCTATTGTTCTCCAGCAGGGAGTTGTCCCAGGCACACTGCCAAACCAGATGGAACTGATTGCTTTTGTCCCTCCTTGGTTTCTCAACAGCCCTTGCTATGCTTTACCCCATGGCAAATTTACTCTGTTCATGGGATCTGAGCGCTGTTCACCTAGATTGGGCGCTCAGATCCGAGCTATCTGGGGATAGGTTAAATGTGGGGGTTTTATGTACTTACATATTTTTGCTGTTAGTGTAAAATGTATATATTTTCTGTACCTGGAGATAATTGAGTTTACTGCAGTGCCTTAAGCCAATTATCTCCAGGATGGAGAGGAGGTATTTCATTGTGTATGTGGGAGTGTTATTATGTTAATTAGTGTTCTCATTGGTTTGTGTACCTTTTGTCACAGTTTACCACCAGGTCCAGGGGGTGTGCCTCTGGCCTGAAAACGTGTATGTAAGGAGTAATAAATGCTCATTGGAGTCAGATCATCTTGTACCTTCATGAAGTTTCGGCTCATGTTTGGGGGATTGGAGAGCTACACTCTGGGGATTGCTGTAATCACTATACTCCCCAGGATATAATCACTAAGCTCTGCTAAGAGCTTGTTCCTGTTCCTGCTCTCTAGAATTCGGAGAGGTCGACCTACTGGAAGCTGGACCCTGGTCTTGAGTGAGTAGAGATGGCGAGACCCAACCAAGCTGCAGCGGTTTGTGGGGTCTGCAGTGGTTATGGTGTAGGGGCAGAGTGCTTGGAGTCCTCGGAAAGCACTAGGAGCATCTGTCAGCGGAAGGTACCCGGTTGGGGTGCCAGCGGTTCCGTTACAGATATAAACTGCTCTTTTCATTTATTGGCTTGAGTGTTGAAAATTTTAACATCAGAACAATTTCTTCTTACTCTCAGAAATTGCGATTTAGGCACATTTTTCAGCCATGGGGGAAAATTACAACTCGTTAGATGAATGTAGTTGTTCACATCAACTGTCTTAAAAAAAGTTGTTGTTTTTTTGTCGTGCAAAGATATGTAACAACATTCGCGAGGTACCCCAACAGCATTCCTCACGTTAATTTTCAACAATATTAACAATGGAGTAATCAAGATTGCATGCACATATTTCTTATTTTTGTTAGTTGCAAGCAAGAGATACAGGCTAAACATATCGTAGGTTGGTCACCATATGGAAACAATTGTGTGGCATACTTGAACAGTGCACATTTTATAATAATAATCAGGAACTAGCCCGTGTGATAGTTTTCAGAGATGAGAAACAAAGCTTCTGAAGCATGGCTAGCATAAAGAAAGAATTATTGCAGGCTGAATGCCAGCGTCGCTAGATAGAGAAACCGCTCTACAGCAGTAGTTATGACACTACTTACTAAACATAAACATGCCAGACTTAGCTAAATGGAGCAGTACGTTTATACTTAATTGTGCCTAGATGAGAGACATGCAATTTGTATACCAGCGACAGATCGGAGTGGTAAACACAGAGTAGGTATAGCATGAAGGTTCAATACTCCCACTATGTGTAGGTAGCGTGTCTCATCTTGTTGGGGAGGCTCAGGCATGCTGAGCGTGATGAGTGTGGTGGATGGTTGGCTACGCTAGTGTTATGATTATGTCTGTGGGCAGGGAACCATGTGTTGATGCATAGAGTTTCATGGGAAAAAAGATTTGTTTTTTTATTTATTTTCTTCAATGTAAATACTCATATCTAAAAAATTGACACTAAGCTCACTATAAATAGTGTTTAAAACTATCCCCCAATTATTTGAATTTACCAAATGACCAAATTTGAATTTTCCAAATAAAGAATATGTCATCAATATATCTGTGGTATGAGACCAGATTTGCACTCCAGCTATTGTTATTATAAATAAAAGAGTGTTCCCAAAAATCCATAAATAAATTGGTATAGCTGGGTGCAAATCTGGTCCCCATTGCTGTACCACATAAATGGAGAAAACATTTTTCTTGAAACCAAAAATAACTGTTATTGAGAATGAGATCTATTCCCTTCATAATAAAATGTATTTGTTCCTCTAAAAATCTCTTTGAGGTAGACAAGAAGAAATCTGTAGCTGTACATCCGTTTGCATGGGTTATTATTGTGTATAATGAACTTACAAAGAGGAGTCTTTCCCTTGACAAGTGCTTGGATACACTTCAGATCCATACCACTTCAACCTTTACAGGACTAACACTGACCAGCATATTGGTGAGACCTTTCCACACTTCAATAGGACATTGAGTAATATTTTTGGTGTGTACACACTAGGACTGTATATCCATTTTTTTGTTTTCCACTACTTTTTTGTTTTTTAAAAATTTTAGTTTTTTGTCTTTTTTTATTAGTTTTTCACTGAAAGCTTATATCATTGGTCTCCTAGTTAGGAATCAATTTGACCCTGATTCTACAGTGGGCTCTCAGCCATGTAGTGCGATTTAGCACAAAAACTACTGACATTGTCGAAATAATTCTTTTTGGGGTTTGTTTAGCTATATTTGGTGTGTCTAGGATAATTACAGTGGTCAAGGTGGATATGATATATGTAACGCCTTGGGAGAAGGTAGAGAAATTAACATTCAATTCACAGGCATCAGCCCTGGTGGACATTCTTGCAGTCAGCATGCCAATTGCACGCTCCCTCAAAACTTGCGACATCTGTGGCATTGTGCTGTGTGATAAAACTGCACATTTTAGAGTGGCCTTTTATTGTGGCCAGCCTAAGGCACACCTTTGCAATAATCATGCTGTCTAATCAGCATCTTGATATGCCACACATGTGAGGTGGATGGATCTCAGCAAAGGAGAAGTGCTCACTAACACAGATTTATGAACAATATTTGAGAGAAATAGGCCTTTTGTGTACATAGAAAAAGTCTTAGATCTTTAAATTCAGCTCATGAAAAATGGGGCAAAAACAAAAGTGTTGAGTTTATATTTTTTTCAGTGTATATATATATCTTGTATATATTAACTTATAATATAGTGTGTGCATTACAAATATTATTTTCTTTTCACTTTTACAGCAGCAGCCTGACAGCCCAGGCAATCATCCTGCAGGCAATGCTAGGGACTCCTATTGGGACCATGTGATCGCTCTGTGTGGGCCTAATATGCCAGGGGAGACAGCCTGGGCTGTCAGACAGTCCCCCACAAGTGGATCATGGCAGAGGTGAGTACCACGGACATCCTGGGTCTGAAAGCTGTTCCATGCCACCACAGCGGCCTTAAAACCCATTGAGCTACAGAGGGCATGGAGCGCTGTAACGGCTCGAAGAGGTTAAGTGGTACTGACAGTGAAAGTTTATGAGTAAGGTAGAACTCCACTGTTTTAAAATGTCTTATCACTCGCAATGGGACAGAGTCAATTGACTCCTACAACCATGACCACCACAGTGTGATGTGGTTATGGTGCCTAAGTTGACCATTTAAAAATATATAGCAATATATTCTGGAAACTCAGTCAATTTGGATGTAGCATTACGGTATTTACATTATATTAATTGTCCATTATTATTATACAAATAAAAAGCTGGCACAGTGACAAATACATTAGAAATGTAAAACATACACATATATTAACTGAAAAATCATCTACATTTGTATTTCTGTTTTCAGTTTTATTGCCATATGTACAGGAATTGTATAACTTTGTCTTACAAATGATCTAATTTCTTGGAAATCAAAATAGAAATGTCACTTCCCAGAATTTCAATAATAAGTTTACTTATGCCTATATTTAACAAATATGCATTTGTGAGGTGTCAAAAATAAAACTGCCATGGTTATTCACTAAAGTGAGAATGTAAAATGATTTCAAAATTAATTAGGGATTATTCTAGCCTCGGTGAGGGAATAATCTAAATTGTATTAAAGACAGGAGGCGAAGATTTGCTTTACCTTCTTTACTGAAACCTCCAGCAGCAAGGAAATAGTTAACAGAACTTTTCAAAACAACCAATCAGAACAAATAACAGCAGTATAAAACCACTTAGGCAGACCCTCCCACTTCCTCTTTCTTTGATGAGGTCGAGCAGGAGAGCATGAAGACCAAACGAAACCAACTGTATCCGGCACACTCAGATGAGAAACTGCCATATCCAGAACAACTTTAGATTACACTGTAAAGGAAATAAACATTGTGAAAGTAAACTACCATAGCAGAATGTCACACCATACACAATCAGCACATCAGTGGAACACAATATAATAAATAAATGCACACAGACAACAAAATCACAGTAAAGAAAATGTGTTTATTAATAAAAACATGAGACCATACATTACAAAGAATACGACAATACCCCGATTAACACAATGGCAAAAACCAATTCCAGGGTCCGTAAAACAGTAAGGGGTGGAGGGGGGGGGAATATTTGTCTCCTGTCTTTAATGAAATTTCGATTATTTCCTCACCAAGGCTAGAATAATCCCAAATTTTATGGCAAGACAGGAGGCTTCATATTTGCAATTTTAACGCCCAGACATAAAGGCAGAAGAAACATGAGATCACGGATGGAAATAACAGACCCACCGGCTTCTAGAGCTGCTGACACTGCAGCGCCCCAAATGAACTAGCCACTCCAGCCAATGAAAGAAGCCATAGAATCCAACGAGCGATCGTAGGTGCAGAGACAGCCCCAAACGGTCGAACGTAAGAAATCAGTAGCTGCCCATGAGCAGAAGGCTGGCATAACAAAGTCACGGAGATATATACGTCCGTAAACAACGTGCCACACAGAGACGTGATCTATCTGGAAAGTAGGGATATGACACAGAAGACGAATTAGATTTCGGCCTGTGTGAGATAGAAACAGACACATCGTCTGGTGAAAACGAAAAAGATTCTATGTCAAAGGCATGAACATCCAAAACGCGACGAAAGTATACAAGGCTTAGTAGTAAAGCCAGTTTGGCGGAAAGCTGGTGCAGAGACAAGTCCCTGTTATCAGGCCATTCCTCAAGGAAACGTAAAACAAGCGAGACATCCCAAAATGAGGAAAAGCGTGAAGCAGGGAGTCTCAAAAGGTGCACACCTTGGAGCAGTTTGCAGACGGAGGGGGCCCTACCAACACCGGAACCTTGAAAAGGTACAAGAGCCGCGGCCCCTGTGCCGACCAACCCTGGAGGAAAAATGGTCCCCGGAATGGAAGACCCTTCAGAGTGATTGTTGCGCCTTGTTGAGGGACGTGTAGCTGGAGATGTGCCTATTCAATTCCTTCATGAAGGAGTCTCCGAATAGCAGACCCTTGGCATCCGGGCCCAGCTCCTTAGAGGCTAAATCAGCTAGTTTGCCATCAAGTTTGTTAAGTGCTGCCTTGTGGCCTTCTGAGTTGTGAGTCACATTGGCATTACCCAGGAGACAGACTGCCCCTATCCCGGAGGAGATAAGCGTCAACTGAAGGTCCGCCTGCAGGGCGTCATCTGCCATAAGGAAGATCTGGGTCAGCAGGCTGCTGATATCGAGAAGTTTATCCTGGGTGGAGCACAAACCCTGTTCCAGGCCCTTGCAAGGATCCTTCCCCGACTTTGTCATGAAGGTAGCAAACACTGGGTCAAAGTCAGGGGTAAGGGCTACCTTGTCCGGCAGTGTTGGGCGTGGACACTCGGCCCGAAGCTTCGCTCTGACATCTTTGTCAAAGTGGCGGCAAAGACAGTACTGAAGGAACTCTGCAATGTGGTCCGGAGGAGCCCACTCTGCAGAGCGAGGGTGCTTGAGGAGGCGTGGTTTGAAGAGCGGAAGGCCCGAGGGGTCTAAGATCTCACCGGGGTTATCAGCATTAGCAGCAGAGGCATTTTGTGAGCCAGTCAGAGGAGAGTCCAGCACCGTCTCCCACACATACCAGGAACAATGGTCAGGAACACCTTCGCTGGGTGACGCGGTGCCCGAGCCGCCAGCCCGGTATTCGTCCCCAATGTCATAGCCTGCTTCATCTGGGTGGCCGCCTGATCTGGGGCCAGTCTGGGCAGTTTGGCAGGTGTCTTGCCTTTGTCGGTGGGTCGGTATTTTGTTCTGATTGAAAAGTTATGTTAACCATTTATTTGCTGCTGGAGGTTTCAGTAAAGAAGGGAAAGCAAACATAAAGCCTCCGGTCTTGCCATAAAATTTCAATTGTGAGGTCAAAATAGATGTACTGTAAAAAAAAAAAAAAAAAAAAATCTATTAAATAAATAACTCTGTAAATATAGAAATCCATGTTTCTTTATACTGCAACTGGGTGCCTCCGTTATATTATATATTGTTCTAAGCACTGTCCATTTCAACTAGTTATTATAGAGAAGGCAAATAAAGAAGAGGAGAAATTGAACAATGATTCTATTTATCCTCTTAATGTGCATATTTACCATGACTTTACCTGGTGTGAACTAGATTATTTAGTAATTTTCTGAATCTTTAATATAAATTTAATAGTAAATGGAGACTCTTTGTGTAATTATAGAGGAATGACAGTTCCTCTTTAAATGAGAAAGTGGAACCAGAAAAACAAAAAAGCTGTTAATTTCCATTAGCAAGTCACATTGATTTTATTATCTGAAATATTTTTTTTTGTGTTTCTATAATTTAAAAGGGTATTTCCAGCTGCCAAATTACAAAACTCCCTTAGAGCAAAAATACGTATTTACCTCTAGAGGTAAATTGATTCTATTTGTAATACATTTCCAGAAAATACCAAATAGAGTTGAACATCACTTGCATCATATAAATTCCCAGAACACGCACCTATTAAAACTATTAAAAAAAAATCCAGGATATAAAATAAACATGCTTCCTCCTACAGAACAATTAAAGGGAAAGTGAAAATGCAAAGCGCAACATTGTTGCAATACTGTTGTCATATTCTGAAGTGTAATGTTCTATTAATTACAAATAGATTCAACTCCTTAACGAGCCGTTATGCAGTGCAAGAATTTAATGCCCATTGACACCATAGAACATCAAGCATTAAAAGTACAGGATAAGCGTTCCTATGAGTGAAATTGTAAGACTCAGGAGAAACTCCTCAGACACTTTAGTTTTTTAAAAAACAAGCCTCTTTTCGAAAAAAGAATCTTATGGACAAAAAGTACGAACAATATACAAAACATGATTGATGAAACAGAAGTTTTAAATAGAAATGATCTTATCAAATATAAGAACCATCCTAAATTTTTTTTTACAAAAATAACATTCTACCTGTCTAAGAACGATACTAATACTAATGAGTTTCTAATAATAAAAAAATTAAATGCAAGATGTGTAGTGCTTAGTAAATTTAAAATCAATAACCAAAAAAAAAAGAATATAAAATAAAATATTTTATTAACATTAATTTAAAAAAAAATCTAATAAGCTCTGGGAAATGTTCTGCTGGGCAACATTGGGTCCTGGCATTCATGTGTACTTTGATATGTACCACCTACCTAGAGATAGTTGCTGACCACTTACACCCCTTCATGTCCAGATACATAGTTACATAGTTATATAACTGAAAAGAGACATGCTTTCATCAAGTTTAGCCTTTCTCATATTGGATTTTTGCTGTTGATCCAAAAGAAGGCAAACAATCCAGTCTGAAGCACTTTGAAGAAGATGGCTTTCATTTATGTACGTATATGTATATAAAGAGCATAGTTGCATAGCTGAAAAGAGACGTGTGTTGATGCTCATTTTTCACTCCTTTCCCAATACCCCAGGAGAGCGCTCTTTGGATGGGAACTAAAATACTTTGGGAGGAACAAGTGCTACCTATGAGCCAGGGGGAGCCCTCCTTTCACAACCTCCCAGTGACCCCGTCAAAGTACCAGCCAATACATGAAACGCCTGGAACTGTGTTTGGCATTAGACCATGCTAGCGGTCAGTCTAAACATTAACGAGGTGGCGTCTCCCCAAACTTCCATGGATCAGAGCACTATTTGGACTGATTGACTGATTCACTTTTGATAATAAGGCAATAAACTGAACCAAATTAAGACCATTTTGAAGGACTAAATTTACAGCTCCCAAAAATCTACACAAATAACAAACACATATTGTTATTCACTGAAGTATGAATTGTCAGGAATAAACAAGAACAAATGAGATTGTAAGACATAGTAGTGGCTGAATCAATTACGGAGTAGAAGAATATTTCCATTTTGGTTACTTTGGTTAAAATCTACATTTCTTTGGTGAATTCCTAACACAGGCTTTTGTAAAATCACTCTGAAAATGTCTTTGCTTTCAGTAGAACCTATTAAATGTGGGACAGGACTATGACTTGTTGAATCATTACCTTTAATTGCTTTTTAAATTTGATTTACAAAAATATTTTACGCTTTTCAGATTCAGCACTGACAAAGCTCTATCGTGAAGCAGTGAAAAGAAACATTTGAAATGAATTGTTGTTGCATCCAGTAAGATTTTTACTTATCTACAGAATGTGCTGATTAGACATCTGTGATGATGACTTCTGATAATGCAATTATCTTCCATGGCAGTAAGATATGCTTCTGGCTTCTTTTTTCTTTTTTCTGCATTGTGCAAAGAGTAAAAAAAAATGATATGCATGGTTCTGCATCAAGGTAAATCTTTATTCTTTTAAGTATTTAGGATAATAATGTCCTGTATTTCAGACATATGTGAATTACTAGTTGGTGTAGAAGTCAGAGGAAATAATTGAATGAGTTATGCTTGGAAGTTAGCAGACTTCTGGTAACATCAAACCACTCCTAGCACAAGTTATTTCCTTGAATAACTAGATTAGCATGATGCGAAGACAAAACACAGACATAGATTAGTAGAGCAACAGTAAAAAAACAACACTGTTCAGGCCACAACCCATGTTCATAATAAAATAAGGAAAGCACCCCTCCTCTGTGAAGGTTAAAGGGTCACAATGTTGTTACGAATGTATTCCTAACACTATAGGTTTACAATATCTATGTTGGGTTATAATGGTAAGTTTTACTTACTCCCTTTCCATGCTGATCTCTCTATGGCTCCAACTCGCTGGCTGAAATCATCAAGATTGATAAACACAATCAATGCAATGCTTCCCCTTGGGGAAGCATTGGGATGTTAGTGTGCATAGTCTGACTCTGTTTTCGCGGGTGAAGCTCCTCTAGTGGCTGACAGAAAAACAGGGTTACAGGGTTAAAACTAAAGGGTTACAGCACTCAGACCACTTGATTGAGACAAATTTGTCTGGGTGCCTTTTGCCTCGTTTCCACTGAGTGGTACGGTTCGGTCTGGTATGCTATTTTGAGTGTTTCCATTATGAAAGTGGCCCATAGAACCGAACCATACCGCACCATTCCTGGGCCCCCTTCAGATTTAGGGCCATAGGAAATGGTACGGTATGGTTAGGGTGGCGCTACTGATGTCACACATGATACAATCCATTGATTGGCAGACAGAAAAAAAACATCACTGCTCACGTCAAAGGCAAGCGCGAACAAACACCACGTCGCCGTTCAGTCCAGATATTAGGAGAAGGATGCCTGCAAACAACAAAGGAACTATTCACTTTCCTAACTATAATTAGCGATAGCGTTATTCAGAGTGAGCTTGATGGATCAGTGAGAAATGAAAAGGTGTATAAAGATATTTCTCAGCACCCGAGGGATTTGAATGGACGTCTGTTCAGTGTAGGGCAAAGCTTAAGAAGCTTAAAGGCCAATATAAAAAAAATTAAGGACGGCAACAGCCGTAGTGGAAACAGTCAAAGTACTTGGAGGTGGTACGACGCCATTAACGGTCACAGGCCGGCAAACCAAGGCAGGGAGGGAGGTCTGGACGCGGCGCCCACACTTCTAGAATCCATTATAGAGCCCGTTGGTAAGTATTTTTTCTACTTTGCATTGGCTTTCGCTATGCTAGCTATTTATAAAAATCACTGCACAAAACCATTCACACTTTGCACAAAACACACATTTTATTTGTAAATTGAAATGAAAGGAAATGGTAGGGTTGTTAGCATCTCATTGTTTACCTACTCCGCATTCCATTCCAGAATAATCCTTTTCCATCCACTACTCCCTGAAGGATGATAGAATGCCAGCCTTTTCTGTTAAAGTAGTCAGTGTGGTATTCTTGTGGTGCTATTATTGGTATGTGTGACCCATCAATAGCACCAACACACTGTGGAAGGCCCCACCTGTTCTCAAAGTAATCAGCCATGTCTTTAAGCTTTTGCCGGTCCAGAAAATAAATAATTTCATGAACTAACAATGTACAGACAGACTTACAGAAGTCCTGCACACACCGGCATACTGATGATTTACTGCCACCAAAAAGATGACCTATACTTCTGTATTCACTGTTGGTAGCCAGCTTTCACAGTGCAATGGCAACTCTTTTCTTCACAGGCAAACTGGCTCTGAAGTTGGTGCTTTGCTGGACGTAGCCTTGCACAAAAGGTTTGAAAATGTTTCCTCCGACATTCTGAAATTGTGCATCCACTGTGTGTGTTAAATCTCGGGACGGTCACATACCACCACTCATTGGTGCGGCGGAGAGCCCAAATGACTGGTCGGCGGCGCTGCTTTGAGAAAAAGAGAAGCATCTAAAAAGGAACAAAACACAGATGGTACCATATCACTATGAAATCAAATATAATACAACATAATGTACTTTACACAGACAGATAGCATCATGTATAAAAGCAAGCAACATAAATAAGGTGTAATACTTGAAATGTGCAATTTTACATATGTGTGCAACATGTATGTTGTTAAATCCATCATGTATATATCCTTTCCATCTTATATAAGAGTTTTCATATTCTGTATTATTTTTATTTTTTTAATATGAATAGAACTACATGACAAATGGGATAAAGTTGCTTACCCTATAGTCTTTGCCGTACAAAGGTGTACTTCTCCTCCTGACTCAAGACCCAAACCAGAAGTTTTCTTCTCTTTTCTGCTGTGTTTCTCTTCGCCACTCGCAACCTTCTCTCATACAGTGCGGCATGTATTGTAATTACAAAGAACCAAAAGCCAAATTGAGCAGACATGAGCTGCCGGATGACCTCCATTGTTCTTTGTAGTGTCACGTTTTTATGTCTCACTAGTGTGACGCCACGCTAGGCATTTGGTCTAAACCTTGCAAGCCCCCAGGTATTCCAACTTGCAGTGGAAACGCTCACCTGAATAGGCTGGACCATTCCAAACTGTACCGAAACGTACCACTCAGTGGAAATGAGGCATTAGTGGTCCTATAATTTGACTGCGGTCCATACTAGGTGTCCATTCTCACATGGTTTCTCTAAATATAGAATTCAAGTTACGAAAAATCAAGACTGTTTAACCTAACAACTACGACATAATTTACTGAATGGATAATGTTTGGTAAAGGAATGTTTTCTATATTTTTCTATGGAGTGGTTTTGCTTCTGTTGGAGTCTACACTTTTCTGACAATACTGCTTAGTTACACAAGTGTTGCCAAATATTCCTTATGGATTTTGGAACATAAAGATTCAATGGAATCACATAGTTATTGACACTTTTTTTTTTTTTTTTTTAAACATACCGGTAATTATGCATAGTTATGCTCTGAACTCCAAGTACCGCTTCATTACAAAAGTGTTTTTTATTGGTCACAGATATGAGGACTGTGACATAAACTGGACATGAATTAGAACATCAGAGATTGAAGATTGTGACATAAAAAGGATGCATATGACCAGTTATAATCCTTAAGTATGCTATTCTTTTTCCATGAGACGTTATTTGCTACTATGTGTCGTACCACCACATACCATATACACAAGGTAGCAATGCTCCATGGATTCATGAGGTTTATGCAGGGATCTAGTGTAGTTGCAATTCAGTTCCCTTTTTGTATTTGCAGGGGAAACGGAGTTCCCTTACTTAGTGAAAAATAAGAAGCACTGCTTACAATACAGGAACATACGCACAGGGAGTTGAATTTGTGAAATATTGGACGAATATACAGCTAAAATTGTTCATATTTTTTTTACTGTAAAACCCCTACCAATACACTATATTCTACTAACAGCATAGTTATAGCAGAAGAAGGGCTTTATTCTGTAGAAAATAAATTATTGGGGTTTAATAGAAGTATTTACATTTCATATATCATTTTACTTGTAAAATGCTTACTTTTTCAGTAATATTGCTATATTTACAGGACTGCACAAACTATTATTTTTACAAAAACATTTTTTTTATTTTTTTTGGCTGTACATTGCATTGCATTTATATGTTATGGACACTTTACTTAGGCATAAGAGTGGCAAAATATAAACCAGAAAGATGTAACTGCTGCTTCCCCTATTTACCACTATAAGGGCTAACCGTACAGATATCTTAACCATAATATTATATAGTTAGTAAGAGTTCTCTATTTAAATATATAAATAATTGAGAATACAATATAAAAGAGGGATTGTCTCGGAAGCAATATATTTTGTCTCTCAAATTATTTTATAAAATAAAAATCCATTACAATAGTTTATAGCAGAGCTTATAAGATTAGAGTATATGCTTGCAATGTCAGTAAAATAGAATAACACCCTCTTGAATATGTCAACCTCTCAGTCATGATAAAAATTAACCCCTTAACCACTTAAGAGCTTCAGAAGCTTGTCTTACGCTTAAGGACAAAGGCCATTTTGCGTTATTTGCATCTGTGTCATTTATTGCACCAACACATATTATACATAATTTTTAAGAGGGCAAACAGAGCATTAATTTCATGTCACATACACATAGATACATTCTTATTAATTATATAAAAATGAAAAAAAGAGAAAAAAAAATTCTTTCACAGTTTTGGCAATAATAGCGGGTGCATAATATGTCCAACTTAGAAAAGGTAATTCAAAATAAATTCATTTATGTGTCTTGATTTATAGAGTACATCATATGTATAGAATTTCAGCTTATTTTGAAAGCTACAGGTCACAAAAAACAAGGACTAAAATTGTGTTTTTTCTCTATTTTGGCATGTACACTAGTGATGTACCGAACTGTTCGCCGGCGAATAGTTCCCGGCAACATAGCATGTTCGCGTCCGCCACCGTGGGCGAACACGTGCGGTGTTCGGTCCGCCCCCTATTCATCATCATTGAGTAAACTTTGACCCTGTACCGCACAGTCAGCAGACACATTACAGCCAATCAGCAGCACACCCTCCCTAGCAGAACCTCCCACCTGCTGGAAGCTGCAACCATTTATTTTTTTTCAATTTATTATTATTTTTTTTTTTTTAGTGCATATAAATGTTACAAGCAGATACTCCCCCCCAGACACTCTGTATTACTGCAGATACTCCCTCCAGACACCCTGTGTTACTGCAGATACTCCCACCAGACACTCTGTGTTACTGCAGATACTCCCTCCAGACACTGACACAGAGCAGAATAGGGACTGTTCCCCCTACATAGGGTCACTTGGCAGATATGGATTGACACCTATCCTAAGGATCCCTGATAAACACTGACACGGAGCCCTCCATGGGTGAAGATGGATTAATTTTTTTGGGCGCTCTGGTTTTTTATTTTATTTTTAAGTTCGACGGGTATGATAATTTTTCAGCCCAAAAAAAGGCCAAATAAAAAGCTAAGATTTTAGAAAAAAGAAGACATTGAATAGTAAGTTGAATTTTACTTTACAGGGTAGTAATTTTATTCACCCCTCACACTTTTTTAGGGTGAGGGGGGTAGGTAGGGGCTTTTTTATTTGGTTGTGTGACTAGGGGCTTGGGGACCCCTAGTCACCTTTGATGGGGCAGGGGGGGATTTTCATTTAGGGCCCCCACCCGCCACTCTACACACACTATACAGACTATACACACACTATAAACACTCTACAGACACTGCATACACTCTACACACACTGCAAACACTGCACACACACTATGCACACACTGCACACACTCTACACACACTATACACACACTGTACAAACTATGCACACACTATACACACACTGCACACACTCTACACACACTGCATACACTATACACACTCTGCACACACTGCATACACACTGCACACACTGCATACACTATACACACACTGCACTAACTATACACACACTGCATACACCCTATACACACACTGCATACACACTATATACACACTATACACACTGCACACACTATACACACACTATACGCACACTGCATACACTGTGCACACACTGCACACTCTATACACACACTGCACACACTATACACACACTGCATACAATATACACACTGCACACACTATACACACACTGCACACACTGCACACACACTGCATACACTATACATACTCTACACACACTGCATACACACTGCACACACTTCATACACTATACACACACTGCACTAACTATACACACACTGCACACACTATACACACACTGCATACACCCTATACACACACTGCATACACACTATACAGACACACTGCACACACTTCATACACTATACACACACTGCACTAACTATACACACACTGCACACACTATACACACACTGCATACACCCTATACACACACTGCATACACACTATACACACACTGCATACACACTATACACACACTGCACACACTATACACACACTGCACACACTATACACACACTGCACACACTGCACACACTATACACACACTGCACACACTGCATACACTATACACACTCTACACACACTGCATACACACTGCATACACTATACACACTCTACACACACTGCATACACACTGCACACACTATACACACTCTACACACACTGCATACACACTGCACACACTGCATACACTATATACACACTGCACACACTGCATACACGATACACACACTGCACTAACTATACACACACTGTACACACTATACACACACTGCATACACCCTATGCACACACTGCATACACACTATACACACACTGCATACACACTGCACACACTATACACACACTGCATACACACTCTACACACACTGCACACACTATACACACACTGCACACACTGCACACACACTGCATACACTATACACACTCTACACACACTGCATACACACTGCACACACTGCATACACTATACACACTCTACACACACTGCATACACACTGCACACACTATACACACACTGCACTAACTATACACACACTGCACACACTATACACACACTGCATACACCCTATACACAATATAAACACACTGCATACACACTATATACATACTATACACACTGCACACACACTGTACACACACTGCACACACTATACACACACTACACACAATATACAAACACACTGTACACACTATACACACACTGTACACACTATGCACACACTGCATACACTATGCACACACTATACACACACACACACTACACACACTGCATACACACTGCACACAATATACACACACTGTACACACTATACACACACTGCATAAACATACATTTAAAAAAAATTGCAGCTGTTTTTTACATTTCAAAGTTGGGGAGGGGGGTGCCAAATAAAGGATCTGCCCCGGGTGCCAAATGCTCCAGGTACGCCCCTGTATAGAGGGGAGCCATGTTACTCTGTATATAGAGAGGAGCCATGTTTACACTGTATATAGAGGGGAGCCATGTTACTCTGTATATAGAGGGAGCCATGTTATTCTATATATAGAGGGAGCCATGTTACTCTGTACATAGAGAGGAGCCATGTTTATACTGTATATAGAGGGAACCATGTTACTCTGTATATAGAGAGGAGCCATGTTTACACTTTATATAGAGGGGAGCCATGTTACTCTGTATATAGAGGGGAGCCATGTTTACACGGTATATAGAGGGAAGCCATGTTATTCTGTATATAGAGGGAGCCATGTTACTCTGTATATAGAGAGGAGCCGTGTTTACACTGTATATAGAGGGGAGCCATGTTACACGGTATATAGAGAGGAGCCATGTTTACACTGTATATAGAGGGAGCCATGTTACTCTGTATATAGAGAGGAGCCATGTTTACACTGTATATAGAGGGGAGCCATGTTACTCTGTATATAGAGAGGAGCCATGTTACTCTGTATATAGAGGGAGCCATGTTACTCTTTATATAGAGAGGAGCCGTGTTTACACTTTATATAGAGGGGAGCCATGTTACACGGTATATAGAGAGGAGCCATGTTTACACTGTATATAGAGGGGAGCCATGTTACTCTGTATATAGAGGTGAGCCATGTTTACACGGTATATAGAGGGAAGCCATGTAACTCTGTATATAGAGGGAGCCATGTTACTCTGTATATAGAGGGAGCCATGTTTACACTGTATATAGAGGGGAGCCATGTTTACACGGTATATAGAGGGAGCCATGTTACTCTGTATATAGAGGGAGCCATGTTTACTCTGTATATAGAGTGAGCCATGTTACTATCTGAGGAGGTTAACTATGATTGGCCCTGGCATGTTTGTTAGTCTGGCCTGCATGGTTTTCTGGCATGAATAAAAGTAGCATGTTTCAACTATATTAGTAGTTAGACTAGTTTGCACTAAAACATGTGCAAATGGGGAGTTTGCAGTTGTGTAAATGGACTGTTTGCGGTTGTTTGCGGTGCGTTAAATGGGGAGTTTGGTCTGTCACTGTGAAGCGGGCGTAACCCTTACACTACCTGATCGATACAACATCATACCTGATGTTTTAAAGCACGTTATTCCAAATAATTTAGGAATGTTAGGTGATTTCTGCCCTTTATGGATTAAAACCAGACTCTGCATCAACTGTGTAATTTTCCATGGGAGTTTTGCCATGGATCCCCCTCCGGCATGCCACAGTCAAGGTGTTAGTCCCCTTGAAACAACTTTTCCATCACTTTTGTGGCCAGAAACAGTCCCTGTGGGTTTTAAAATTCGCCTGCCCATTGAAGTCAATGGCGGTTCGCCCGGTTCGCTGGTTCGCGAACGTTTGCGGAAGTTCCCGTTCGCGGTTCGCGAACCGAAAATTTCTGGTTCGCGACATTACTAATGTACACATATAGCAAGGTTTTTGTAATGTGTATTTCGTAAAGCTGGTGTGTGCTATTCCTGCACAGAACCCCATATTGTGTTCAGCTACATCTGCTGAGTATAACGATACCCCAATTGTATGCCTTTGGCACTATTCATTGAAGCTACAGTGCCATATAAGATATTTCAGTTTCTATAGTTAGAATTTTCGTAGATGGATTTGATGGGCCTATGTCTCATTTTAGGGCATTATAGCAGTGTGACTGTTCAAATAACCCCACAAAGGGCTTTCATTTAACAAAGCAGACTCCCTAGGGTATCTTATATTGCGTATATTGTGCCTTAACTTGTCACCATTTTTTAACCAATTCATGTCAATGTTTGTGGTGGAGGGGGGGGGGGGGAATGGCATTTTTACATATATGCAGGGCTGTCTTTAATATTGATTGGACCCGGGGCAAGCATTTGCTTGGGCCCCCTGGACCCCGCCATCTTAAAGGGGTTACTGTGCTAGGGTGGTGTGAATGAGACAAAGTTGGACAGTGAGTGTGACAGACTTGGGGGCATTAAATTGACACGGTGGTGTGGTATGGTTGATGGGTGAGTGTTACAGGGCTGGGGTGAATGTGGCATGGTTAGAGGAGGAAGTGTGACACGATTAGGGATTGATTCATGTGACAGGGTGTGTACAGCATGATTGGGGGGATGAGTGTGACAGAGTTGGAGGGGTTAATGTGATTGGGTGAGTGTGGCACGGTGAAAGGGGGTGAGTGTGACAGAGTGATGGAGGATGAGTGTGAAAGCATGGAAGGGTATTTGTGACAGTGCGAGAGAAGGTGAGTGTGACAGCATTGGGGGAGTTAAAGGATCACTATAGTGTCAGGAAAACAAAGCGGTTTTCCTGACACTATAGTGCCCTGAGGGTGCCCCCACACTCAGGGTCCCCTTCCTGTGGCGCTGAAGGGGTTAAAACCCCTTCAGTTACTTACCTTAATCCAGCGCCGGCTCCCTCTGCGCTGGTAACCTCTCCTCCCCCGCCGACGTCAGCTCCCATGTCCGACATCAGCGGAGCCAAATGCGCATGCGCAGCAAGTGCCGCGCGCGCATTCAAAGTGTCCATAGGAAAGCATTTCTCAATGCTTTCTTATGGACGCTCTGCGTAATGGAGGCATAATATGCCTCCAGTGTTGCAGATGCGCCGCTAGTGGCTGTCCGGAAGACACCACTAGAGGCTGGATTAACCCCAAATGTAAACATAGCAGTTTCTCTGAAACTGCTATGTTTGCATCAGAAGGGTTAAAACCTGAGCTGAAGTGGACATTGAGCTGAAGTGGTCTGGGTGACTATAGTGTCCCTTTAATGTGAGTTTTGTTGAGTGAAAGGGGTGGCATTGTGTGGAGGGTGACATGAGTGTATGTGTGCAGTGTTGAACATGCAGGGGTGTATTTGTGTGCAGTGTTGGCATTAAAATACTGGGATGTATGCACT
Organism: Pelobates fuscus; assembly: GCF_036172605.1. Lineage (NCBI taxonomy): Eukaryota > Metazoa > Chordata > Amphibia > Anura > Pelobatidae > Pelobates > Pelobates fuscus. The sequence continues at coordinate 97,281,239 of NC_086324.1, read as the reverse complement.
GCCACATGCACAGGTATGCACACACACTCAGAAACACACAGATACACAGGAGCAAAAAAACACTGACACATAAATACACATTCAAAAGAAAATATACTGACGCACAGGTACACATACATACAGGTATATAAACACACATGTATAAATACATACACAGATACAAAGACATACATATACACACTGACCCACAAGTACATACAAACATGGACACATAGGTACATACAAACACAGGTACACATATACTCTGACACACAGGTAAACATACACTATGACACACGTACACAGACACTCTGACACACAGATACACATACACCGACATAGAGATACACATACACTGACACACAGATACACATACACTGACATACAGATACACATACACAGACATAGATACACATACACAGACACACAGATACACAGACACACAAACACAGACACACAGACACACGGGTACACAAACAGACACACGGGTACACAAACAGACACACGGGTACACAAACATACAAACACAGACACACAGATACACAAACACAGACACACAGATACACAAACACAGACACACAGATACAGATACACAGATACAGACACACGAGTACACAAACACAGACACAGAGGTACACATGTACTCTGACACACAATTACATACAAATACACATACACTCTTACACACAGGTACACATGCACTATGACACACAGATACACATACATTCTGACACACAGGTACACATATAATCTGACACACAAATACATACAAACACAGACACATAGGTACACATACACTGTGACACACAGACACACAAACACATACACTATAACAGACAGATACACATACACTCTGGCACATGGGTACACAAACACACAGGTACACATACACACACATATATGCACAATCTCACATACACATGTACATATATAAATAGTAATTTATGTTTTCTTACTTTTGCTGCAGTGCACTGGGGTCCAGGGGGAGCTGGCTGACCTAATGTGATGGGTGTCAGTCTTCTTTAGAATACCTCATGTCTGCCACCTCCTCCTCTTCCTCCTCCTTCACACCGGGCTCTCTATTAGCTGGCCGGAAGGAAGTGACCTGTACTCACTCCTCCCAGCAGGCAATGCGATCCCAGCAATGATCCGCAAGGGAGAGGGGCCCGGCCGTGGGGAAACACATTGTTAGGGGCCCGGCTGCGGCCCTCATGATTAAAGGGGCCGCGGGAAATATAATGATAGGAGTCTGGCCGCGGTTTATCTGGGAAGGGGTCCGGTGAAAAATTAAAGGGCCCGCGGGGCTCAAGGGGCAGATGCTTTGGGCCCCCCAGGAATAAATGGGCCCGGGGCAGCTGCCCCTTTTGCCCCGCGTTAAAGACGGCCCTGCATATATGTTGCATTTTGGCTGAGTATTTCTTACACTTAATATGTACCACTGTCATAAAAATCCCCAACTTATACTCAGTTATACCTTCTGAGTAAAACAATATGCCCAATGTATGACCTAGACACTATTTTGTGAAATTACAGTGCTGTAAAAGACGTGACAAGTTTAGGTTTTTAAGTGTGAATTTTCATGGAGGGTTTTGATGCATCTGTGTCCCACTTTGGAGCACTCGAGCAGGCTACATATTACAACTACACCAATAAAGGCCTACCATTTCTTAAAGAAGACATCCCAGGGTATTTCAAAAGGCATCATTTTGAACCTTAGCGTGGGATCAGGTTTCCGCTAGCTTGTACCAAGTGTAGTGATAATAAGCTTTTTTTTGCCTTTTTGACACACAAAGTGAGTTTGCACAGTATATTTTGCAAACCTTATGTGTGCTAAGACCGTATAATACTACATATGTTGCTCAGCTATGTCATCTGAGTACAGCAATACCCCCATAAGTAACTTTGCAAGGTATATGTGGACATGGAAGGAGCACATTTGAGACACAGCCATTCCAGTTTTTTTTCAAACTTTGACGTTTTACACTGTGTCCATGTTCCATTTTGGAGTAGATTAGATGGTTGGTTATTGAAACTTCCCCACAAACACATACTATTTATTAAATAATTTATTATTTTGAACCTTAGCGTGGGATCATTTTTTCTCTAGTTTGTTCCAGGTGTAGTGGTAATGAGCCTCTTTAAATGTATTTTTTTACTTTTTTAAAACTTTTTTTACTTTTTAAAACTAGTTTTAAAACCTTTTTTTGCTTATTAATTTTTTTTAAACTTTCCTAAACTTTCTTAAAGCTTTTTTTTTTTCAGATTTAAAATTTTTACAAGCTTTTTTTTTTTTTTTTCAGTTAACCCCTAACTAGCAGTAAGCAGCACTAACCATAAATTTCCAACTTTCCCATAACTCCCACCCACCCCAGCTGGCAAAATATAGAATTATAAAATATTTAAATTAACTAAATGAACTCCTGAGGGTTAAGAAATAAATAAAACGTAATCCTCAGGGGTTAAAAAAAATTACCGTATTTATCGGCGTATAACACGCACCGGCGTATAACACGCACCTCATTTTTAGAAAGAAATTCCAGGAAATTTCCCCCCCTCCCATAGTATTCCCCCCTCCTCATCCCATAGTGTTCCCCCCCCCTCCCATAGTATTCTCCCCCTCCCTTCCCATAGTATTCTCCCCTCCCCTCCCATAGTATTCTCCCCTCCCCTCCCCTCCCATAGTATTCTCCCCTCCCCTCCCCTCCCATAGTATTCTCCCCCCCTCCCCTCCCATAGTATTCTCCCCCCCTCCCCTCCCATAGTATTCTCCCCCCCTCCCATAGTATTCTCCCCCTCCCCTCCCTCCCATAGTGTACTTCCCCCCCTCCCCTCCCATAGTGTACTTCCCCCCCTCCCCTCCCATAGTGTACTTCCCCCCCCTCCCCTTCCCTCCCATAGTGTACTTCCCCTCCCCTCCCATAGTGTACTTCCCCTCCCATAATTACTTACCTGTCCTGAAGCGTGGGCCGGCTTCACAGCTTGCACCGCGGTACAGGAACTTTAATTTCATGTTCCGGTTTCCGGCGGGACTGAAAGGAAGTGTGCACACTATTGTGCACACTTCCTTTCAGTCCCGCCGGAAACCGGAACATGAAATTAAAGTTCCAGTACCGCGGTGCAAGCTGTGAAGCCGGCCCACGCTTCAGGACAGGTAAGTAATTATGGGATATCGGCGTATAACACGCACCCACGATTTTTCCCCTATTTTCAGGGGAAAAAAGTGCGTGTTATACGCCGATAAATACGGTAGATCACAGTATAATACTGTGATCTGTATTTTGATCACTGTAGGCAATGATCGACTGACAGGGAAGGGGTTAATTTTATTTGGACTGGGTAAAGGGGGGTGTTTTTTTTTTTTACGTTATTAAAAAAAAATATATTTTTAGAGCTTATTTTAAAACTTTTTTTAATGTTAACCCCTAGCTAGCCTAATACCAAATCCCCCAATTCTCCACTAACTTCCACCCACCCCAGCTAGCTAAATACCGTATTTATCGGCGTATAACACGCACCGGCGTATAACACGCACCTCATTTTTAGAAAGAAATTCCAGGAAATTTCCCCCCTCCCATAGTATTCCCCCCCCTCATCCCATAGTATTCCCCCCCTCATCCCATAGTATTCCCCCCTCATCCCATAGTGTCCCCCCCTTTCCATAGTATTCTCCCCCCCTCCCATAGTATTCTCCCCCCCTCCCCTCCCATAGTATTCTCCCCCCTCCCCTCCCATAGTATTCTCCCCCCCATAGTATTCTCCCCTCCCATAGTATTCTCCCCCCCCTCCCCTCCCATAGTATTCTCCCCCCTCCCCTCCCAGAGTATTTCCCCCCTCCCCTCCCATAGTATTTCTCCCTCCCATAGTATTTACCCCCCCATAGTATTTCCCCCCCTCCCCTCCCATAGTATTTCCCCCCCTCCCCTCCCATAGTATTTGCCCCCCTCCCCTCCCATAGTATTTCCCCCCTCCCCTCCCCTAGTGTACTTCCCCCCCTCCCCTCCCATAGTGTACTCCCCCCCCTCCCCTCCCATAGTGTACTTTCCTCCCCCTCCCCTCCCATAGTGTACTTCCCCCCCCCCTCCCCTCCCATAGTGTACTTTCCTCCCCCTCCCCTCCCATAGTGTACTTTCCTCCCCCTCCCCTCCCCTCGTGTACTTTCCTCCCCCTCCCCTCCCCTCCCCTCCCCTCCCATAGTGTACTTTCCTCCCCTCCCATAATTACTTACCTGTCCTGAAGCGTGGGCCGGCTTCACAGCGCGCACCGCGGTACAGGAACTTTAATTTAAGGTTCCGGTTTCTGGCGGGACTGAAAGGAAGTGTGCACACTATTGTGCACACTTCCTTTCAGTCCCGCCGGAAACCGGAACCTGAAATTAAAGTTCCTGTACCGCGGTGCGCGCTGTGAAGCCGGCCCACGCTTCAGGACAGGTAAGTAATTATGGGATATCGGCGTATAACACGCACCCACGATTTTTCCCCTATTTTCAGGGGGAAAAAGTGCGTGTTATACGCCGATAAATACGGTATATAATTTTTTTTATCTTTCATGTTTTCTCTGAATTCTTTTTTTGTAAATCTTTCTTTTATTATGGCACATGCGTTATGGGGTACAGAATAGAGAGAGGAGGCATTGCAGGGGAGGGGAGGGGGGGAATGCTGTATGCTGCCGGTTCGGGTGGCTTGCTCGCCATCGACGCTTGAAGCCTCTGCTCCAACCTGTGCCAGAAACTTGCAAAGGCTGCGTTTATGCGTTGGTGGATATCGCAGAGCTCCCCTGTTTTAGGTAAGCGGTTCAATACATGAGGATTGCTTGACGCCGCCATTTTGGATTTACCATGCGGTAGGCTGTCTTGATGTTGCAGTGTGCAGGGCTGCATGCTTTGGTCATGCTCGTTAATCCAGTCGCTTGGTTTGGACCGAGATGTCCCCCATCGGTCCATAGGGGGGGGGTAGGAGTTGACTTTATCGAGGGATCTTTGTCCGGGTCGGTCAGGCTTGGGAGCGGCCGTCTCCCTGCCGTCCGATCTCCGGTAGGTCTCTGGGTGTGCTGCTCGGTCTCCGGGTGATGGCTGGTCAGAGTTTGGTACCGGGCGGTACCCCTGAGTGTCCCCAACATATTAGGAGCCTTCCAGTTGTGCTTGTGGCGATATTTGGGGGGATTATCCCCGAAAATTGTCGGTTGTAGCGGGAGCCGAGGCACAGCACGACCGCTCTGTCCGGACGCTAGGCTCCGCCCCCTAAATATATAATTTGAAAAATATTAAAATTAATTGAATAGAATAAATTTAACCTCTGCGGGTTAAAAAAAAAAGACTTAAAATTAAAAAAAATCAGATGACAGTCAAATGTAATCCTTGCCAATTGATCACTGTAGTCAGTGATCAATTGGCAGGGAATGTGTTCATTTTTATTTAAAATGGGTAAAGGGGAGTGGGATTTTAATTAAACTTAATTTTTTATTTTTACACAGGCAGAAGATCATCATTGATCCATCTCCCTGCACTTCACAGAACCCAAAAAGGGAAGGGAGGCGGATGGTAAGTCCCTGCAGCACATGTGCTCGCTCTGACAGCCTGTCAGAGCGAGCACTGCTGCAGGGGCAGCGCGATAGGGTGCTCCTGGTCTGCCTCTAATACAGAGGCAGACTGGAGCACCGTTAACCCCGCGATCGCCATGATTGCTGCGATCTGGGGTTAACTTTAGCGCATGACGGACCTGGTCCGTCACTTAGCGTTAACGGTTTCCCCGACGTGACGGACCAGGTCCGTCACTTGTCACAAAGGGGTTAAGGACTGAGCCAAATGTACACGTTGTGATCAAAACAAAATGTAAACAAAATCTGGAATTTGCTTATAGGTCTGTTCAACCGTAATTCACCTCTTTCAAATTAAGTGCACCCACACCTATTATATATCATTTTATTCGGGGAAACAGGTCTTTCATTTAACATCAAATATTTAGGGATAAAACATAATTTAATATGAATAAAATATATAAAAAAAGAGAAAATGGGGGCGGAGCCTGGCTGTGGAGCTAACAGGACGCACGCTGTAAGAGCTCCTGGGCCTAAACAAGCAGATTGGACTATAAACTCGGAACAACCTGGTGATTTGGACCCGAACCGGCAGAACCAGGCTCAGTAAGCATCTGGGTACCGGGGGATACCCCTCACGAGTGTTTAAGCCACTGGAATCCCCGGGCCGAGGCTTACGGCCTACACCGCGTGGCGCTGCAGAGAGGCGGCCGCTCTCTCAGCCCACGAAACCGCTGAGCAAATGCCGCAACACAGCTGCCCTCCTCCCCCCCCCCCCCCCCCCGGACCGGAGGAGGTTATCCCGGTCCAGCTTCAGACCCAAAGGAGCACAAGCCGACAACACAAAGTCACAGCACCTATTTAAAATGGCGGCTGCACACGAGGGAATGACACACGCTGGCCCACGACTACTAAGCGACGACCTGCCAGCCCGCATCGACCTATCGTTCGCAAACTTCTGGAAGAGGCTGCAGGAGAAACTGGTAATCGGAGCCGGACAAAGCACGGCACCACAACGACCTACCTCCCTCCCTCAACGTAACGCCTCTATGGCGCCGAAATCGGGACAGTATGGGCCCTGTCGGACCCCGCAGAGAAGGAGAGTAAGGGGAAGCCGTAAAGCTTCAGACAGCCCCGCCTGTCCGGTAAATGATATACAGACACAAACCGACCCACAATGCATGACCACCCCTCCACGACCGGGTAAGCGCTTACCCCGAGGGCGCCAGTCACAGCACTTACAAGGCACCGGTGGCGGACACTCCGTGCGGGCAGCGAACCAGGCACCACCTCACAAGATCAAAACTGCGCAGAAACATAAGCTTGGGGTGAAGACCTCACCAGAGAAACCGCAGCAGCAACTAACGTCCTTCACAGTAGCTCGGTGCAAGCTTCAGCCTGACAAGCAGGGACCGGACGAGCCACGGCAGACTAGCACCTGCAAGTACATGACTCACCCCCAGATGCTAATGCCTCTGATTATGCTGAAGGACTTTAACATTTTTCCTGACCGCACAGAGTTCCTGTTCAGTACCCTCATGCTGGACAGGTCGGTCCGTCAGGTGGGCATAGGCTGAAGGGACTAACTTAAAGGAACACTAATCCCACTGGCAGCAACCCACGGCCCGGACACCTACCTAGCAATAAATGTACCTATTGAACTGCAAACACTTTACTATTATTATTATGTCTCCATACTTCAGCAACATTGAACAATTAATTCCACATAAGTTTTAAACTGTGTAGTCTCAGTGCAAAGTCGACCTAATGTCATGTTAAGTTGTTGTTTAACAGTTCGCCCCACCTAGGGAAAGCATAAACTTAATTAACCTTAACACATAATGCTCTGTACTAAGGTTTGTCTTAACTTTAATTGCCTTACCGAGAGATATTTGCACTGTTTAAGCCTAACCTCATGCCATATCTTTTATAGTGCATAACACTTACTTAATCATTTTACCATCTACATGCCAGGTCTCTCCCGGTGTGATGCTCCTGCCTGATTGTTCCCACTGATAAGTATGCTCAAGCATCCACCATACGGTAGTAATTCACTGCAACTTCTCATTCCTGTTCAACGTGTTAGTATTTAGTTACATGGCCACTCGGGCATAACCCTGGACTGTCAGGGATTTTTTTTCTTATACAGATGAGCTAGGGACTCTTATGTTGAAAACATGTTATAATATGTTTTTATTCTTTTAAACCCTGGTTCCTGTATTGTAACATTACATTACTTTTTCAGCTAAGATGACTATCAGAAATTAAGACGTTAAATGTACTCCTCAATCATCTTTAAAGTTACCTATACTCATATAAAGCGATAACTTACTTGTATGCTGATAACTAAAGATATGCCAGTTTACCTGTCATGTATCGGCCTCCTTAACACGTGCCTAATTTGCTAATGTACACACTATGATTGTACCTCCTACAAGGAAATAAGCTACTTTGTTTTAGCATGTTACTTATACTTATGTAAAGCGATAACTTACTTATATATGTTTGTTAAGCCTGATAACAAAAAAAAAAATGTGCCAGTTAAGAATACACCCCGCATGCTCGCGTGGAAAACGCCTGAGGATTGCCTTTGGGGTACCTCGAGCCTGTCTGTACTATATGTGTGCACTACAAAAATAAAGAATATAAAAAAAAAAAAGAGAAAATAAGATTTTTTTTCATTTTTTTTAGTTCTACGTGACATTTTAGCGGTGAATGTCATAATACTGTTTTCTTTTCTTTTTTTTTTTTTTTTTAATTCTTTATTTTTGCAGTGCGTATATTGGTTACAGGCATACATATGGTACCCCAACGGCATTCCATATGCAGGTTTCAAGACATTAGTTACAGTGGGGGGTAGATAGACAATGCACTTTTTTTGTTTTGTACATATCACGTTATTATAGCAAGCTATTAGGTGTCGTTTAGTGGCATAACATGTGAGGTCAGACTTACGAGTAGGTTATATATTCTAATACAACATTAGAGTATTATGCATTTGGTGCTCCAGCTGTTTGAACCGCTAGTACAATCAGTTAATGCTGTAGGAGCATAAAGACAAGCTTGGCTAAGAATTACAATTTGCTGTACTGGAGTTAGCATGACATAAAGTTAGACGTTTGCTGTCTATAGTCATATGATTGTTTGGTCTCTGATGAGTCGTTTGATCTAGTGAGTTACGCTCTATCTTGGTCTACCCCAGGCGCCCCCACAGAGCATGTGGAGTTTTGTGTGGTTAGTCGCTGTCAGGTCTGGGGTCTATGTAGTTAACACTGATGGAGGTATTTGTCAGGGCTTATGTGCGGTATCTTTGTCTGGATTGGCTTGTTTATACCAGAAGTTGTCAGGTTGTGATGTCAGGTAAGTCAGAGTGTGTGTGAGTCAGTGGATACCGTTTCAGTGTTTGCAGGTACACAACGCATTTATGAGGTATACTAGTGGTAGGACAGGATTTGTGTGTATAGTAGTTTGCTAACAGTAGCTGTCATGTGTGGTACAAAAGATGTTATTAGGCATTAAGCAGGTAAGACAAAGGGTGTTAGTATGGCATAACATATCTTATAATGAGAAGAAAACATAGAAAAAAAAAATAAATGAAAAAGCATGAAACTGTGAAATTGCCACGTGTGAGAGTCCGTTACAGCCTATGCCTGATCGATGTTGATCCCATATCCAGGGAGAGTGTTCATGGGTTTGGGAGCGTGGGGTCGGTCTATTCTATTCCTGACCAGCGTGTGGTAGAGCCGCAATGAGGCTGGTGAGTGGGTCTGCGTTGGCGCCATGCCCAGTAAGTGTGGGTGTTGGGCGGCTGCGCGGGCGCTTGTTTGCTTTACAGGCAGGTGAGTAGGTGATCGCTTTGCAAAGGTGAGAGGCTGTAGTGGGGGTTGTAGGCTTAAGTAGGGTGTTGTGCCAGGTACCTCTTTCCAAATGCAGCAGTGAGTCTGCGTTATGAGGCTAGTTCAGTGAAGTCTCACACTTCTTGCTCCCCATTCATTCTCCGCCGAGCTTTGGTTGTATGTACCTGGGTCTGCACGTTGTTGTCAGCCGGCCAAGCCCTGGGGTAGGTTGTCATGATGGTCGGTTAGTGTTAAGTGGTCTCTCCTGCGTTCGGCTTGTTCGTGCTTGCTGGTCGCGCACATGGTTGACGTGCGGTGGCCATCTTGAGGGGCCCTTCCCTGTAAGCCCTCTGTGGTAGAACGGTTGTTTGGGCCCAGGCTAGCGTATCTGTCGCAGCCCATGGAGACCGGGATAACCCCCCCGGTCCAGAGGGGGGGGGGAGACGAGACGCCGGCCGGAGACCCGGGAGAGCGGCCGTCCCTGCCCGGCTCAAGCTCCAGCGAGCTTCGGGCCTCGTCGGGTTACTTTGGATGCCAGTCCAGGGTGTGAGAGGTATCTCCGTGTGCCCCATCAGTTGGAGGTCCCGGTGGGCACCAGTTTGGACCTGTGGTTGCCTTTGGCTCCTAGTTGGCTCCGATTCTTCAGGCCCTGAAGCGGGAGCTCAGACAGAGCACGTCTGATCCCGCCGGCGGTCAGGCCCCGCCCCCCCAATACTGTTTTCTTTTACTGCAATAAAATACACATTTGTATTTAGCTTTCCTGGCCATTCATGGCAGCATCACTAATGGGTTAGCTCCGCCCCTAACAGGAACAGGACAGGAAACAATTAATCAATTAATCAATCAGAGTATAGGTATAAAAGGTCCCTCCTCCTTCCAACCCACAGTCTTTTTTTCTGTCCTTAGCAGGACAAACAGGAATTATACCTTTAAAAAAAATTTTTGAGGCCATCTTCCCATGTTTACATGGGTTCCTTCCAGATAAAGTTCAGCCTCTCTTTATCTGAAGAACTCCGTAATCAGCCTGCAAGAGCACAAGTACAAGTTAGTGTATGTACCTCTTTAAATGGAAAGGGCTGTAAAAAGATTAAATGATGTGGGGTCGGTGTATCCTTAAAAATTCCCCTTTAAGCATCAATAACCCCCAACTCAGAATTGTGGCAGAGGAGAAGCTGGGTAAGTGACTGATTTTGATCTTACCCTAAATACTGGGGATTTTCAGTGTAGTGTTTTGTCTGTTAAACTTCATCTTGTCTCAGGCTGGTGTCTGGGATTAAAATCATGGTGTTGGCTTGTGTTCCCCTGGAGCAGAGAGTTTGCATCTATGTCTGCTCGTTCATCTGAAGCCACTTCCGGGTTCGGCAGGCGGGGCATGCGCATTAGCTCCGGCGTCGGGAAATTTCTATTGTGCATGTGCGAACCGCCGGGGCTCTTAAAGCGATATCGCGCCAAAAAAAAAAAAAAAACGGGAAACCATAAATAAGCGTTTTTTGGACGTTCCCAATGCCCTGGCTGATGTTTGGGAACTGTTTTGGTGTGTTTAAGGCTGCCCTAGACTGAATTTTGCTGAAGTAAGGTAAAGATTCTTCTGCTTGAAAAACATTTTTTTTTCTTTGGTGGCTTAGTTGTCAAGTGTATTAGGATAACAAAATATATTGTTTTGTTTAAATAGATGGCTTCTCACTCTGCCTCAAGATCTGTGTTTAGAAAACATAGGTGAGCCTCATATATATATTTATCCCATATGGGAGGGGGTTAAAAGAGTGCCACTATGGGCCAAAAATATACGATTATAAATATGGCTCTTGTTTCTACAGCCCGAGCAATCCACAAGAGGATTCACCTAGAAAGCATAAAGAGAAAACGAATAGGTGTGTGAACTGCAATCAAATTGCACCAAGTGGACGTAACTTATGTCTAGATTGTATGACAGAAGCCGCAGAAGGAAGGGAGAGAAGAAAGTCTCCACAGACAGAATTGAAAAAATGGATTGCAGAGGCGATCGCAGAAGGGTTCAAAACCACAAGCAAGATGTCCTCATCTAAACGCCTGAGAAGAGAAGAAATCTCATCGGAGTCTAGTGATAATATGGAGATGGAGGATATGTCAGACGAAGAAGGTGAAGCTGAATATGTTTCAAAAAGTCTGGATTCTAGATCAGTTGACAAATTGATCAACATAATCAGAGAGACCCTGAGATTCCCAGAGGAAGAAACTGAAATTAAGGAATCTGATAGATATTTTGAGGATTTGAGAGCCAATAGGCCTACTTTCCCAGTACACGCTACCATAAAAGAGAGAATTTCTCAAGAATGGCAAAAACCAGAAAGAAAAGCGACACTGAAAAGTAATGTTTTCAGATTATATCCTTACGCTAAGGAAGACTGCAAAACCTGGAATTCTGTTCCCAAGATTGATGCCGGAGTCATTCATATGGCATATTGACTCCATGGCTTATTTGAGAGAACCTATGGAGAAAAGGCTAGATGCCAGCCTGATAAAGTCGTACCTGGCCTTAGGATCAGCACTACATCCAGCAGTAGCATTAACAACATTAACAAGAGCTTTTAAGGTATGGCTAGACAACTTAGAAGAAGATATCACTAAAGGAGTTCGTAGAGAGCATCTACTGGAAGGAATGAGAGATCTGAAGCTGGCAACTGAATTTTGCTCAGAAGCATCTCTGGATGTTACCAGAATGGTGGCGAAAAGCATGGGCCTCTCTATAGCAGCAAGAAGAGCCTTATGGCTACACTCTTGGGGGGCAGACTACGCTTCAAAAGCATCCCTGTGCGCACTTCCCTTTCAAGGTGATCTCCTGTTTGGAAAGGTGTTGGATGAAGCGATACATAAGGCTGCGGATGGGAAGAAAGCGTTTCTTCCTCAAGTCAGAAAATACGGCTCTACAACATGGAAAGATAGGCGATATAAAGACCGGGCCTTTCGAGAAAGTAGAGCATATAAACCGGGGAAAGAATATTTCAGACCAAACTGGAGAAACACCCAGCAAAAATCTTCCAGAGGAAGGGGAGCTAGACAAGGTAAAAAATTCTGAACATGTGCCGGCCCAGCCAGGAATTACAGGGGGAAGACTACATCTTTTCTATCCTGTCTGGGTCAGAAGTGTGACAGACGCCTGGGTCCTTTCAATTTTGGAAGAAGGATACAGGTTAGAATTCGAGACCATGCCAACAAAAAATGTGTTTACCCAGTCTCGGGTAGCAAAAGGAGAAAAGGAGAAAGCCATGAAAGATTGCATCTCAAAACTCCTGAAAGATCAAGTAATAGAATGCGTTCCAAAAAGAGAAAAGAAGATGGGCCACTATTCTACTGTTTTTCTAGCCCCCAAACCTTTAAAAGAAGTGGAGGCTTATCCTGGACTTGAAGAAGTTGAATTTAAAACTAAAAAGAAAATCATTCAAGATAGAATCTATTTCAACTATTATTCCAAACATCAGTGCGGGGGATTGGATGACGTCAATCGATCTAAAAGATGCGTACCACCAGATCCCAATCAACATGGGGCACCGGAAGTTCGTCAGGTTTTGTGTTTTTGGAAGTCACTACCAGTTCCGGGGACTCCCATTCGGATTAAGCCTGGCTCCGAGAACATTCTCAAAAGGTGCTTATCGCATTAGTCGCAGTAATCAGAAAGCAAGGGATAGAGATATACCATTACTTGGACGATTTTCTGATTATAGGACCATCCAGCCATACGGTAGCACTCCACACCAAGTGGGTCGTGAATATACTCGTGAAACATGGGTGGAAACTAAACATGGAGAAGAGTATGATGGTTCCCTCTCAGAAGATTGTATTCCTGGGGGCTACCATAGATACAGTAATCGGGCAAGTAAATCTATCAGTGGAAAGAATGGAGAGGATTCAGACAAAGATAAGGAATCTTCACTACAAGAGATGCATTACGGCACGGGAATTTATGAGCCTTATAGGTTCCCTTACGTCAACTATAGGCCTAGTGAAATGGGCACAGTGGAAGATGCGCCCGATCCAGATGCAGTTTCTGCGAGAATTCAAGACGCAAGAGGAAAACTAGGATCGAAACATTCCTATTTCTCGAAGAACAATAGACGACCTGACTTGGTGGGAGAATACCAAAAACCTTTCCGTGGGATTTCCCCTGGAGGACGACAGGCGCAAGTATAAGTGGTTGGGGTGCACACTTAGAAAGGGATTGGATTCAAGGATCCTGGACTCAGAGAGAGAGCAAGCTGCACTCAAACCTAAGGGAACTGAGAGCAATATTATATGCCCTGTGAGGGTTTCAACACGCAATATCGAATTATTGGGTGAGGGTCCAGACGGACAACAGAGCAGTGGCCTCATATGTAAACAGACAAGGCGGTACCAAAAGCAAGGCTCTGGTACGAGAAATATCTCCATTGATGGAATTTGCTCAAGACAAACTGCAGGGCCTGAAAGCAGTATATCTACCTGGGAAAGAAAATGTTCTGGCAGACTATTTGAGCAGAACAAAAATTATGTCGGGAGAATGGCACTTAAACCCAGAGGTTTTTCAACAGATAGCATCAAGGTGGGGCACACCCCAGGTCGATTTGATGGCTTCGTTTCGGAATGCTCAAGTCCCGAAGTTTTTTTCTCTGAAGGCAGAATATCAGTCAGCAGGACAAGATGCCTTTTCCCATCATTGGGACTTCGATCTGGGGTATGCATTCCCTCCCCTGCCTATGATTCACAGGTTGTTGAGGAAGATTCGGAAGGAAAAGAAGACAGTGATTGCTATACTTCCGAGTTGGCAGAGAAGACCATGGTTTCCCCTCCTGAACAAGATGTGCGTGGGTCCTCCATGGCCTCTTCCTCTGAGAATGGACATGTTGATACAAGGTCCAGCGGTGCATCCCAATCCGAACCAATGGAAATTGGCGGCCTGGCTCTTGAAAAGCAGAGACTTTTAGAACAAGGAGTACCAGAGCCGGTGGTGAATACTTTGCTGAAATCCAGAAAAAGTTCCACATCTGCATGCTACCGCATGATATGGGATGTGTTTCGTGTATGGGCGAATAATAAGTCCAAGAATTTCCTACAGCCTTCGAATTTAGATGTTCTGGAGTTCCTAAACGAAGGTCTAGAAAAGGGCTCAAGCTTAAGCACTCTGAAGGTGCAGTCATCAGCTCTATCAGCCCTGTGTAACACCTCCTGGGCATTAGACCCCATCATTGCGAGGTTCTTTAAGGCAGCTATACGCATAAGACCTCCTTCTAGAAACTACGCTCCTCCTTGGGATCTTCCTTTGGTACTGGATGTGTTGTCAGAAAACCCCTTTGCTCCGTTGGATGAGTTGGGTATTATTAATCTGACGTACAAGACTTTGTTCTTGGTGGCAATCACGACAGCAAAAGAATGTCGGAGATTCAAGCCTTCTCCAGTGATCCTGACCACATTCAGGTCTTTCATGATAGAATTATCCTAAGACCTAGAATGGAATTCCTACCAAAGGTGGTTTCTAGTTTTCATTTGGCTCAACAAGTGGTTCTACCTTCCTTTTACCAGTACCCCTCTTCTGCGGAAGAAAAGCTCCATCAGTTGGATGTGAGGGAGTGTGTCATGAAACATATTGAGGTCTCAAACAAGTTTAGAAAGTCGGAGCAATTGTTTATTATCCCGTCAGGATACAGACAAGGGGAGGCGGCATCTACGGCTACTTTAATGCGTTGGGTTTCTAATACCATCAATATGGCGTATAAACTAAAGAAAATATCTCCTCCGGAAAAGATAAAGACGCACTCTACGAGGGCTCTGGCCACCTCCTGGGCTAATTGGGCAGAGGTTCCTTCTGATGACATATGCAGGGCAGCCACCTGGTCGTCACCTATAACCTTCATCAAACATTACAAACTGGATGTGGTCTCTTCCTCATCATCCTTCGGTAGAGGGGTTTTGTCCTTCGTAAATCTCTCGTGAATAAATTCTCCTTTGCAGCATGATATTGGAGTCTCGTTTTTATTCACCCTCCCTTGATTGCGGAGCTTGGGTATTACCCATTAGTGATGCTGCCATGAATGGCCAGGAATATAGAAAATTTTCTCCATACTTACCGTAATTTTCTTTTCCTGGCTATAATTCATGGCAGCATCAACAACCCTCCCAATAATTTTTTTTTAAGCTTTATACTAGACTGTGGGTTGGAAGGAGGAGGGACCTTTTATACCTATAGTCTGATTGATTAATTGATTAATTGTTTCCTGTCCTGTTCCTGTTAGGGGCGGAGCTAACCCATTAGTGATGCTGCCATGAATTATAGCCAGGAAAAGAAAATTACGGTAAGTATGGAGAAAATTTTCTATAATGTCTCACATGTAAAACAGTACCCACTTTGTACAGGTTTATGGTGTTTTGAGAAGTTACAGGGTCAAATATAGCATGTTACATTTTTCAGTTTTTTCACATTGAACTTTACCAGATTGGTTATGTTGCCTTTGAGACCGTATGGTAGCCCAGGAATGAGAATTACCCCCATGATGGCATACCATTGCAAATGGGGTATCTCCAGTCTTTTTTAGTAGCCACTTAGTCACTATTTGCAATAGTAGACAACCCAAGGTATTGCAAATGGGGTATGTCCAGTCTTTTTTAATAGAAACTTGGTCTCAAACACTGGCCAAAGTTAGTGTTAATATTTGTTTGTGTGTGAAAAATGCAAATAACTAATTTGAATGCCAATTTTGGCCAGTGTTTGTGACTAAGTGGCTACTAAAATGACTGGGCATACCCCATTTGCAATACCTTGGGTTTTGTACTATTGCAAATGGTATGCCATCATGGGGGTAATTTTCATTCCTGTGCTACCATACGGTCTCAAAGGCAACGTAACCAATTTGGCGAATTTCAATGTGAAAAAACTGAAACGCAAGCCTTATATTTGACTCTGTAACTTTTGAAAACACCATAAAACCTGTACATGAGGAGTACTGTTGTACTCGGGAGACTTCGCTGATCACAAATATTAGTGTTTCAAAACAGTAAAACGTATAACAACAATTATATCGTTAGTGTAAATGCCGTTTGTGTGTGAAAAATGAAAAATAATTAACTTTCACTGACTATATAATCGTTGCAATACATTTTACTGTTCTGAAACACAAATATGTGTGTTCAGCGAAGTCTTCTGAGTAAAACGGTACAAACCATGTATAGGTTTTTTATGGTGTCTTGAAAAATTACAGGGTTAAATATAGTGCTAGCAAATTAAATTCCCTGGACTTTCGGCCTGGGTTGTCAGGCAGGTCCCACAAATTGTAATTAATAAAATGACCCAATTATGTAAAATGATTACATTAATATATACATAGAATTATTATATATATACACAAACACACATATTGATATATACATATATATATATATAGTGATTTATATGTATATGTATTATTTCGATATCTATATATATTAATATAAAAATAGTTAGAACAAAATTACACAATATTTTATATTATTATATATATTTATTATTATTAATATATGTATTTACATATTTATTTATTATTTATATAAAATAATATATATATTTAATCAATATCATTCTACGTGTATTTTGATATTAATATTTCCTGGCCATATCCATGACAACACAACAATGGGTAGCTCCTCCTTATCCCTAATTAGACAGGAACTAATTAAAAGAAAAATACAAATACCCCCTCCTCCCTAAGTCTTTTTGTTCCTGCCCTATCCCTATAGGACCAACTTAGTCTATTACAGGAATAGAATAATTTTCTTTTTGGCTTACCTGAGGGTCTTTACCTTCTGCCCCAAGGGAGTTCAGCCTCTCTTCCTTGGGAAGCTTCAGTACACAGCCCTGTGCAGAGGTGTCTCCCTGAAGGTACTGCCTTAGTGACCGGGAATTTACTTGCTGTGACCCTAGGGTTAGCAAGAGAAAAAATGCCAATAAACTTATTCCTTGCAGTGACCAAGAGGTTGCAGGAAGTGGCGATTTAATCCTGGACAAGATCATTCTGCTTCTCCATATTGACAGCTCACATGTATGTATTTAAAAAATAATTTTATGATTGTATTTTTGTATATTATTTATATATATATATATATATATATATATATATATATATATATATATATATTATACTTTAATACCTTGTTTCAACAAATCAGAATTCCTCCTCAGGTTCACAAATCCCTGATGTGGTGGATGCAGAAGGAAACTGTGACGAAACCAACCTCGCCACTGGGCATTGGAGAAGCCTGTTTGCCCGCCTCCTACCTGCTGACTATGGCCCCTGGAAATTTGGTACGTTTAGAGAACTATATTTGGGCATATTGTATTTTATTGTGCGACTGCTGGCCCTTTAAGCACAGTGAATGGTATTTTATTGTACTGCTGCTGGCTCTTTAAGAACTGTCTGGGGACATATTGAGACCTTGGGTAACAATACCCTTTAAGACTATGGCCCCTGGAAGGTATTACCTGTTAAAGACTCGTTTAGCAGATTGGATTTTATAAGACTGTACCTTTAAATAATAGGGAACAATTCTGCAGCTTTAAATTGGCACTTCGGATGCAGCCGAAGTGCCGAAGTAGTCGAAGTGGCCGCCATTCGACAAACGAACACGTGGCGGCGGCCATCTTTGTTCCTTCGAACGAGGTCAGCGGTGTGTGTAGCCGAATCCATGGAACTGAAATCGGCTACACACTCTACCGAACACCGCTGACCCTTACCTTCTTTTACGCTTCGTTTTTCAGCTTCAGAGACTAAGTCCCGTTCGTATATTCGAACGCCCGTTCGAATGGGACTTAGCCGTTTTTCTGCATGGAATTGACCGACCGCACAGCCCAAATCTATGGAACTGTTTTGGGCAGGAAATTGTGCTTGCGGTCGGTCATAAAGGACTTCCACCTAACTTTTGATTCACTGGAGGGATCTGTGTGATTTTTGGAAGGGTTTATGTTTAAAGTGTGCTGATTCTAAATATGCATTTTAGGAAGATTGGATGTATGGATTTAAAGTTATAGCACATGTATAAAAACTGTAGTTTTCTTAGCTGTATAATTATGTTAACTGGTTATCTGAGGGGAGGGAACTTGTGGCTAGCAACCGTTATGTTATTGGCTGTTTTACCCCCTGTGGGAGGTCTTTTATGTGTAAGATGGAAATAAAAGCAGACTGGGTGTGCTAGCACCTCAGATCATCTTGTACCTTCATGAAGTTTCGGCTCATGTTTGGGGGATTGGAGAACTACACTCTGGGCATTGCTATAATCACTATACTCCCCAGGGTATAATCGCTGAGCTCTGCTAAAAGCTTATTCCTGTTCCTGTTCTCTGGAATTCGGAGAGGTCCACCTACTGGAAGCTGGACCCTGGTCTTGGGTCCAGAGTGGGTGGAGTCGGCGAGACCCCAACCAACCTGCGGCGGTTCGTGGGGTCTGCAGTGGTTATGGTGTCAGGCAGAGTGCTTGGAGACCTCGGTGTCAGGATCGGGACAGGGATCCAACACGCAGAGTACAAACAGTAGCCAGATACGTATACCGGACCTTAGAATGGCCGGACTAACGTAAGTAGTACAGTATAGAATGGTCAAAGACAAGCCGAGGTCGAGGGTAACAGAAGACAGGTAAGCGAGAGACAAGCCGAATCAAGGGTAACAGAGATAAGCAGAGTAAGGTAAACAAGCCGGGTCAAAACCAAAAGGGATAATAGAATACACAAGCACTGAGTGACTAGAACAAGCTAGAACCACGACAGGGCAATGAGCTAATGAAAGAAGCTCTGTTAAATACCCTTTTCAGAGCAGTAACCAAGGCGTCCTGATTGGTCCTGCAGCAATTGAGTGACAGGTCGTTCCGGAGGAGTGTCCTGATGACAACTTCCTGCCTAGATGCTGTAAAAGGCAGTCACTCCCTCGCGGCCGGCCTTGCATGACCGGATAGACCGTGGGGAAGGGAGCCATCAGGCCGTCTGGATGGAGGAACAGCTAAGTCTCTACCTCTTTCGGAGGTAGAGACCACAGGTACCCTGACAGTACCCCCCCTCTCAGATACGCCCACCGGGCGGAATACACCAGGGCGAGAAGGGAATCGAGAGTGAAACGCCCTGCGGAGACGGGGAGCATGCACCTCCTCCTGAGGTACCCAACTTCTCTCCTCAGGACCATAACCCTTCCAATCGACCAGATATTGCAGTTTCCCCCGGGAGATTCGAGAATCAACGATGGAATTGACCTCATACTCCTCCTGACCCTCCACCTGAACTGAGCGGGGAGGGGCGATCGTGGAGGAGAGCCTGTTACATATTAATGGTTTTAGCAAGGAAACATGAAATGAATTAGGAATGCGTAAGGCATTAGGCAACGCTAAACGATACGCAACTGGGTTAATTTGAGACAGTACCCTGTAAGGTCCAATATATCGAGGAGCAAACTTCATGGACGGCACTTTTAACCGAATGTTTCTAGTACTTAACCATACTCTATCGCCTGGAACAAACACCGGTGCTGCCCTTCTACGTTTGTCAGCGTGTTTTTTAACCAGTGTAGAATTGTGCAGAAGGATTTGTCGAGTTTGATCCCACAACTTTCTTAAATTGGCAACATGAACATCCACCGACGGTATCCCTTGAGAAGAAGACTCCGAAGGAAGGATGGAAGGATGAAAGCCATAATTCAAGAAAAAAGGGCTAGAATGCGTAGAATCACAAATGAGATTGTTATGTGCAAACTCCGCCCAAGGAATCAAACCGACCCAATCGTCCTGGTGTTCTGAAACGAAACAACGTAAATATTGTTCAACTTTTTGGTTAGTGCGTTCAGCAGCTCCATTGGACTGAGGATGATAGGCAGAGGAGAAATTCAATTTGATGCCTAGTTGGGAGCAGAATGATCTCCAAAAACGGGAAACAAATTGGGAGCCTCTGTCAGAGACAATCTGGGAAGGTATCCCATGCAAACGGAAAATCTCCCTGGCGAATATCTCCGCTAATTCGGGCGAAGATGGGAGTTTAGGTAAGGGAATGAAGTGAGCCATTTTAGTAAATCTGTCTACCACAGTGAGGATGACAGTCTGCTTTTTAGAGATAGGCAAATCAACAATGAAGTCCATTGCCAGGCAGGACCAAGGCTTTTCAGGAACCTCTAAAGGGTGCAGAAATCCGCATGGAAGCGAATGGGGTAGCTTGGTCTTGGTACAAACTTCACATGCCCCGATGAATTCTTTAATATCCTTGCGTAAGTCAGGCCACCAAAAATCTTTAGAGACCAGCGCATAAGTCTTGCGGATGCCAGGATGCCCAGCCACCTTGCTGTTATGGAGACAGCGTAGCACCTCCAGTTGGAGAGCGGCAGGAACGAAGTGTCGATCCCCAGGGGTCTGTTTGGGTGCCAAATGCTGAAACTTCATGATCTCAGAAAGCAATGGAGAGTGAATCCTGACATTCGTGTTCGCGATGATATTCCCCTTAGGAACTATGGAGGACAGAAGTGGTTCAGTTATAGTGGATGGTTCATATTGACGAGACAATGCATCGGCTTTAGAGTTCTTAGAACCAGGTCTATACGTAAGTACATAATTAAAGTGAGTGAGGAACAAGGCCCAGCGAGCCTGCCTGGCGGACAAGCGCTTCGCCTCCCCAATATAAGAAAGTTCTTATGATCCGTTAGAATAGTAACAGGGTGTAGTGTCCCTTCCAGTAAATGTCTCCACTCCTTTAAAGCCTTAATGACCGCTAACAGTTCCCTCTCCCCGATGTCATATCTGCTCTCAGGCCCAGAAATTTTTTTAGAGAAGAAACCACAAGGGTGTAACGGTTTATCCACCCCTAACCTTTGAGACAGAACAGCCCCAACTCCTGTCTCAGAAGCATCGACCTCGAGCAAGAAAGGCAGAGTCATATCAGGATGAACTAGAATGGGAGCTGAGGCAAAAAGTTCCTTGAGAGTCTTAAAAGCACCAAGAGCTTCCTCAGACCAGAACTTAGTATCAGCCCCTTGTTTGGTCATATTGGTAATAGGCGCAATGATAGAGGAGTAACCCTTAATGAAGCGCCTATAGTAGTTGGAAAAACCAATAAACCTTTGGATAGCCTTGAGTCCTTTGGGCAAAGGCCAGTCTAAAATAGATTGGAGTTTACCAGGATCCATTTTAAAACCTTCCCCAGAAATCACGTACCCAAGAAAGTCTACCTGAGACTGATCAAAACTGCACTTCTCCAATTTGCAGTATAGGCCATGTTGCAGAAGTTTGTGTAACACCTTTCTGACCTGTCTATGGTGAGTCTCAATCTCCTTAGAGTGTATTAGTATGTCGTCCAGGTAAACAATGACACAATCATGCTGAAACTCCCTAAGTACCTCATTAATCAAATCTTGAAATACTGCAGGAGCATTGCATAGTCCAAATGGCATAACAGTGTATTCGTAATGGCCATACCGGGTATTGAATGCCGTCATCCACTCGTGACCTTGCTGGATTCTCACCAAATTGTAAGCCCCTCTGAGATCTAACTTGGTGAAGATTTTGGAGCCCTTAAGACGATCAAATAACTCGGTAATCAGTGGGATAGGATAGGCATTTCTGACAGTTATTTTATTCAAGCCTCGGTAATCGATACAAGGTCTCAGCGTGCCATCCTTCTTCTTAATGAAAAAGAACCCCGCCCCGGCCGGAGAAGAAGACCTCCTGATAAATCCCTTTTCTAAATTCTCCTGAATATACTCTTCTAGAACCGAGTTTTCCTGAACAGACAAAGGATATACATGGCCCCTCGGAGGCATAGTCCCGGGTAGAAGCTTAATTTTACAGTCAAATGACCTGTGTGGCGGCAAAGAATCGGCATTCTTCTTGTCAAACACTGCCCTTAAGTCTAGGTAAAGGTCTGGTATTTGTCTCTCTGTGGACTGAGTAGGATTCTCCTGTATGTTAATATTAGTGTCAGGATCGGGACAGGGATCCAACACGCAGAGTCCAAACAGTAGAAAGGTACGTGTACCGGGCCTTAGAATGGCCGGACTAACGTACAGAGAATAACAGAGAATGGTCAGAGACAAGCCGAGGTCGAGGGAACGAGAAGACAGGTAAGCGAGAGACAAGCCGGGTCAGAGGGATAACAGAGATAAGCAGAATAGTACAACAAGCCGGGTCAGAACCAAAGAGAATACTAGAATACAAGAGCACTGAGTGACTAGACAAGCTAGAACCACGACAGGGCAATGAGCTGAAGAGAGAAGCAAGCTTAAATACCCTGACTCCGGAGAGTAGACACGCCTCCGACAAGTCCTGATTTGATATCGGACAATTGAGTGACAGGTCACTCGGGATTGGCGTCATGACGTCACGTACTGAGCGTCATGTTAGAAAAGGAAGCGGATCCCTCGCGGCCAGCGTTTAAGTGACTGGATGGACCGCGAGGAACGGAGGAAACGGTTCGTCTAGACGGATAAACGACTAAGTCTCTACCTCTCTCAGAGGTAGAGACCTCAGGTACCCTGACAGTACCCCCCCTCTCAGATACGCCCACCGGGCGGAAGGAACCGGGACGAGATGGAAAGCGGGAGTGAAACGCCCTGCGGAGGCGAGGGGCATGAACATCCTCCTGAGGTACCCAACTCCTCTCCTCAGGACCATATCCCTTCCAGTTGACTAGATATTGTAGCTTCCCCCGGGAGACTCGGGAATCGATAATGGAGTTGACCTCGTACTCCTCCTGACCCTCCACCTGAACTGAACGAGGTGAGGAAACCGTAGAGGAAAATCTGTTGCAAATTAGCGGTTTCAGCAAAGACACATGGAAGGAGTTGGGGATGCGTAAGGCAGATGGCAGAGCTAGGCGATACGCAACCGGGTTGATACGAGTCAGAACCCTGTAAGGACCTATGTAACGAGGAGCAAACTTCATAGAGGGAACCTTTAAACGAATGTTCTTAGTACTCAGCCATACTCTATCCCCAGGAACAAAAACTGGAGCCGCCCTTCTGTGCTTATCAGCGTGTTTTTTGAACAACATAGAATTATGCAGGAGAATTTGACGAGTCTGATCCCACAACTTCTTCAGATTGGCGACATGATCATCTTGGGAAGAAGAGACCGAAGGAAAAATGGAAGGATGAAAGCCATAGTTCATGAAGAAGGGGCTAGAACGAGTAGAATCACAAACGAGATTATTGTGTGCGAACTCCGCCCAAGGAATCAAACCGACCCAATCATCCTGGTGTTCGGAAACAAAGCAGCGCAGATATTGTTCAATCTTTTGATTGGTACGTTCAGCAGCCCCGTTAGACTGGGGGTGATAGGCAGAGGAAAAGTTCAATTTGATGCCTAATTGAGAACAGAAGGATCTCCAGAATCGTGAGACAAATTGAGAACCTCTATCAGAAACAATTTCAGAAGGTATCCCATGTAAGCGAAAAACCTCTCTCGCGAAAATCTCCGCCAATTCAGGAGAAGTCGGGAGTTTAGGTAACGGCACAAAATGAGCCATCTTAGTAAATCTATCAACCACCGTGAGAATAACAGTCTGTCTCTTGGAAGCAGGTAAATCCACGATAAAGTCCATGGCCAAGCAGGACCATGGTTTCTCTGGAATGTCCAAAGGGTGTAATAGACCACATGGCGATGTGTGAGGCTGTTTAGTCTTGGTACAAATCTCACAAGCTCCGATGAACTCCTTAATATCCTTTCGTAAGGAAGGCCACCAGAAATCCTTGGAGATCAGGGAATAAGTCTTGCGAATGCCAGGATGACCAGCCACCTTACTTTCGTGGAAACACTGTAAGAGCTCCAATTGGAGTTCAGGAGGAACAAAGTTTCTTCCCTCAGGAGTCTGTCCAGGTGCCAGATGTTGTGACTTCATGATCTGGGCAAGCAACGGAGAATGGATTTTGAGACTTGTGTTAGCAATAATATTGCATTTAGGTACAATAGAGGACAGAACCGGTTCAGATGAAGCAGAAGGTTCATATTGGCGAGATAGGGCATCGGCTTTAGAATTCTTCGAACCAGGCCTATAAGTGAGAACGTAATTGAAATGGGTGAGGAATAACGACCAACGAGCTTGCCTGGAAGACAATCGCTTGGCCTCTCCAATATAGGACAAGTTCTTGTGATCCGTTAAAATAGTAACAGGATGTAATGTCCCTTCCAATAAATGTCTCCATTCTTTTAAAGCCTTGATAACAGCTAGTAGTTCTCTGTCACCAATGTCATATCTGCTCTCAGCACCAGACAATTTTTTAGAAAAAAATCCACATGGGTGTAACGGTTTATCCACACCTAGCCTTTGGGATAGGATAGCACCTATGCCAGTCTCCGAGGCGTCAACCTCAAGTAGGAAAGGAAGAGTGGTATTAGGGTGAACTAAAATTGGGGCGGAAGCAAAAAGCTCCTTGAGAGTTTTGAAAGCAAGGAGAGCTTCCTTAGACCAATTCTTAGTATCAGCCCCCTGTTTGGTCATATTGGTAATGGGCGCAATAATAGAAGAATAACCCTTAATAAAGCGCCTATAATAATTGGAGAACCCAATAAATCTCTGAACGGCCTTAAGACCCTTGGGTAGAGGCCAATCTAGAATGGACTGGAGTTTATCCGGGTCCATCTTAAATCCCTCCCCAGAGATCACATAACCGAGGAAGTTTACTTGGGATTGATCGAAACTACATTTCTCCAATTTGCAGTACAGACCATGTTGAAGAAGTTTGTGCAAAACCCTTCTGACTTGTTCGTGGTGAGTCTCAATCTCTCTAGAATGTATGAGTATATCGTCCAGGTATACAATAACACACTCATGCTGAAATTCCCTAAGAACCTCATTTATCAGATCCTGGAATACAGCCGGTGCATTACATAACCCAAAAGGCATAACTGTATATTCATAGTGACCGTATCGAGTATTGAACGCCGTCATCCACTCGTGTCCCTGCTGGACTCTCACCAAGTTATATGCCCCTCTGAGATCTAACTTGGTGAAAATGTTAGAACCCTTTAAACGATCAAAGAGTTCGGTAATCAAAGGAATGGGATAAGCATTCCTAATGGTTATCTTGTTCAAACCTCGATAATCAATACAAGGCCTAAGTGTACCATCCTTCTTTTTAACAAAAAAGAATCCAGCCCCGGCAGGGGAGGAGGATCTCCTAATGAATCCCTTGTCTAAATTCTTGTGAATATACTCCTCTAGAACTGAATTCTCTTTAGTAGATAACGGGTATACATGACCCCTGGGAGGCATAGTACCAGGGAGTAGGTTAATCTTGCAGTCAAAGGATCTGTGTGGAGGTAAGGTATCGGCTCTCTTTTTATCAAATACTGCCTTTAAATCCAGGTACTGAGGCGGTATTTGTGTCTCTGTAGGATTAGAGGAGTTAGCCGACGTGTTAGCCAGGCAAAGAGGCGAGACCTTCCGCAAACATTTCTCTTGACAATTCTGACCCCATGAAACTATCTCCCCTAACTCCCAATTAATGATAGGGTTATGTATCTTTAACCAGGAGTACCCCAGGACTATGGGAATAGAAGGAGAGGAAATGATCAACAGGGATAGGTCTTCCTCATGCAAGATACCAACAGTTAAATTAACAGGTATGGTCTCACGGAAAATAACAGGCTCAAGTAAAGGTCTACCATCTATGGCCTCAACGGCCAGGGGTGTCTCCCTTAACTGGGATGGGATAGTATGCTTGTTAACAAAAACTTGATCGATAAAGCTCTCAGCGGCTCCAGAATCGATCAAAGCCATGGTTTTTACTACTCCCTTCTCCCAAGTCAAAGAAACGGGTAACAGAAGCCTGTGATCTTTATAATTGTGAACAGAGGACAAAATAGATACACCCAAGGCCTGTCCTCTAGAGAAACTTAGGTGCGAGCGTTTCCCGAACGATTGGGACAATTTAGGCGTAAATGACCTCTGACTCCACAGTACATACATAAACCCTCCCTTCTCCTGTACTGTCTCTCCTCCTCTGTGAGGTGAGTATTACCTATCTGCATAGGCTCTGGGAAACGTGAGGTTTTGATCTCAGAATTTTGAAATGCAGGAGCTAGTTTAAAGGAGGGTCTACGAGTCCTATCTCGAGTGTTCTGCCTCTCTCTTAAGCGTTCATCAATGCGAGAGATAAAAGAAATTAAATCCTCCAAATTCTCAGGGAGCTCTCTAGTAGCGACCTCGTCAAGGATTACATCTGATAACCCATTTAAAAATACGTCTATATAAGCCTGTTCATTCCACTTAACTTCTGCCGCCAAGGATCTGAACTCTAGTGCATAATCCACAAGTGTTCGATTTTCCTGTCTAAGGCGCAACAGTAATCTAGCTGCATTGACCTTCCTACCAGGGGGGTCAAAAGTTCTTTTAAAAGCAGCTACAAAGGCATTATAGTTATACACTAACGGGTTATCATTCTCCCATAAAGGATTAGCCCATCTCAGAGCCTTCTCAATGAGTAACGTAACAATAAATCCAACCTTCGCTCTATCTGTAGGATAGGAGCAGGGTTGTAATTCGAAATGGATGCTGATCTGGTTCAAAAAGCCACGACACTTCTCAGGAGAACCGCCATAACGTACTGGTGGAGTAATACGAGAAGAAGCACCTACAGTAGCTACTTCTAGACCTGAACTTGCAGGAGAGATCGAAGGAGTACGTGTCTCCTCTGGTGGGTTACTAGCACGAGACAATAGCGCCTGTAGTGCTAGGGCCATCTGATCCATCCTGTGTTCCATGGCATCAAACCTGGGGTCGGAAGAACCAAGCTGACTGTTTGTACCTGCAGGATCCATTGGCCCTGTCGTAATGTCAGGATCGGGACAGGGATCCAACACGCAGAGTCCAAACAGTAGAAAGGTACGTGTACCGGGCCTTAGAATGGCCGGACTAACGTACAGAGAATAACAGAGAATGGTCAGAGACAAGCCGAGGTCGAGGGAACGAGAAGACAGGTAAGCGAGAGACAAGCCGGGTCAGAGGGATAACAGAGATAAGCAGAATAGTACAACAAGCCGGGTCAGAACCAAAGAGAATACTAGAATACAAGAGCACTGAGTGACTAGACAAGCTAGAACCACGACAGGGCAATGAGCTGAAGAGAGAAGCAAGCTTAAATACCCTGACTCCGGAGAGTAGACACGCCTCCGACAAGTCCTGATTTGATATCGGACAATTGAGTGACAGGTCACTCGGGATTGGCGTCATGACGTCACGTACTGAGCGTCATGTTAGAAAAGGAAGCGGATCCCTCGCGGCCAGCGTTTAAGTGACTGGATGGACCGCGAGGAACGGAGGAAACGGTTCGTCTAGACGGATAAACGACTAAGTCTCTACCTCTCTCAGAGGTAGAGACCTCAGGTACCCTGACAATTAGCTAATGGAGAAACCTTGCACAAACACCGATCCTGGCAGCCCTGGCCCCACGAGAGTATCTCCCCTAACTCCCAATCGATAATAGGGTTATGTTCTTTCAACCATGGGTACCCCAGAACTATGGGAACGGAAGGAGACGAAATGAGCAGAAGAGATAAATTCTCCACGTGTAGGATACCAACATTTAACTCAATGGGTATGGTCTCACGAAAGATAACAGGGTCTAGTAGTGGTCTACCATCTATGGCCTCAACGGCCAAGGGTGTCTCCCTTAGCTGAGATGGGAAATAGTTTTTACTAGCAAAGGCTTGGTCGATAAAATTCTCAGCAGCACCGGAATCTATCAAAGCCATAGCCCTTACTACTTCCCTCCCGCAAGTTAAGGAAACTGGTAGCAGAAGCCTGTGATCTTTATAATTAGGAGTAGAGGACAAAATAGAAACACCCAAGGCCTGTCCTCTAGAGAGACTTAGGTGCGAGCGTTTCCTGGGCGGTTAGAACAGTTCGAGAGTAAATGACCCTTAGCTCCACAATAATACACAAACCCTCTCTTCTCCTGTACTGTCTTTCCTCCTCAGAGAGGCGGGTATACCCTAACCTAAAAGAAGGTCTCCGGTTCCTCTCTCGAGTGTTCTGTCTCTCTCTTAAACGTTCATCTATACGAGAGATGAACGAAATTAAATCCTCTAAATTCTCAGGGAGTTCTCTGGTAGCAACCTCATCAAGGATTACTTCAGATAAGCCATTCAAAAATACATCCATATACGCCTGCTCATTCCACTTGACTTCTGATGCCAGAGACCTGAACTCTAGTGCATAATCCACCAGTGTTTGGTTCTCCTGTTTCAGACGCAACAGTAATCTGGCTGCATTAACCTTTCTACCTGGAGGGTCAAATGTTCTTCTAAAAGCAGTTACAAAGGCGTTATAGTTATAAACTAATGGGTTATCGTTCTCCCATAATGGGTTGGCCCATCTCAGAGCTTTCTCAATAAGTAGGGTGATAATAAATCCTACCTTTGCCCTATCTGTAGGATAAGAGCGAGGTTGCAATTCAAAGTGGATACTAATTTGGTTTAAGAAACCACGACACTTCTCAGGAGCCCCACCATAGCGTACTGGGGGGGTAATGCGAGAAGAAGCACCCACTGTGGCTACCTCTAGACCTGAACCGACAGGAGAAACAGGGGTATTACGTATCTCCTCTGGTGGGTTATTGGCACAAGATAATAGAGCCTGTAGCGCAAGCGCCATCTGATCCATTCTGTGATCCATGGCTTCAAACCTAGGATCAGGAGAAGCCAGCTGACTGTTTGTACTTGCAGGATCCATTGGCCCTGTCGTAATGTCAGGATCGGGACAGGGATCCAACACGCAGAGTACAAACAGTAGCCAGATACGTATACCGGACCTTAATAGAATACACAAGCACTGAGTGACTAGAACAAGCTAGAACCACGACAGGGCAATGAGCTAATGAAAGAAGCTCTGTTAAATACCCTGTTCAGAGCAGTAACCACGCCTCCAAGGCGTCCTGATTGGTCCTGCAGCAATTGAGTGACAGGTCGTTCCGGAGGAGTGTCCTGATGACAACTTCCTGCCTAGATGCTGTAAAAGGCAGTCACTCCCTCGCGGCCGGCCTTGCATGACCGGATAGACCGTGGGGAAGGGAGCCATCAGGCCGTCTGGATGGAGGAACAGCTAAGTCTCTACCTCTTTCGGAGGTAGAGACCACAGGTACCCTGACACTCGGAAAGCACTAGGAGCATCAGTCAGCGGAGGGTACCCGGTCGGGGTGCCAGCGGTTCCGTTACAGAAACATTCCATGGATTGTTATAACTACAGATGCCAACCAATGGGGTTGGGGAGCCCACCTTCAGAACAAATACATCCAAGGAAAATGGACTTTCTTTTCAGCCAATACACCTTCGAATCTCCTAGAGCTTCTTGCAGTTTTCAAAGCCCTGAAACAGCTTCTACTTCACAAGTGGGTCAAGATCGGGACAGACAATGCCACGTTAGCAGCATATATCAATCACCAAGGAGGGATGCGGAGTCACAGAATGAGGAAAATAGGAAAATAATAAAACCTCTTATGTCTTGGGCGCAAGAAAAACTGGCAGGCATCTCAGCCATACATCTCCAAGGAATACAAAATTCTGTAGAAGACTTCCTCAGCAGAGTGAGGATAGACCCGGGAGAATGGAGTCTATCGTACAAGATATTCCTATTGATTACAGAGAAATTAGGTTTTCCTCAAATAGATTTGATGGCAACAAGCAACAACAGGAAAGTAAAGAATTTCTTCTTGAAAATGCCAGACCCACAAGCCATAGGAAGAGATGCATTATCATGCAAATGGGAATTCAACCCAGCTTAAGCATTTCCTTCAACTCCGCTCATCTTTCCGCTGCTAAGGGTTAAGACAAGAGAAAGTTTCATTAATTCTAATAGCCCCATTCTGGCCACGCAGACCATGGTTTCCACTCCTACTGAGTCTCTGCAAGAAAGTCCCATGGCGTCTACCAGAAGTTCCATTCCTGCTGCAACAAAAGGATCAGGGATCTATACTTAGATCCATTCTCTTAAAATTTTTATTAGTGATATTGCAGAAGGTCCTGATGGTAAGGTATGTCTTTTTGCTGATGATACTAAGATATGTAACAGGGCTGATGTTCCAGGAGGGATAAGCCAATGGCAAATGATTTAGGTAAATTAGAAAAAAAAAATCAGAGTTGTGGCAACTGACATTTAATGTGGATAAGTGCAAGATAATGCATCTTGGACGTAAAAACTTAAGGGCAGAGTACAGAATATTTGATAGAGTCCTAACCTCAACATCTGAAGAAAGGGAGTAGGGGTGATTATTTCTGATGACGTAAAGGTAGGCAGACAATGTAATAGAGCAACAGGAAATGCTAGCAGAATGCTTGGTTGTATAAGGAGAGGTTTTAGCAGTAGAAAGAGGGAAGTGCTCATGCCATTGTACAGAACACTGGTGAGACCTCACTTGGATTATTCTATGCAGTACTGGAGACCGTATCTCCAGAAGGATATTGATACTTTAGAGAGAGTTCAGAGAAGGGCTACTAAACTGGTTCATGGATTGCAAGATAAAAAAATTACAAGGAAAAGTTAAAGGAACTTAACATGTATTGCTTGGAGGAAAGAAGAGACAGGGGGGATATGATAGAAACATTTAAATACATAAAGGAGGAGACTATATTTAAAAGAAGGAAAACTACCACAACAAGAGGACATAGTCTTAAATTAGAGGGGCAAAGGTATAAAAATAATATCACAAAGTATTACTTTACTGAGAGGGTAGTGGATGCATGGAATAGCCTTCCAGCTGAAATGGTAGAGTTTAACACAGTAAAAGAGTTTAAGCATGCGTGGGATAGGCATAAGGCTATAATAACTATAAGATAAGGCCAGGGACTAATGAAAGTATTTAGAAAATTGGGCAGACTCGATGGGCCGAATGGTTCTTATCTGCCATCACTCTATTTTCTATGAAACAAAAGCAAAACATAGTTCAGCACTGTGGTACAAATAACAGACACTTTATTAGGTTACACTCACAAGATAAAAATTAAAAGAATGCCCATTAACCAATATGTCCTGTAGACACCCGTTCTGGTCCAGAGAGGTATGGTGAAAAGTATACTTCGGTACAAAGGTTGGAAGAAAGCAGCAAAATAATAAATGGTGCTAAATAAAATATAAATTGTAAGCAGCTTCCTCAGAAGCATTGAAAGATCTGAGTCTGTTGCTGCAATAAGATTCAAAATGTTTCCTGGTCTCAATTTATAGGTCTTTTCTTGCTTCTGGCAGACTGCAT
The DNA here is from genome assembly GCF_036172605.1 of Pelobates fuscus. Lineage (NCBI taxonomy): Eukaryota > Metazoa > Chordata > Amphibia > Anura > Pelobatidae > Pelobates > Pelobates fuscus. The sequence continues at coordinate 97,249,711 of NC_086324.1, read as the reverse complement.
AAGCCAATCCGCTTGTATATTCTCACCTGATGGTAGGTGTCACCCAAATTACTTCCTTTTTTGGAGTTCCGATTTTTCAGCGCCAGTTGTACACATATGCGTTCCACTGACGTCATCATCATGCTCCTTGATTAGAATTCCTTCTAATGGAACGGCGTCTGTCGAACATAGTAGATTTCAGACGCTGGAGGACTGCATCCAATATCGGGAATCCTAGCAATCCTTCATATACGTTCCGTCTATGGAACGCATATGCGTTCCACAAGTGTCCATATGAGTCCATAGTTCTTTAGGGACATGCGTTCTATACAATAGAGTTCTTATAGAAAAAGTGCTCATGAGTCACATAACCTGCAAGGAAAAAAGGGAAGGCGGGGTTCTCTGTCTACCGCTGCGGACCTTCAATCTTGGCTGCCCTTCCACTCGTGCCACTCCCAGATGAAATATCTGGGGATTTGGATCACGGCAGAATGAGGGGAATTCTGTGCCCTTGCTGCTCAGAATACAGCAAGATCTCACGAAGTGGCACTTCCCTAACATATCATGGCTTGGACACATAGTGGTCATCAAGATAAACATCCTACCTAGACTCCTCTACCTCTTTGGCCCTGCCCACGTCATACTTCACTTTCTTATGCTCCATGACACTGCAATACATATGGAGGAATGGGAAACCACAAGTCAGGCATGACCTACTGTGTCTCCCGAGACTTCTGTACAATTCCTGGGTTATGTTATTTCTGAACAAGGATTCAGCATGGATCCTTCTAAATTGGAAGCCATATTGTCCTGGCCCCTTCCCCAAGGTCTTAAGGCTATACAGCGATTTATAGGGTTTGCCAATTATTATAGAAAGTTCATTAAAAACTTCTCATCCATCATTTCCCCTATCACTAAACTGACAAAAAAGGGTTTACACCCCAGGGTTTGGAATCCTAATGCTATTGTGGCCTTCGAGACTCTAAAAAAGGCATTTGCCACTGCCCCTGTGTTACACCATCCTGATCCTTCCCTTCCCTTTGTACTGGAAGTAGACGCCTCTGAATCAGGTATAGGAGCAGTGTTGTCACAAAGACAATCATATGACGAACCCCTCCTTCCCTGTGGTTACTTTTCTAAACGCTTGTCAGAGTCTGAAAAGAATTACGACGTTGGGAACAGGGAATTATTGGCCATAGTGATGGCATTTAAGGAATGGAGGTACTTGTTAGAAGGAGCTAGACACAAGATTCTGGTTATAACCGATCATAAAAATCTATCCTATATCGCAGATGCTAAGAGGTTATCCTCCCGTCAGGCTAGATGGTCTTTATTTCTCTCACGTTTTCAGTACATAATCACATACAGGCCTGGTTATCGAAATGTCAAGGCTGATGCTATCTCCCGCCAGTACGAACCTGTAGATTCTGTTACCTCCACTCCTGAGCCCATTGTATCCACAACTAATATAATAGCTACTACCCGTTTGGTAATCTCGTCTCTTTTTCTTGATGGTATCAAGTCATACCAATCCCAAGCACCCTCCGAGACTCCTATTGGTAAGCTGTACGTGAAAGTAAAAGACAGAAAGAAGTTGTTAACTTTATTTCACACCGCCAAAACGGCTGGTCATCCAGGGGTTACCAAGACTTACAAGGGTCTTTTCCAACAGTTTTGGTGGCCCTCACTCAAAAAAGACGTGGTAGATTATGTGCAGGCTTGCCGTGTCTGTACACAGTGTAAGATCCCCTAATGTTAAACCCCTGGGACTCCTTATGCCCCTATCTGTACCCAAGAAACCGTGGACACACTTATCCATGGACTTTATTGTGGATCTTCCTTCATCTGATGGGCAGACAGTAATTTTGACTGTAACGGATAGGTTCTCCAAAATGGCGCACTTCATTCCGCTTAAGAAGCTACCTTCTGCGGTTCAGTTGGCTCAGGTGTTTGCCAAAGAAGTGTTCCGCTTGCATGGTATACCACAAGATATCGTATCTGACAGGGGCCCTCAGTTTGTCTCTCGGTTTTGGAGAGGCTTTTGTGCTGAGATGGGGGTCTCCTTATCGTTTACTTCCTCCTATCATCCGCAATCTAATGGAGCAGCCGAACGAGCAAATCAGTCTGTGGAGTTGTATTTACGCTGTTTCACGAATGCACACCAGGACAACTGGTCCCGTCTCCTTCCCTGGGCTTAGTTTGCCAGGAACACTGTGTCTCATTCTTCTACTGGCGTAAGTCCTTTTATGGTGGCTTATGGGTTCCAACCCGCTGTCCTTCCCGGTGTGTTCTCCGACAAGGGAATGCCCGCTTTGGACGAGCACCTCGCCTCCTTACGGAAGATGTGGGATCAGGTCCATGCTGCTCTTTGTCGTGCTGCTGCTACTCAAAAGAGATTTGCTGATCGTCGTAGGTGTGCGGCTCCTTCTTATGCTCCGGGTGATAGGGTTTGGTTGTCCTCTAGGAATCTCCGCCTTAGGGTTCCCTCGATGAAGTTCGCGCCCAAGTTCCTTGGTCCCTATAAGGTGTTGCGTAGGGTGAATCCTGTATCCTACTCCCTGGCCTTGCCCCCTTCCATGCGCATACCTAACACCTTTCACATCTCCCTTTTGAGGCCCTTTCTCTGTAATCGGTTCTCTGGGACTCTCAGGCGTTCCGATGCCCTACCGCGGTCTCTAGTGACGTATATGAGGTGCTCTCCTTGATTCTCGTTTCTCTCGAGGTCGGTTGCAGTATCTGGTTGATTGGAAGGGTTACGGCCCGGAGGAGCGGTCGTGGGTTTCTGTCTCTGACTTGGACGCGCCCTCTTTGATCCGCTCCTTTCATGCGCGGTTTCCTTTGAAGCCTTCGGCTTCCCGCCCTCCGGGCGGTCCTCGAGGGGGGGGTTATGTCAGGGCTCCGCGGGCAGCGGTGAGGGGAGGCTGCAATCTGCTCGCAGCACTCACCCTCGGTCCATCGCTGCCCGCGGTCCCCCTCCTCTTACCGTTCGGCGAGCGGCGTCCTCTCCTCTTGACACGCCGCTCGCGTCCTCTCCTTCTCCTCCCCCCAGCGGCAGCATGTCTAACGCTGCACGCTGGGAGCCGGCACCCATATCAGTACGCCGGGGTCACTCACGTGACCCGGCTTTAAAGTGACAGTACAAAAATCACAGTGGGGGGTATAGATCCCCCCCACGTGTGTTTGTTAATTCTGATTGGAAGTTATCCAATCAGAATTAAGGCTAGGATATTTATACTTACCTTTCCTGCCTCTCAGTGCCCTGTTGTGGTCTTTGCTTTATGTATTGATACTGAACGTGTGCTTTCTGGTTACGTACTCTCTGGCTTGTTATACTGACTTTGTGACTTTCTCCTACCCTTTGACCTCGGCTTGTTTATCGTTATCCTGTCTTCTGGTTCCCCTTACTCGGCTTGTCTCCTGACTATTCTGTGTGTGCTTAGCCCGGCCACTCTAAGGTCCGGTACTGCACACTTTCTGTGTGTGTGTCTGTGTGTGTGTTAGCGTGTTGGGTTCCCCAAATCGTGACAGCCGCTTGCCTGCATAGTCGGACCAATACGTAATGAATGAATTGAGTAACCACTATCATCCACTCCTAAACTAGCACAACCCCAAAATAAACATGCTAGTGAACAATAAATAACCTGCAGCATTGGGACGAATCTCCCAATAATGGTGGCTCCAATCCTAATCACTCTACCTCTACCCGATTGATCAGTATTACATCACCAAATAAAAAATTCAAGGTTATCTGTACGAAAAAGAACCTGCTGCTTTGCCAAAGCTGAGATGCAGAGCTTGACCAACACTACAATCAGGAATAGCACCAAAAAGGAATGTGACCACGCCAGTGGCCTGCACACAGAGGCGTAACTAAAAACCATGGGGCCCCGGTGCGAAAATTGCCCTAGGGTCCGTCCCATACATCTACCTCCCATCCAATACATTACCCGCCCCCCATACGTCCCCGCCCCCCACACGTGAAGACAAACAGATACACATGCAGACACACACACGCACATACACACACACACAGAGACTCATACATACAGAAACGAAAAAAAGAGAACAAAAAAGCTAGGAAGGGAACAGATAGGTCACTCTAAACTGTTCCACTTAAAGCTTTGAATATTAGAGCAACCCCATATAAATAGTAAAGGCTGATAAAATAAAATATAACTTTTATTTAGCTTGAGTAAAACTATATCCCTACATATCATTAACCAATACAAGTAAACAGGGGGGGGGGGAGAGAAAAAAAAAAGAAGATATATGCTAAAAAGTGCTCCCCTTATCTAGTAATAGCACCTGTGGCACAGGGATTTGAAGTAAATAGATAATGAGAAAATAGTTTAAATTGTCCAAGAAACTCAATAGTGGTAACATATCCCTCCCAACTCCCATCACCTAGTGCCAACTGGATAGCATAATCTCCTTCTCCCCCTCACGAACAATGTAGCTAGAACTACCTATTTGCTACAAAAATCTTCTCTTAAAGTAATTTAGCAGGGTGGCTAATCTGGGAAGGAAGTTAAGGCTGCAGCTAGATCCCCTGTCACCCCTGCCTCCCTCTGCTACTGAAGTCCTGACGCGCGTTTCGCCAAATATCCTTCCCAGATTAGCCACCCTGCTAAATTATTTTAAGAGAAGATTTTTGTAGTTCTAGCTACATTGTTCGTGAGGGGGAGGAGATTATGCTATCCCGTTGGCACTGGGTGATGGGAGTTGGGGGGGATCTGTTACCACTATTTAGTTTCTTGTAGGTTAATGATATGTAGGGATACATATATTTTTACTCAAGCAAATGAAAAGCTATATTTTATCAGCCTTTACTATTTATATGGGGTTGCTCTGATATTCAAAGCTTTAAGTGAAACAGTTTAGACCTATCTGTTCCCTTCCTAGCTTTTTTGTTCATGTTATATCTAGGGGTTACCCCCCATTAAATAATAGCAACCTGACACATTCTCTCTACTCGGTCTCTAACTTAATAACTCATACATACAGACACACACAGACATGTAGAGACTCACAGACACACTCCCCTCATCCCCCCCCCCCCCCCCCCAGCAGGCGGCTGTGTCCAGGCAGAGACGGCAAAAAAAGACACACTGCACCCGTCACTCACAGCAACCCCCCCCCCCCCACACACACAAACACAGCACCCTCACTCTCACACACTGCACCCCAGACACTCGTAGCACCCTCACTCACACCCTGCACCCCTAACACTCGCAGCACCCTCACTCACACCCTGCACCCCTGACACTCACAGCACCGTCACTCACATACTGCACCCCTGACACTCACAGAGCACCCTAACTCACACTGCACCCCGACACTCACATCACCCTCACACCACACACACACACTGCACCACTGACACTCACATCACCCTCACACCACACACACACACACACACTGCACCACTGACACTCACATCACCCTCACATCACACACACTGGACCCCTGACACTCACAGCACCCTCACACACACTGGACCCCTGCACTCACAGCATCCCCACTCACACATAGTACCCATCACACACACACAGCACCCATCTCACACACACACACACAGCACTCCTCTTGCACACACTACACCCCTGAAACTCACAGCACCCTTACTCACACACACTGCACCCTACACTCACAGCACCCTTACACTAACACTGCACCCCTGACACTCACAGCCCCCTCACACCCACACACTGCACCCCTGACACTCACAGCACCCTCACACACAGCTTCCTTACACGCACATAGCACCCACACACACACTGCACAATACTCTTTCCTGGCATTTTTGTCTCCTGGTATCCCATCTATGGAGACACCAGAGACAAATTTCAAGCAAACACAGTGCAAGCATGTTATTAAATTTGCTTGCGCTGTGCAGAACAAATACAGACACACACACACTGCACAATACTCTTTCCTGGCATTTTTGTCTCCTGGTATCCCATCTATGGAGACACCAGAGACAAATTTCAAGTAAACACAGTGCAAGCATGTTATTAAATTTGCTTGCGCTGTGCAGAACAAATACAGAGTTCTGCGCATGGTCTGCCCTGGAAGAGCATTGAACCAACATGCTCACTATGTGATAGGACGTGGTGGTCATTGGTGATGACAAAACATACTCTATCTGGCCCTTCCCCCTTTTTAGTGAGCCGCTGTAATAAAAAATGCCCGGGACGAATTTTCTTCCCAGTCCGGCCCTGGCTGCTAGTCATGATTATATAATAACAAATGATACCGCACTCAATAATATCGAATATAAGTAATAGCTCTATTTAATAATGAATTAATTTTACAAATATAATAACTATGATGTTTATGATGTTTTGGTGAATCTCACCAATATTTCCGTAGAGGCAGGTCCTGCTACAGGCAAAGCTGTAGTATGTACAATTAGATGGTACTTTGTAATCCTGCTATTTCTCCCTGGATGTATAGAAGGTCTCTCCGTTGTCAGTTAGGTACCGGGTGTCTCTCAAATGTCGGTAGGGTGCTGGGCTGCGCGCTCGGGACCTTGATAGCCCCTTCGATGGAAAATTGCATTGAGCACGCAGAACGTCCATAGGAAAGGATTGAGAAATGCTTTCCTATGGGTGTTTTCAATTCGTGCGCGGCTCTGGCGGAGGAGAGGTCACCAGCACCAAGGGAGCCCGGCGCTGGATAAAGGTAAGTGGTGAGAGAGAGACATGGGAGTGAGTCATGGGGGAGAGAGAGAAACGTGAGAGGGAGTCATGGGGGAGAGAGAGAAACATGGGAGGGAGTCATGGGGGAGAGAGAGAAATGTGAGAGGGAGTCAATGGGGGAGAGAGAGAGAAACATGAGAGGGAGTCATGGGGAGAGAGAGAAACATGAGAGGGAGTCATGGGGGAAAGAGAGAGACATGGGAGGGAGTCATGGTTGAAAGAGAGAGACATGGGAGGGGGCATGGGGAGAGAGAGAGAGAGAGATGGGAGGGGGCATGGGGAGAGAGAGACATGGGAGGGGCATGGAGAGAGAGACATGGGAGGGGGCATGGAGAGAGAGACATGGGAGGTGACATGGAGAGAGAGAAATGGGAGGGGGCATGGAGAGAGAGAGACATGGGAGGGGGCATGGGGAGAGAGAGACATGGAAGGGGGCATGGGGAGAGAGAGAGAGACATGGGAGGGGGCATGGGGAGAGAGAGAGAGACATGGGAGGGGGGCATGGGGAGAGAGAGAGGCATGGGAGGGGGCATGGGGACAGAGAGACAATGGAGGGGGGCATGGGGAGAGAGAGAGACAATGGAGGGGGCATGGGGGAGAGAGAGAGACATGGGAGGGGACATGGGAGAGAGAGAGAGAGACATGGGAAGGGACATGGGGGGAGAGAGAGACATGGGAAGGGACATGGGGAGAGAGAGAGAGAGACATAGGAGGGGGACATGGGATGGGGAGAGAGACATGGGATGGGGACATGGGATGGGGACATGGGATGGGAGGAGAGACATGGGATGGGGACATGGGATGGGGGAGAGAGACATGGGATACGGACATGGGATGGGGATAGAGACATTAGATCGGGGATAGAGACATGGGATGGGGATAGAAACATGGGATGGGGGATAGAGACATGGGATGGGGGATAGAGACATGGGATGGGGGATAGAGACATGGGATGGGGGATAGAGACATGGGATGGGGGATAGAGACATGGGATGGGGGATAGAGACATGGAATGGGGGATAGGGACATGGGATGGGGGATAGGGACATGGGATGGGGGATAGAGACATGGGATGGGGATAGAGTCATGGGATGGGGGAGAGAGACATGGGATGGGGAGAGAGACATGGGATGGGGATATGGGACGGGGGAGAGAAACATGGGATGGGGACATGGAATGGGGGTAGAGACATGGGATGGGGACATGGAATGGGGGATAAAGACATGGGATGGGGGATAGAGACATGGGATGGGGGATAGAGACATGGGATGGGGATAGAGACATGGGATGGGGACATGGGGGGAGAGAGAGACATAGGAGGGGGGCATGGGATGGAGAGAGATACATGGGGTGGGGACATGGGATGGGGAGAGAGACATGGGATGGGGGAGATAAACATAGCATGGGGGATAGAGACATGGGATGTGGACATGGAATGGGGGATAGAGATATGGAATGGGGGATAGAGACATGGGATGGGGGATAGAGACATGGGATGGGGGATAGAGACATGGGATGGGGGATAGAGACATGGGATGGGGATAGAGACATGGGATGGGGATAGAGACATGGGATGGGGATAGAGACATGGGATGGGGACAAGGGGGAGAGAGAGAGACATAGGAGGGGACATGGGATGGGGAGAGAGACATGGGATGGGGACATGGGATGGGGAGAGAGACATGGGATGGGGGAGAGAAACATACAATGGGGGATAGAGACATGGGATGGGGGATAGAGACATGGGATGGGGATAGAGACATGGGGTGGGGGACATGAGGGGGAGGGAGACATGGATGGGTGGGGGACATGAGGAGGAGACTGAGACACGGATGGGTGGGGGACATGAGGGGGAGACTGAGACACGGATGGGTGGGGGACATGAGGGAGAGACTGAGACACGAATGGGTGGGGGACATGAGGGGGAGACGGAGACACGGATGGGTGGGGGACATGAGGGGGAGACGGAGACACGGATGGGTGGGGGACATGAGGGGTAAACGGAGACACGGATGGGTGGGGGACATGGGTCGGAGACATGGGAAGGGGACATGGATAGGAGGCAAGGGATATGGATGAAAGGAGGACATGGGAGCGAGATATGAATGAAATAGGGAAGGACATGGAGGAACAGAGAGATGGAATTTGGGGAGAGACATGGATGAAGGAGGGAATGAGATATGGATGAAGGGTGGAGCGAGATATGGATGGAAGGGGAATAGAGATGGAAGTGGGGGAGAGACATGAAAGGGAACGAAGAGACATGGAAGGAAGGGGGATAGAAGCGAGCGAAGCAGAGAGTTCAGCAACACCTTACCCTGCCTAGAGATTGCAGAGGGACTAGGGAGCGAGTGGAGTAGATAGTGCGGCTACACCTAAGGTGTGACACCTTACCTAACCTACCTGGCTGAGACTGCAGTTTGCAGAGGGACTGAGGGAGCAAGTGGACACTCTGGACAGTGGCATTACTACTAAGACAGTAAGTAACTTGAAGTGAAGCTTTTATATAGATTAAATGTATGTCCCCAGATTACATATTGTTTGAGAATGAAAAACACAATTTCAGTTTGTTTTGTTCTAGGATTCACCAACTTTCATACAGGTCACAGGCAGCACAGATAACAAGTTACATTATTCTATCTACGCATCAGGTTATTGATAAAATAAACACAGTAGCACCATACACAGCCAGTACAAAACCATCACACATTGATAGCACAAAATGATTACACACATTCTCATCAAACAGAGCCAGCTCAGTGCTAACACACAGTTTCCATCGCATGTACACAGCCCAATATCATCACACACAAACTATTCTTATCACACACAGACAGCCCAATACATTACATGCAGTCCCCATCACACTCAGACAGCCAAATATATCACACACAAACTGTAACCATTTCACTCAGACAGCCCAGTACATCACATGCAGTTCCCACTATACTCAGACAGCCTGAGTTCAACTGTCACAGCCAAGATATTTGTTATTTAAAAAAAAAAAAAAAAAAAAAAAGATACCAGTAAAGACTCCATCTTGTAATATTGTGCAAGGCCTGAGTGCCATGGGGCAGCTGCTTGATGCGGCCTTTAATAATTTAGCCGTGGCGGGATGCAGATGCGTCACCAAGAGTGTGAGAGAGCACTCTCGCGGCCAATGTTATGTCTTTGTTGCCACTGAAAAAAATCTTGTCAGGCATCTTTTCCCTCTTGCATGGTACATGCAAGAGGCTGTTTGAAGTCCTGGGGCAAATCCTGTAAGAGCAATCTAAATGCCTGGGTAAGTCCTGGGTGCTCGACCAAGTACCATGAGTGCAATCTCAGTGCTTGGGTAAGTCCTGCTTGCTGTAGCAAGTCCTGGGAATGCAATCTGTGTGCTCGGGTAAGTTAATATATGCTTCCACTATATACAAAGGATTATATCTCACACACGGCCCTGATATATATACCCATGCACAGGGCAATTCAAATAACCTTGTACTGGGGCCTATATATTGCCCTGTGCATGGGGTATATATATCAGGGCAATGTGTGCGGTATCACCTTGTGTAAATACTGGTGATATATATTGTAAAGTCTCACGTGTAAAACAGTACCCCCTATGTACAGGTTTTATGGTGTTTTGGGAAGTTACAGGGTCAAATATAGCACGTTACATTTTAAATTGAAATTCGCCAGATTGGTTACGTTGCCTTTGAGACTGTATAGTAGCCCAGGAATTAAATTTACACCCATAATGGCATACCATTTGCAATAGTAGACAACCCAAGGTATTGCAAATGGGGTATGTTCAGTCTTTTTTAGTAGCCATTTGGTCACAAACACTGGCCAAAGTTAGCGTTAGTATTTGTTTGTGTGTGAAAAATGCAAAAAAAGCAAATTTTAGCCAGTGGCTACTAAAAAATACTGGACATATCCCATTTGCAATACCTTGGGTTGTCTACTATTGAAAATGGTATGCCATCATAGGGGTAATTTTCATTCTTGGGCTACCATAGGGTCACAAAGGCAACGTAAGTAATCTGGCGAATTTTAATGTGAAAAAAATGAAACACAAGCCTTATATTTGACGCTGTAACTTTTGAAAACACCATAAAACCTGTACATGAGGGGTACTGTTGTACTCGGGAGACTTCGCTGAACACAAATATTTGTGTTTCAAAACAGTAAAAAGTATCACAGCAATAATATCGTCCGTGTAAGTGCTGTTTGTGCGTGAAAAATGCAAAAAACTTCCCTTTTACTGGCGATATCATTGTTGTAATACATTTTACTGTTTTGAAACACTAATATTTGTGTTCAGCGAAGTCTCCCGAGTAAAACAGTACCCCCCATGTACAGGTTTTATGGTGTCTTGGAAAGTTATAGGGTTAAATATAGTGCTAGCAAATTATATTCCCTATACTTTCGGCATGGGTTGTCAGGCAGGTCCCGCTAATTGTAATCAATTAAGATACCTAATTATGTAAAAATATTACATAAATATATATGTAGAATTAATATATGTATATATATATATATATATATATATATATATATATATATATACGTATGTGTATATATATATATTTTTTTTTTTTTTTTAAGTATTTTTATTTATATATAGGTATATATAGTGATATATACGTATATATTTATGTATATAGATATATATATTATTTCGTTCTACGTGTATTTTGATATAAATATATATATATTAATATCACAATACAGTTAGAACGAAATAACACACATCTATATATTTTTTAATGATTTATTTTTAATAATTTTTTTAATTTTATTTTTTAACGTATTTACATATTATTTTTTTATATTATATATAAATATATATATATATAACAATAATGATATATATATTTAATCAGTATCAGTCTACGTGTAATTTGATATTAATATATATATATATAATTATATATATATATATTAATAGTAAAATACACCTAGACAGTGTATGTGTATATATATATATATATACTTAGATCATATATATATATGATCTAAGTATATGTATATATTTTTTTTACACTTACTTAACTTTTTTTTTATTTGAATTCAGCCAGCAGGGGGACTAACTGTCATTACAGTTAGTCCCCCTGCTGGCAAAGCCTGAGCCAGCTAACCCGGCCATGTGATTGTGGCCGGGGGGGCTGCAAGAAGATGGATGTGCCGCGGGGGGGCTCCCTGGGAGTCCCCCTAACCGCGATCGCCGGCGTGGGATTGCCGGCAACCGGGTAAGTAAGAAAAAAACGGAGGGCGTACTATTAAGCCCGGCAGCGTTTAGAGCCGCTTAAAATAGGGCGTAATAGTACACCCTCCGGTCTTAAAGGGTTAAAGCTTATAACATATTCATAAGAGCAGTGGTTCCCAAACCAGTCCTCATGGCCCACCAACAGTCCAGGATTTATGTATTTCCTTGTTTTATTCCAATGGAGATACTAACAAAACCTGGACTGTTGGTGGGTCTTGAGGACTGGTTTGGGAAACGCTACATTAGAGCAAACCCTATCATTGGCATTATTGGGAAAGCACTGTATAAGAATATTTGCGATTTCATGTGCACTAGCTGATGGAATACTCCTTGTAGTGGTTTCATATAGAGAGGGGGGGCTTTGGGTGACTGATAGGACTCTGTTCCTAAGAAATCTCATGAACTTTCAATTCCTCATTATTCACTTTTTATGGGACATGGAGGATGAGGAAACAAAATATAATGCTAGACTTATTTATTTAGCTTCACTTTACATGGTGAAAAACTTTGATCTAAAAAAATTAAGTGTTTGTTTTTTCATGATATGGGGGGGTTGGGAGGAGCGCCGATATGGTTCCTCGCCAAGGGCACTGGAGACCCTAGGCACGCCTCTAATGGTTCCAATTTGTTTCTTTTATTTTTTTTACCCAATGGTACATACTGAGAAATGTACCTTTCTAATATTTTTTGAAAGATGATCCATTTATCCTCAGTGTTCTTTTCACTAAAGAGTTTATGCCAGTCAATATAATGTAAAGCTGCCATTAACTTATATGAATTGGCCTTTTTAAAATTATATATGTTTTAGTATACCCCATATGCTTTTTTTTTTGAGTTTATTTCAAAGGACACTATATCGTGATCACTATTTCCCAAGTGCTCACCTACTTGAATGTTGGTCAAAAGATCAACGTTGTTTGTTAGAACCAGGTCCAGACAAGCGTCCTTTCTAGTTGGTGCTTGTACAAGTTGTCACATGAAGGTGTCATTTAACAAGTTCAAAAACCTAATGTAACTCCTTGGGCTAGAGTTCACTCTCGCAAGATCTTTGTTGGGGCGTTGCCATGGTTTCTGCGGCAACGCTCCAATCTCGCAAAAGGAACGTATAGGACCCAGCAGGCTAAAGGCTAGAGCTCCCGGGTCCTCCTCCCCTCTCCCCCCCTGCCATTTAAAGTACCAGCGGCTGGATGAGTGAGATCTTTCTCCCCACTGGCCCTCGTAGCACACAGCAGGGCAGGTTAACCTTACTTCATATAAAAAGGAATGGGTTGAAGAGTCAGCGCTACGTAGCCACAGAGAAATATAGTTTAGAACGGCTGCACACCTTAAAAGGGGAGTTCCCCTAATCCCCTTATATAAGTAACATAAAACACGAAAACAGAAATGAAAAGGGTGCGCCTAACTTACATAAAAATAATATTATGCATAAATAAAATAATAATAAAATAATAGTCCAAAGTCCTACAATAAGTCCGAAGTGGTAAGTTCCACAAAGTATGGAGGATGCTTGAGGATGATGTCAGTCTTTACGCCTATGCACTTGTAGTTCGGTGATGATATGTGAAGATAAAAGCAGGAAAACAAAAATCCCAATGGTACAGTATGTCAGCAAGGTGAAAGGGGATAAAATAGTGATAATGAAAATTACTCACAATTTTCAGAGCTAAAATCCAGCTCTGATATAATATGCGTGAAGTGGAATGATCCCCACTCAAGGATATATAGGGTGACGCTGGTCAGCAAGTAGTGCAGGTTAAAAGTCCAGCGATGATCCGGCTCGGCCGATAATAAGAGAAAATAAAATATAGTGCTCTCTGTATGGCAGATAAAAATGCTAGAAGAAAATAAAAATATACTCACAGTATATAGAGCAGGCTGAACTGCTCGGTGTAAGCGTATGGGTGGTATAATCCCCACCTATGGATTCTTTGCGCTATTGCGTGGGTTTATAAATTATAAGTAAGGTCAGGTTAAAAAAGGTAAAAAAAAAAAAAAAAAAGGATATTTAAAGGAATATGGCAAACAAGATATTTTGGTGCCAAAAATTCCTTTATTACAAATATAAAATATAAAATATAAAATGTATAATATCTAGACGCGTTTCGCCTAAAGAGGCTTCTTCAAGTAGATAATAGAAAACATAACCTGACATACATGAACTTATATAGGGTACAATAGTATTAGTAAAATTTGAATATCCCGCCAAAATGGCGTCATTACCATAATTAGCATAAAACATAAAATATAATAAAAGTGTTTTTTAAACACAATAGGATAAAATATTATAAGAGGCCAATCTTATGGGACCAGAAAGAACAGGAAAAGAGGCTTTAATCCTGTAAAAAATGATATATTAAGAACGAATTCGGAAATTAGCATAAAAAAATAAAAATGACTTTTACAGGTATAGAAGTGAAGCTATAACCCAAACTAACTGAGTGGTAATATTGGTTTATAAAAACGAAGCTTGTAGCTTGATAAATTAAAGAAAGAAAACGGGTCATGTGACGCGCGACTAGAATACTTCCGCGTCACGTGACTGATGTTTAGACAAATTAACTTTTTCTTTCTTTTTTTTTTCTTTAATTTATTTTTTATTTTATTTTCTCTTATTATCGGCCGAGCCGGATCATCGCTGGACTTTTAACCTGCACTACTTGCTGACCAGCGTCACCCTATATATCCTTGAGTGGGGATCATTCCACTTCACGCATATAATATCAGAGCTGGATTTTAGCTCTGAAAATTGTGAGTAATTTTCATTATCACTATTTTATCCCCTTTCACCTTGCTGACATACTGTACCATTGGGATTTTTGTTTTCCTGCTTTTATCTTCACATATCATCACCGAACTACAAGTGCATAGGCGTAAAGACTGACATCATCCTCAAGCATCCTCCATACTTTGTGGAACTTATCACTTCGGACTTATTGTAGGACTTTGGACTATTATTTTATTATTATTTTATTTATGCATAATATTATTTTTATGTAAGTTAGGCGCACCCTTTTCATTTCTGTTTTCGTGTTTTATGTAACCTTACTTCATAACTAAAATGTTCCATTCATTTTATTAAATTTTGTGGCCCGCCTCTGCACTTTTTCTAGTGCCATAATATCTTTTTTTAGAACAAGTGCCCAAAATTGCACAGCATATTAAAAGGGTGGTCTTACCAATATTATATTTTCATCCTGAGAATGAATCCCACTTTTTAAAAATGACGATACCTTATTGGCCTTAGCACCTGCTGATACACATTGCCCTTATGCACACACCAGATCCCCCATATGCAAATACACACTACGTCACTTATAAACACATAAACAGCGTTTATCAATTGGTGTCCTGACGGAATTTCGCCAAACAAAATAGCCGCTGCGATTTGATCGCTTAACAGGAGCCCGGTCTGGTGTGTATCAGTGTGTTTTCACATGGAATGTGTTTATGTGTGTGTCAGTGTGTATATGACAGTGTGTGTTTCTGTGTGTCAAGGTGTGTGTATGTACCACTGTATGCATCTGAGTGTGTGTATGTGCCAGTATCTATATCTGAGTGTGTTTATCTGTATGTCAAGTTGTGTGTGTTTATATGTTTGTATGTGCCATTGTGTTTATCTGCGGGTTAAGGTTTATGTATCTGAGTGTGTATGTGTCAAGGTGTGTGTGTATGTGCCAGTGTGTGTATCTCTGTGTGTATGTGTCAGTATGTCTGTATCAGTGTGTTTGTATGTGCCAGTGTGTGTATCGGTGTGTTTGTATGTGCCAATGTGCGCATCTAAGTGTGTGTCTCAGTGTGTGTGTATCTTCGTGTCAAGGATTGTGTATGTGTCACTATGTGTATCTGAGTGTGTGTGTATGTCAGTATGTGTGTATGTGCCAGTGTGTATCTGTGTGACAAGGTCTGTACATGTGTCAAGGTGTGTATCTTTGTGTCTGTGTGTATATGAATGTGTGTGTCAATGGTTTTATATGTGTGTATGTACGTACATACGTGGCAGTATATGTGCATACATCCCAGCAATCAAACACCAACACAACATGCAAACAAACTCCTGCAAACACAACCATTACATACAAAAACCCCTGGATCCAAAGTTATATTCAAACACTAATACTACACACAAATGTACATCCCCATTTAAAAGCCAACACTACACCCCTGCACGCAAATGCAAACATTACATACAAACACACCCCTGCACGCAAATGCGAACATTACATACAAACATACCCCTGTATCAAAATGCTAACATTATATACAATCACCAACTGTACACACAAAAGCACACCTGCTCCTAAGTACTACTATTTGTTTACTATATGCCCTGTGGTGACAACATTTTTTGGGGGGTCCATGTTGTTAGCACATTATGTCAAAGGGTTCCACGGGAAAAATTAATTGGGAACTCCTGACATAAACTACAGCCCCTATGCACACACTCACTGCATCCCCTGGCCCACTTATTTGCTGGTATTCTTCTTTTGGAGACAAGTAACAAGCAAACGCAGGGCAAGCATGTCATTAAATGTGTTAGCGCTGCGCAGAGCAAATAAAGGCATTTTTCTCATGTGTTTTTTCCAGCAGGGCTCTGCACATGGGCTGCCCTGCAAGAGCATTGAACAAACATGCTCACTTTGAGGAGGGGGTCGTACTTGTCACTAGGGATGACACAACATCCCCCATCTTTGTCCCCGCCTCGTTCTTACTTGGCCGCTGCGATTACAAAAAGTGCACGGGCCAAATAGTTTTTCCCAGTCCGGCCCTGTTAACAGCTATAAAATACCAGAATCTGTGTTTTAATGTTAAAAGGGATAGCTAACATTGACACTTCAGATATTCACAAGTTCCATTTTCCATGGTTATAAAGGGAAGCCACATAAACATTGTTACAGGTCCTGAAATAGGACTTTTATCTTACCAGAAAAAAATAAAATAAAATGTGGATAGAGCCTCTTTCTTCTGCTGATATTTTGTTTGACAATATGTTGCCCCTTTTTAACACTACTGGTGTCCCCAGGCCTGTCTATAAATCACTGGTGAACAATTTAGCCATTCTGAATTATGGAGAACTGTGAGAGTGCATCATGGGAAACGGAGCTCACATAGGACTGACATTCCATAATTAACCATCAGTAACCTCCTGGTACAACTACAAGACCAAGCCTATGCCCGCACTGTGCTAACCAGACCAGAATACCTCTTACGTGACTAAAGCTCAGGACAAAAGAACAAAAGCCGCACCTCTCCCATATCAGGGAACCAATCAGAGGCCAGGATTTCGGTACACTCGTTGATACAGAACAGGCAGCTTCAACGGACTGTTATATGTTTATTTTCGACGCACCCTAAAATTAATTTTGCGTTACTCACGTCAATTTATACAGTCCTTATAAGAAAATACTCGGGTATTAGTTGTAGGAGCAAACAAAACAAACGAGGCGGAAATCAGCGCACTATCTTAGTGCGTTATTCAAGCTTTTCATGGTGAGGTATCCCCCCCGCAGCAGTTCGCTTAGTGGTACAGACCATTTGCATAAATATTGGTTACGCAGCACATGTTTCAAGACCTTGTGAAAGGAAGAGAGTTAGGACAGACGTTAGGAGATTGTTTAACGCCGACGTACAGTTTAAATGCGGTTATTATTAGTACTTTAAACATAGCAAGCTGTGTGCAGTACAGTAAACATACGGCTATACATCCCCACATTGAAAGACTACTTTTGTCCACACAGCATCATTAAAATATTTTTTTAAAAGCCGGCGTTATTCAGATCCAAGCTAGTGGCAACTTGATGAGCAAACACAATCTGCCGTGTTGGCCTCTGATTCCCAACCGTGGGCTAATCAGTATCTGCGGAAATTGCTAGCCCTTTAAATCACCCCCAAACCTACTTGTCTATCAAATCCTTTGTGTTGAATTTATTACAGAAAGCCGGTCTCTGCATGACTAATGCGCAAGGGTTTTCAATAGTGATCATGAATGGGTTAAACGATTCATTCGTGTCAATTAAAGACATTAAGACCGGGCAGAAAAATTTAAATGTCGTCTTTATTGTCCTGGAGATAGGTAAGTTGACAAACATGATGCCTTTTTTTTTTCCTCTGAGGAATGGGCACTAGGTGGCAACGTGAAGCAATCAGTACACACTGTTTTGTATGGCAGACACATGGGCACTGCTGATCTCTTGCCTTTAAAACCTTGATCTGTTTCCTTTTTGAATCTATTTTTTTTTTATAAAATCCAGGCTGTCAGGTTTCTTTCAATTTGATGTCAACTTGGTTACTAATATTCTATAAAATATATATATATATTTTTTTTTTATTTCTATGCAGGCAGAGTTACAAAAACTAAAGACGGGCATGAAGTGAGGTCGTGCAAGGTTGCAGATAAAACGGGCAGCATCACTGTCTCAGTTTGGGATGAAATTGGAAGCCTTATACAGCCAGGAGACATAATTCGCTTAACAAGAGGGTATGTGGATATTGCTCCTAAAACTAACACACACCGCTGTATTTACATAAGTGTGAATTGAGAAGATTTCAAATAGGTTTAAAGGGACACTATAGACCTGCAAGCCCTACATTGGTGCCTAGTAACACCTCTAGGGGCAGTCAATCAGGGGTGCTTCCTATTCCAGTGAATTGGAAAGTTTACCAGTCCGCTTGGGTTTATTCACTAGACCGTAAATACAAATGTGTATTTCTGACACTAAAGTGTTAATAACACTATTTAGGTCCTTTGCCACTATAGTAGAGCAATCAACATCTCCTCATTGAGATGCTTTGAATCAATGCATCTCTTTGAGATACGTTCAGCATCTCCACATTGTGCAGCACTCACCCAGGAATCACCTCTAGCAGCCGTCTGAGTGACAGTCACTAGAGGTGTTACTAGGCAACAGTGTAAACACTGCCTTCTCTCTGAAAGGGCAGTGTTTACATTAAGATGCCTGCAGGGACATACTATACACACCAGAACAATTACATTAAGCTGTAGTTGTTCTAGTGACTATAGTGTCCCTTTAAACTCCAAAGTGCAGTGGATTGTAAAGAGATTTTGCAAAATCTAGGCAAACCTAGCTGATTTGGAGAAGTCCTCAATCTCTGCTACACTCACAGCTTGGCTATTTTAGTCATAAATAGGGACACTTCAGCTTGCTAAAATGGTTTATTGGTAACACACTTGTCTCCTGGTTTATTTTATAAAAGTGCTGATTTTCATAGAGATTTCTAAACTTTTAGTAACACCTGGCTGTCAAGCAGGTAGCTGGAGAGATTTAAAGGACCACTATAGGCACCAAGACCACTTCAGCTCAATGAAGTGGTCTGGGTGCCAGGTCCATCTAGGGGTAACCCTGCAGCTGAAAACATAGTAGTTTCAGAGAAACCGCTATGTTTACACTAGGGTTTAGCCAGCCTCTAGTGGCTGTCTCATTGACAGCCGCTAGAGGCGCTTCTCATTGTGAAAATCACAATGACAGGACGCTAGACGTCAGCGCTAATGCCAGAAGAGGGAGGAGAGTTCCCCAGCGAAAGGTAAGAATTTAACCCCTTCAGGCCAGCGGAGAGGGGGACCCTGAGGTTCGGGGGGAGGGACCCTAAAGACCCTATAGTGCCAGGAAAATGAGTTTGTTTTCCTGGCATTATAGTGGTCCTTTAAAGGAAAACTGTCACCACTTACCATGCCCTCAACTCCCCCGCAGCATTTTTCTTACAGAGGTGGGTGTTAAACATCTGTAATACCAAGCTCAGGTCTGTTTAGTGAATTAATGCTAGCTGTTGTACTGGCCAACATTTTGAATTCAATTTTAACTCCCTACAGTAGGGGTTCCCAATAAATGATTCCCATGGAACCCTTTGACATAATGTTCTAACAACGTGGAACGCCTAAAATTTTGGGGTGTCGTAGCGCAGATAGTAACCAAATAGTAGTACTTAGAAGCAGGTGTGCTTTTGTGTGCAAAGTTGATGTTTGTATATAATGTTAGTGTTTTGATACAGTGGTGTGTTTGTATGTAATGTTTGCATTTGTGTGCAGGGATGTGCTTGGATGTAGTGTTGGCTTTTAAATGCGGATGTACATTTGTGTGTATTATTTGTGTTTGTATATAAACTTGAATTCAGGGGTGTTTTTGTATGTAATATATGTTTGCAGGGGTGTGTTTGCATGTTGCGTTGATGTTTGATTGCTGGGATGTATGTACATATCCTGCCATGTACATACACACATTCATTCATATATACACAGGCACAAAGATACAGACTTTGACACGTGCACAGATGTGATGTTGGCTGAGCCTGATGGAAGTGAGCTGCTGCATGCTCACTCAAGCCTCTTCTCTGCTATCCATGAAGCTCCCTCTCTGAGCCTCCGTCTCCAGCCGCCTCCTCCCAGCCGGCGGATAATACAAAAGGGCCCCGGTCGTGCTCTTAAAAGGCCGAGGCATCGGACCGGGTCCCTGTTAAGCGATAAAATTGTGGCAGACATTTTGTTTGGCGAAATTACGGTGGAACCTCATTTTTGTTCTCGCAGAACCCCAATTGGGAAACGCTGCCGTACAGTTAGCACTGTAAATTACCCTGTCGGTGTATCTCTGCTAGAAAAAGGTGCAAAAAGTTATCTTGAAGGTAGGATTAACAGAATCATGCATACACATGCACACATGTATTTTTCTGAACACAGACCATTATTGTTGACAGGCAACATGTGAAAAGTGTGTAAAATTTGTGTGCTGCAACATTCCTCTGATACATAACTTGATTATACATACGTCAGGAGAAGTACTTTTCATGGGCTGTCCATCAGTATGTATATGGTGTGCCCATGAAAACATGGTGGATCTTACCAACCTTACTTGTAAGGGTAGATTTAGCATGGATGGTGTGTATATATAGCTGAATTTTGTATGTAGTTTTCCTTGGGGAGTAATTCCCATTTAAGTTAACTGATCTGTTCACTAAATACACAATTTGTCATAATTTAGAAATACATAGGCAATGTTAAAGCAGCATTTATCATCCGTTTATTGCGGCATATAGAAATGTAAGGGGTTTCAGCCTTTCTCTGTTGTAGTATGCTCCTTATCTTCTGCTAACCACTTTCAGGGATGATGGGAATTTCAGTTTCAAATCTGATGCACTTATCACTAATTCTATGGGAAGTATTCATAAGCAGCAGTTGTGGGTCAAAGTTTAAAGAGTGGAACATTCCAGTGTTTGCTTATGTTTTTTTTCACCTTCAAAACTTAAACCCATACTTATTCCAGGGAACAATGTTTTGTGAGAAGTCATTGAATTTAGTTTGACATAGTTTTGGCTGATGTAGTGTTTGCAGCAAAAACACAGCACTTATTTATGCATGTAAATATTTTTTGTACACTACCCCCCCCCCCCCATTTTAACCCTCTAAAGCAGGCTTCCCCAAACTCCGGCCCTCCAGATGTTGCTGAACTACAACTCCCATGATTCTATGAATGAAATAGATAGGCTGAGAATCATGGGAGTTGTAGTTCAGCAACATCTGGAGGGCCGGAGTTTGGGGAAGCCTGCTTTAAAGGGTTACTAAAACACTTCATTGGATTCACTTAAACAGGGTGAAACTGGGGTAGAATAAATGCGTGGCAAAAGTGCCAATAATGCCATGGTCACACAATCTCAAAAGAGCCTTGGTCCTTACAGAGTTAAATATCAGTAGTGTGTACACTGTTTGTGATTTGTAGACATAACTTTTATCAGGGCTATATTGCAGCTAAGTTTATGTGGGGAAGTAACCCTGAATTATGTCTGTGAAAGCAGACCTCACTTCCTGAAATGTTCCCGTAATACAATTTAATATTAAAAGGAAGTCTATTGCACAATTAAAGGGTCACCTCTACACCTTACAAATTTCCATAATTGCACCTTTGCAGTGGCTTAGAACTGCAGAGTTTTATAAAAATTTCTGCAGCTCTAAGACAGCCCTTCAATGTCACAGGCAAACCCGGAATGCTCTATTTTGGTTATGCGTGTGTACAAATCGGATACGCTCTCTACTCTGCCAATCAATGCACAAAGCCAGTTCACTAAATGATGAATTGCACTGTGTATTTTACCTGCTATCTTGTGGCTGCCATCAGTTTAGTTCTACTCATCCTAGGTAAGAGTGGAACTGTTCTTTGAGGTAATCCCCCTCTGGACAGGGATTTGTGAAATAAATAAATACCTAGACTTGAATGAAATGCCACTGTGTAAAGCATGTCTTTTTGATGAGGGCAAGGGCCTTTCTGTAGCCTGCAAGCAGACTGACTAAACAGTGTGTTTAGAGGGTTAATCCAACCAAAATCAGTGTTTAACCAGTGTTAAGAAAATATATATTTTTTTAACTAACCCTTTCTAGCCTGGTCTGCTGTTTCCCCGTCTGTAAAGAGATGGCGCTAAAATTCCCCTGGAGCGATCACTTCCGGGTTGCCCCACGTGGCGCCTGGCAGTGAGGCAGAGCATTGGAAGCTATAAGGCTTCCTATGCTCTGCCTGTGCTGAGTGCCTCGAGGGGTCGAGGCACTCAATGAAGGATAAAATAAATAAATTAACCCATTCCCTCCCTCTCCCTCCCACAATTCCCATGTACTTACCCGATCGCCGCCGTTCCCCTACCGGCAATAAGTGTTTTGATCCACTGGGGGTACTGTCTGACAGCCCAGACAGTCCCCTCCTCTGCAAAAAAGGACCGCAATAGGTGTCCATTGGTCCCCCTGCTGGTGAAAAAAAGTAAAAAAAAAAAGTTTTTAAATAAAAATATTAATGTTAATAATTTTTTTTTAATAAATATATATGTATATATGTATCTTGTATATAATGTCATATGAAGTGTATTTTTTTATTAATATATACATATATTTATGTAATAATACACTTAGAGTAAATTGATTATTATTTATTTGTATAATATATACTATATTATAAAAATAAATAATAATCAATTTAAAAAAAATGAAATTTAAAAATAATAAAAAAAAATTATATATACTGTATGTAATTTTATTATAACTGTATGGGGGTCGTCCTTATGGGGGTTAAAGAGACAATCGCAGCACTAAAACAATTTTCACCTTAATGAAGTGTTGATGTATATATTTTGCCCTACAGTTTCGCTGCCTTAATTGCCTGCCATTTAGGAGTTAAATCACTTTTTTTTATATAGGCCTATCCACACCTCCCTAAATACTTCCTAAAAAAAAAAGTATAATTTTTATTTATGGTATTCACCTAATTTTGCAGTTTCTACTGTAAATTATACCATTATTGTCAGGGTTATTCACTAAAATGAGAACTCCTGAAATGGAAAATGAGTTTCAAATTTAAGGACAACATAGCCAAAGTGATTATATTATTTGAATATGATGGTGTACATTACTATTAAAGTGTCTGTTACCCAAGAATATTTTTGAACATTTCATTAAGATAAAGATTTTTGGAGTTTTTATTAAAATTTCAATGCAGTCAAAAGATATCAGGATTAAGTAGGGACTACTTTGTTTTATAGCTAATCCCCAACTTGATACGACTAAACTACCACTGTCAAGTTTTGACACTTTATTGTCTTAATTTTTGCTAAACAATATCTATGGAGACTCCCGCAAGATCCTTATAGACATCTGTTATGTACTCTTGCACATGTACGAGAGTACAGCTCTAACTTGGGCTCATGGAGGGTGAAGCACTAGGACAGGGGTAGGCAACCTACGGCACTAGTGCCATGCACGGCACTCGAGGTGTCTTTGCACGGCACTCAAGGCTGCTAGAGTCAAACAGGCTCTGGCCTATCAGGAGTCCCAGTAAAACTTCAGATATCTGCTAATTCGAAAAGGTGGTGAAGGATAATCCTCAATTTATGCATTGCAACACGTAGAGGTAGTGATCTCAGATCACTTCATCCCAGCACTTGTGAATAGGAAGCCACTCTGTAGTAGAGCAGCTCTCAGTTGCTGTTGCAGCTCCTGTCCTTGACATGTACCTGGCCGGACTAGTCCCCACTGGAACCCAGGGAAGCCATCCACACTGCTAGATATACACAGAAATGCAGAATAACCCTCCCCTCATACAAATAATATGGACAGCCCACACACAAACATACACACAATCTGCACGAAACACCACTAACAATCCACATACATGCACACAACCCCACATGCAATACCCCAAACAGCCCCCACACACTACCAAACACACACTTTGACATATCCATACACACAATTCCACAAGCAGCACCCATACACAGCTTACATTCATATGTATCATACACAATACTATAAACTACTCATGAACATAATCAATATAATGGCTCATATACGCAGGGCCTTCTTTAACGCGGGGCAAACTGGGCAGCTGCACCGTGAGCCCTGCTGGCCTCAACTATTTCTAACCCTCTGGCTGGTAATCTGCACATTAAGGAGGCCCACCGGGTGGCCCATGCACAAAGGACCACCTGCTGGGCTTCTGTCAGCAGGGACCCGGTCACACGCTGAGGTGCTTTAACAGCGCGAGCGGGCCCCTTGCTTTTCGGCAGCAGGCTGGGAGGAAGTGACGGCCACGTATCACTTCCTCCCACAAAGAGAGGAGCGCGCAGGAAAGAAGAGAAGAGTAGGCAGATTGGAGGGGGCTGGCCAAGAGCTCTAGACCCCAACTCCCAACGCCTTCAGCCACCAGCAGGAAAGGTAGGAAACTGGAGGGTGAGTTTTAAAGTGTATGTCTATGTCAGTGTGTGTGTCAGTATGTTTGTGTGTGTGTGTCATATCTGTGTGTGTCATATCTGTGTGTGTCAGTATGTCTTTGTGTGTGTCAGTATGTCTGTGTGTGTGTCAGTATGTTTGTATGTCAGCATGTCTATGTGTGTGTCAGTATATCTCTGTGTGTGTGTGTGTCAGTATGTTTGTATGACAGCATGTCTGTGTGTATGTCTCTGTGTGTGTGTGTGTGTGTGTGTGTGCGCTTGCAATCACGCCAACACCACATACAAACATATTCCACAAAAACTGCTTAGTGCTAAATACAGACCTGCAAACATGAGTAAATGGTAGAGCCCCAGCTGTCAATGCATTTCTGGAGTTGCACGACAGATGGGGATCTACCTTTTTAATCACCCGTGCAACAGGGAGACCGCCAAAAATTCTTGCACCTCTCTACTTTAGGTCCGCCACTGTGTTGAGGTGGAGGACGTGATTGCATGCCTGGGAAGGGAGGACAGGGTCCAGGGGGCCCTAAGCAAATGCTTTGCCCAGGGTCCAGTCATTATTAAAGACAGCCCTGCATATATATGCACAAATACAACGATACAAAGCAATTACAGTAAAAATAACACAAGCAGAATACGGCAGCATACACACCTCGATTTATAAAAAAAAATAGGACCGGCACGCTACGGGACATCACAATCCTATATCGGCACAGTGCTGCTAAAAGGTTGCCTACCCCTGCACTAGGAGATCAAGATTGAAGATGGGATGGGCCTGCGATAGACAGTACCAGATAAGCATAATTCATCTCTACTGAACCTTAGGGCCACCACAGCCCAGGAGGCGATGTCACCATTGGGATTTTGCAAAAAATACAAAGACTCCTAAATATGACACAGCCACTTTATTTATTTTTTTCTCCAAATCTATTTGTTTTTAATCTTCCCAACTCTATCTGAAAAGGTGTAATGTTTGGATACATAAAATTATATTTCCTAAAAACCTGTATTGTTTTGTAGGTATGCATCCATGTGGAAAGGATCCCTGACGTTATACAGTGGAAGAGGAGGTGAACTTCATAAAATAGGAGAGTAAGTATCTATCTCAAGACTATACCTGATGAACTTTTGTCTTTTTTTTTTTCCAACTTAGACTACTATGTAACCAAAGGCGAAACAATGTGTTTATGGTGTTTTTATAGGAACTCATATTGCTTTTATTTTGTCATTCTAATAAACCTGGCAACTATTTGGAAAACTGATATTGTATTTTATTTTCTTTATTTTTTATTCTTGCTTTCAGCCATAAAGTCTCTGCAAATACTGCTTTTTTTATTGACTCCTGTCTTTGATACTTGCATGAGGATATCTAGTGTGTGGTTTTTTTTTTTTTTTTTTTTGGGGTGCACGTCTATTTTAAAGGAAAAAAAATCTTCAATTACCTTTTTTCCTTCAAGGAAGTTTATCATCCCTATTATTTTGTTGGAATACCATCTTTCCCTAGCCTATGCTTCCATTGTGAGTGATCTTTGGTTGGAATCAGCTGTTGCCACTGGGAAGCTTTTACATCAAACTTCATCTCTCTGAGCACTCTGGTACTCAGGGTGTCTCAACTTTACTGACAAGAAAGAACGCTGTGAAAGCTGCCTGGCTGTGACCAGCCCTGTAGATGTGCAAGTTAGTATGATAACAGCTGATTCTGACCTAAGATCACTCAAAAGGACAGTGCAGATAGATGTATCGGTAATAAAACCTACACAAAATTTTATAAATTGGAATTGCACCAAACTTTAAATGCAAACTTTACATGACAACAGTTCATTAGAATATGTTGCTTTATATATATGTTGTATTCTTTATACTCAAATGGGTAGAACAAATCCCAGAGAACCTTGATATGCCTCCACTTTCCTGACCCACCAAAAGATATCCCCCTCTCTTAGAGATGGCTGAGCATCATGTAGCTCTGCAGGTTTTATTATTTTGTACTGTCATCAAAGTATTCTTGCAAGAGATCTCATAACATGTTAGTAGCTTTTTAAAGGAAGTACAGGAAGAATAGAGACCTAGGCTAAATTCATGTGCCAGTACCTTAGATCTCCTGTCTTCGTCTGCAATGTCTATGTTCTATTTTTCACTAAGATTTACTTACCTGATTTTGTCGCTGGCTGCTTCCACAGGGTCATCTTCAGCTCTTGGCGCTTCATCTGCCAGGAGCTGATGTCAGTGCTCATAGGCAAGAGTACAACACTGTCCATGGAAGATCCCACCGGGCCTTGGGATCCTCCATAGACAGATCCTGTTTCCCTTCAGCCTTACCTAGTGACGTCTGAGGGTTTGACTTCAGGTTGTTTTTTTTGTTTTTTTTTGACAAACATAGGAAATATACTACTTTGCCTTTATATCTTTTGACTGGATGGAATTTCAATGAAATTCCACGGTCTTTATAAGTATTACATAGTGAGTCATAGTGATGATCTTTATGAAATTGTGTGGGATGGACAGAACCACTTTAAGCAACACCTTTGGGGAGTAATCATAGGATTATGTCTTTTGCTGTGTTTGGCCCTTCACCTGCTCCTGTGTCCACACTGTGTGCTTCTCCAAGGAGCCCTGAAGTGGTGAGTTACTCTCTCTGTATCTGTTATCCTCGTCCCCAGGTGTCCCTAATTTTTGGAGGTTTTAATTGTATCTAGCTTCACTAATGTGAATGCACAGTTCCGTTGCAGCTGCCTATTTTAGCCATTACTTGCCTGCTGCTGGCCCTGTATAGTGCATGATACTTTTGTGGGACTTCCCTATGCTTTATTACAGCTGGGGTCCACAGTGTGGCATTAAGACAATTACCACTATATAGTTCACTTCTAGTTGCCAGCTGTGCCTTCCTATTCTGCTCTCCTTGCATTGCCTAGTTTCCTGTACTTCTAACTAGGGATAGCCAGATTATCTGTTCTGCCGATTTTTAGAGACAATATTCATAATTTTTCCTGATACTTGGGATTGGACTTGTAATTGACTGATATTACCTATCACTTACTGACCTCTCCCAGTCACCACACGCTGTCTTCTGCTCCTGTTGTGACATCACTTTGTCCATTTCTGTGGGTACCTGCACGTGGAGCTCAGCTGAAGGCAGGGGGTACTGTAATGTACTAGGCTGGCTAAAAATAATAGTGTAATTGCTATCAACAATCACACTCCTATTTGTAACAAGAATATACGTGCTGGGATCTCCGTGGTCCCAGCATGTGCGGTCTGTCTGTGAGTGAAAAGAGTATGCTGCCATCATGTTCAATTAATGCCAGATTTGTGTAGAAATTGCTACTTTTTCAAAACTTTAAATGTACAGAATATTGGCACCAGTAATTGTCCTGAAAGGCAACTGATAATCGGTATTGACTCTGGAAAGATTCAGTCAATCTTTACTCCTTAAATGTGCTTCTAACAAACACTTCTTTTTCTGCCTCTCTTCCTGCCTTTGGGATCCTCCAGTTTCTTGCATTTCTGACTACTTCTGTGGGTAAAGTACCAAACCCACTTACACCACTGGAAGGGGGACAGCATTGCCATAAGAAAAACCCTCCTTTAAGAAAACCCATGTCCCTATGCGTGTTTACTGTTCTGGACTTCTGTGCTCAGTCTGTATGCATAAATTGCCTGTTCTGCCGTAATTTGTAACTGTTAGTATGTCTTACTCCTCGGAGGTTGTTGCCTATTTTGCTGGGTCCTCCGCAGATGCCCCTGTTGCAGCTGCTTTTGCCCCCCATGCTTTTCTAGACCATTTCTTTCTATCTGTGTGGATATTGTGGATGCAAGTTGTCAACTCTTGTAGTACAGTGTAAGCGACCTGGCCCTGTTCCAGTATAGGAGAACCATCCTGGTCCATCTTTGATGCTGAATTAACCCCTTTGTTGGTATATTATGTGAGAATCCCCATGGTGTCCACATTTGCAAATGCTATGCATTTATTGACCAATTTTGCTCTCTCCTGAAGAGCTACACTCCTTTGTCACTTTAGTTTCTTCTACTTTTCCACCTTGTTTGCTGTCCCCCTTGCTGCCATTCCTATTGTGTCTTTATACTCCACTCCTCTAGACTGTAAGCTCATTTGAGCAGGGTCCTCATCTATTGTATTGATTATTTTGTAATTGTCTCATTTATTGTTAAATGTCCCCCTTTCATAATATATATAGCACCAACTTATAATAAATAACTTGGTAATAATTTAAATCTGTGACCTACTAAAATGTCTCAAAAGGCATCATATACTCCTCTTTAATTCGTTCAGAGTTGGAAAAACTGAACTGGGCAGATTATTATTCAACCCTGTAATTTCACAAAAACAATGTGTGACTGGGTAATTTTGTAAACAATTTATTTTATATATCTTTTTGCTTTCTCTACAGTAGTGCACAGTATTAAACTGCTAAATTGCAATGTGCATGTAAAAAAGGGAAAATAATACCAAAAACATTGGTGCAAAAATGACTGTACAATAAAGCTCCAAATGTACCATGACACACCCTGTGGTGTCTACTTTTGCAGATAGGATGCATGGGATAATTTAGACTGTAAAACTGCAACAATATCCCCAAAAAATGCAAAAGCAAAAATGCAAAGTATAACTAGTAAAAAAAATGACCATAAACGTTGCCATTAACCGCTAGCAAATTGGCAGCTTATTAAGGCACATTATGAGATAACTTGGAGTGGTACTTTCACAAATGGCCTTTGTGAAGTAATCTGAACAGACACACTGCTATAACGCCCAAAAATGAGGCATAGGCGCATCAAATGTATCAATCAAAATTCTCATCTATTTGAACAGAATTTGGGGTTTTGTACAAGAATGACAACATCTAGTTTGGGAAATACATTTTAAAGAAAACCTATGTGTGTAGTTAAAATCACACATAAAAAATACTTAATGTATCAAAATACATTTAGGTAAATAGCCTGTGGTGTCTGTTTTATATAAATATATACTTTTGCGTGACAGTTTTGTTTTCTGTGATCCCTATTAAATATATAAGACAAACATACCAGATGCTAAAATCTTTCCTTGATGAAACTGTAAAATATTAGACATATGCATTCTGTAAATCAGGACAAACAAATTCATTTTGACTTGCTTTTCTTAAGCTGCACTAATTATGCAAACATTGTCAGATTTCTTTTTTTTTTGTAAATGACAATTTATATACGTATGTACATGTCACATCGAATTAAAGTTCTTTTTGTCCTTTAAAGAAAAAAAATGGTATGTAATATATGTTGGTGCAATAAATGAGAACGATGGGAATTGTGGTTGAGA
Organism: Pelobates fuscus; assembly: GCF_036172605.1. Lineage (NCBI taxonomy): Eukaryota > Metazoa > Chordata > Amphibia > Anura > Pelobatidae > Pelobates > Pelobates fuscus. The sequence goes on along the minus strand of NC_086324.1, from coordinate 97,219,755 downwards.
ACACACACACAGCAAAAAAAAAAAAACTGCTTGTGTCCTTGAAGGAACACTATTGGGTCAGAAACACAAACATGTATTCCTGACCCTATGGTGTTAAAACCACCATCAGCCCCCCGGCCCCAATAAATATAGCACAAATCTTACCTTTATTCCAGTCTTCTGCTGATGGCTGTGCCCGTGATCTGGCTGCTTGGCTGACATCATCATAAGTTGTGTTCTGAGCAAATCACAATGTTTTTACATAGGAAAGCATTGGACTGACTCAGCTTGTCAAGGAGACCGATCAGGAGCAGAGCCAGCACAAGCCACACAAAGCCCTGGCCAATCAGCATCTCCTCATAGAAATGCATTTACTCTGAGGAAAGTTCAGTGTCTCCATGCAGAGGGTGGAGACACTGAATGTCAGCGCTAGCACCTCGAGTGGCCAGGTATCTCTAGGCTGTGATGTAAACACTGCATTTTCTCTGAAAATAGTGTTTACTGCAAGCGTGAAGGGAGTGATTATACTCACCAGAACAAATATAATAAGCTATAGTTGTTCTGGTGACTATAGTGTCACTTTAACCCCTTAAGGACACATGACATGTGTGACATATCATGATTCCCTTTTATTCCAGAAGTTTAGTCCTTAAGGGGTTAAAGGAACTCTATAGTCACCAGAACAACCACAGCTTAATGTAGTTGTTCTGGTGAGTATAATAGCTCCCTTCAAGCATTTTAATGTAAACACTGCCTTTTTCAGAGAAAAGGCAATGTTTAAATTGCCCTTAGGAACATCTCCAAGTGGCCACTCATTAGATGGCCATTGGAGGGACTTCCTGGCTCAGGACTGCACAGTAAGCAGCCCTGCTGTTCAGCGTCCCCATGCTCTGCATGGAGATGCTGAATTGTCCTCATAGAGATGCATTGATTCAATGCATCTATATGAAAAGGTGCTGATTGGCCAAAACAACATTCGGCACCGCCCCGTGCCGATTTTAGCCAATCCAATGCATTTGCTAGAAATTGGCTGTTATGTCACAAAGGGGGCGGAGCCAGCGTCGGCACACCCTCGGGGTGCTGGAAATAAGTAGAGTTTTAAACTTTTATTGGTGGGCTAAGCGGGCGCAAGCCACCTATATGGTGGGTTAAACACTATAGGGTCAGGAATACATGTTTGTATTCCTGACCCTTTAGTGATCCTTTAAGTACAAAGCAAGCAAAATGAAGCTGTGTCCTTAATCGGTAAACAGGCTGAAATTTCTAATGACTTTTTATTTAATTATAGATGCATAGATCTTAGAACAAAAGAAAAATACTTGAGTGTATCATTTTATATTTGGCCATATATAACTAGTTTTGAACAGACCTAAAAATGCAAGAGAACACCCCCGTTTCTTGATAAATGTATCTGTTCAGTTTGTTCACTGTAATGTTAAACCTAACCATTTAAAAGTAACCTTTGAATGTCTTTCTTTAAAATGGATGTGGATTTAAAGAAACTGCACAGCTAACCTCTTTGAGTTTAAGATTGCTCGGATACAGAAACATTTGCACAATATTTTTTGTGTGATACCTTTAGAGTGAAAATACTTTTCTTGTTTATTTTTTTAATTCTTTTTACTTAATGTTGAAGGACTGACAGCATGGGAAACTGAAGTCCTCTATTTATTCACAGGCCAGGTACGGTGCAGGCAGCCGCAATGCGAGCTTCCACACACTACCCTGACTGGAGGGACCACCCTCTCTAGGGCTGTGAAAAAGGTAATTTAACCTCTGTGCTAGTTTAGTCCTATATTTGCGGTTTCTGATTTGATGTACCGTCTGCTTAGTATACACTAATTTACAGTTGTATTTCTTTTGGTCATGGTGTTCTCAGATACTGAAATAATTGGAATAAAATGCTAGGGTTATCAGTGCAGCATGACTGTTATTAGATCAGAACAGATATGTTCTCAAATCTGTAAATCTAATTAATTGATTTCATATGTTTGTATTTGTGTAACATTTTCAGCCCAAAGAAAGAATCCCAAGATGTAGGCATTAGTCTAAGCACTGTATCTGATCCACAACATCTCTGCTTTGTTGCATAGTCTTTGGGTGCTGTATTGTCCCAGTTAATGCAAGACTAGCTCTCCTTAGTGGTTAAAGCACAGCCCGTTAATTGTGTCTCTGCGAATTCAGAAGTACAATTCTGGAGTAGCCTTTCTGTTTAGGGTTTGGGCAGCAATAATACGCTGGGTTCTAGGAAACTTACTAGCACCCAGTCTATCATTGCCATTTTAATTATTTTGCTAAATTAATTACCGGTATACAATATTTTTTTAAAATTGTTTATATAAAAACAAGTCACTTGTAAATGTCTTTCAACTTTTCCCCAGGCTTTGATCGACCTTTATTAAAGCCGACTATAATTAGGGAGAGTCTAAAAGCTCTTAGCCATTTCTTTACTCTTTATTGATGTCCGAGAGGGAGCACTGTGTATGCAGTGCTACCTCAACAATTTTCAGTGGCGGATGCTTGTGTGCTTATCGGGTATTTTTAGGTTCTTTAATGAGTCAGGCTATTAAATAGCTTGTCCTTGGCTTGTCTAGTTTAATCTAACATTATAGCATGCTAAACATTGCAGTCTTTTAATAATCTCTCTGTTGCCTTCAGGTTTTGCATGGTGTATTCAGAATTGCCAAATTTTAGTGAACCAAATCAAGAATTTTGTGGTCCGCCTTCAAAACAGAACCAAACCAAAAGTGTAAGTTTTATGGCTGTGCTTTGTAATACCCAAAGGCCAAGCTGTTAAGGTGTGTTTTAGCTTATGCCAGTTTTCTGAATTCTCATATTCTGTTACTGTGCTCTGTAATTCCTAAATTCTGAAAACCTTCTAGAGTATTTTTTACATTTTTAAAGGGCTTGCCTTAAAGGAGCACTATAGGGTCAGGAACACAAACATGTATTCCTGACCCTATAGTGCTAAACCCACCATTTAGGTGGCTTTCCCCCCTCCCCCCCTTTGTCCCCCTATAAAATGTTAAAACTCTCCTTATTTCCAGCGCCGTGCAGGTGCGCGGGCTGGGAGGAAGTGCACTGAAGGAGAGGAGACCTCCCTTGCAGATGTGCTTCCAGAGCTTCCTGCAAGGGCAGAAGTGGACATCTGTCTCCAGCTTGCAGTGAAAACTGACAATATATGTAATTTTTCTCAGAATTGACATTAGGCTGCCTAAGTCATGCATGGGGTGTAACTAGCCCTCAGCACAAAAGGACTAATAACTCTGTATGTACGTTTCAAGCAGAGTTTCAAGCTGAAACACTGAAAATACAGACTCCTACTACGATGGCCACTTCTAAAAGCAGAAGTAGCCATGGTGTTTGGAGTAACCCTTAAATGTTAGAGAGGAAAAAACAAGTCACAAGAGAGTGCTGAGAACGGGCAACAGCTCAATTAGCCTGCCCTTCGGTGGCCTCCCGCTCAGTTCTCAAGCTTGTTTTAGCTCATCTTGTGCCATTACAGGGATAACCAGGCCATACATCTCACACTGATAACACCCAAAAAACCCAGAACAGATCCAAAATGCAGGCAACCCCAGACTCGTTTCAACCTTGTTAGGCATCATCAGTGATCTTGTGTTTTGCAACCCTTAAATTTTGGATTGATCTATTTTATTTTTAACATGGTGCCTTACATGTATTTGGGTGTTTCCTCTCTTTTTGCTCATCCAAAATATAATGCTGATCTGGGTCTTGTTTTAAAAGTAGCATAGAACATTTTTCTTTTTCTTTTTAACATTGAAGTAAGGGGTATTAGTATAATGGTGATCATATACATCTCTTAATGATATGGACCCTGGACAATTGTTTTTTGAGGCCATGCAGTCTGTGTGCCTTCACTCTCTCAGAGCAAACCAACACTATAAAATCACCATTTTATATTTTACGCTCACATTTTTTTACACAAAAAAAATACAGGAAATAAATTAGCTGTGTATCAATCTTTCCAGAAATAGAAAAAAATATGCTATATGATAGTGGTTTCTGTACTGTCATCGGTATGGGAATACTGCCTTGGAATATTTATTTTGAATGCTAGTGTCCTGAAAGTGAAAATGTTTATAATTAAAATTATAATTGTGTTTTCATAGAATTTGAAAATGTATTTACATAATGCAACTCTTTCCAATATAGAATGATCTAGTCAATAACTCTCCTGCCAACAACATAGGTAAGATGACATTTCATTTACTATTTAACTGACCCCTCCCCCCCCATACCTTTTGTTTTTTGTGATCAATATCTTCCTTAACAAATGCATGGCACCATCATTATTATAATGAATTTACTTCATAGTTTGTATACATACTTTTCAATGTGTGTCATTTATTTTCTTAGTCTGCCCTACATGTGCAAATCTGTTTGTGTACTATAGCTATAGAAAGCTGAAATGGAAACAGCAGGTACATTTAAAGTAGTATTTGACTTCTGTATCATTTTAAGTCCTTCCTGTTCCTTGCCCCAAAGTCATTAGAATGTGTGAAGTATACTTTAAAAAACTCACCAGTGACGGAATTGCCATTGAATATCCTTTTTTGCATATATTCAGTAAATGTATAAAAGCAGCTAGGTATATGTTTGCTTAGTGTGTCACAAGTGTGTAAGAGTATAAGTTACATGGTTACTACAAGCATTATAACCACTACAACCTATTGTAGCAGTTAAGATGCCAGAAGTACCCTGGCCCGATTTCTTGGTAATGCCTAAAACCGTTGGCACAGCTGGAGTAACCGGGAGGCATATATTGGCTTACAGTGTTGACCTGTCAGAATTTATATTAGCCAGCCGACCTGATTACCCCCTAATGAATCAACAGGTGGTGGTCACACTCTGTGCAGAGTTTCATAGCCAAACGCTGCACATAGACTTCAGTCACCATGACCACTTCATATCATTCCCCACGTACATCAATGACCTTGATGCTGGTTCACTGGTTGTTCTTCTTTGCACCACTTTTAGTAGGTACTAACCACTGAATACTGAGAGCACCCCACAAGACTTGCCGTTTTGGAGATACTCTAATCCAGTTGTCTTGACATCACTATTTGGCCTTTGTCAGTCACTCACATATTTTTGCGTGTCCATTCTTCCTGCTTCCAACACATGGAATTCAAGAACTGACTGTGCACTTACTGCTTAATATAGCCAACCTCTTTACAGGTGCCATTTTAACTATACAATTAATGTTATTCTGTTCGCCTGTCAGTAGTTTTAATGTTGTGGCTCTTTACTTTCTGTGGCTCTCCAATCTGGCAATCCAACACAGCTCAATGAGAAGTCTCTGCAAGGCAGGTTCTCAGAGCATTTGCCAGCCGCTTGATTTTTAGCGCCACTGAGCTAACCAAACCAGCGAGTAACAGGACTGGTTGCCTGATTGAAATCCAGGGGGGGTGTAACCAGGTTAATTTCTAAAGGAGCCCATTTCTATTGTAATCTGTACTTTTTTAAAAATGAAAAAAAAAGAATAGTCTTCACACAGTCCTCTAAGGGTCTGGAGTGTCAATTTAAATAGCAAGGCCAAAATGATAAATTAACTCGGATTCATGTGTTTTCAATCACTATAAATGCATAGATGGAGTTTGAGATCAAACTTCTGCTTTTGTTTATTTTATGAACAAACCTGATAATCTATTTTTTCCTAATACAGGTAATGGTTCACAAACAGGTCCTTCACCGGTAGGGTCATCATACTCCACTCATACAGCCCCTTATAATGGCAATGGACGAACCAATGGTAGATTACCAGGAACTGCACTGACCAGTGTATCAACTGCTGCTGTTCCTCAACAAATTGTGTCGACTATTGGCAATGGAAGAGACCCAAGGAGAGCAAAGAGATGATTTGCCTCGACTCCTGTATAATATCACCTCCTGCTGTACTTGAACACTTGGTGCACTTTTATTTATGGTTAAATGTGAAAAGTTTATACTCCCTGATGTCTTAACCTCACTCATCACCTCTTTTCTGCCATGGATTTCCCACTCCCGCCCCTCCCCCCATCCGCCTGCTACACAAACAAAACTGAAGTCAAAGTAGTCTTTGGATCTTTGATCTACTGGAGCAAAAAAGCCAGTGTATTTACAATAATTAAAGACCACAACAAGCAGGGAAACTTATCTCTATACCACTGGTAGCAAGAGGTAATATTCCACCTATAACTCCTATATTTTCAGCCATAATTTATCTGGGTACTGCCTCTCTAATAACGGTCAGTTCTGCAAAATAGGAGTTAAACCTGTTGTCTATCGGTGTATCATGCTGTGGTTATCCCTGTGTATACCTTTTGTAAAGGACAGAGAGCAATGTGCCAATTGACAGTAGCTTCCACATGCTACATTTTAACGCCTTTATGTTAATTATTAGGCCAACAACAGTTCTAAAGTCAATGGTCTGCAATGGGTTAAGAGTATTACTGAACTATTAGTCTGTCATTCTGCATATCGATGATATATTGTGCATTAGTACCTACCATCCATATACTCTAGCCTTTACTTATTAAGCTGAAAGGTCATCATTTAATCAAAAGAAATAAAACATCGGTTTAATTCTATTTTAAATTGTGGTTTACATTGTGAATTTTCACCTAATGCTGAACAGGTAGATACACACCTAGGGTAATGCATTTTGTGCAAAGCAAAATTGATTTAAATAATAAATTAAAAAAATAGTAGATGACATCGGTTTGTTTTCAAATTTTGGATATTCAAAACTTTGGAAGACCAGTTATGGCAAGTATGTTTGCAAAGCCACCTTACAATTGTCTATACAGGACAGATTTTATATATATATATATATATATATATATATATATCACAGACATGGCCAGTTGAACCAAAATATATCTTTAACCCCTTAAGGACCAAACTTCTGGAATAAAAGGGAATCATGACATGTCACACATGTCATGTGTCCTTAAGGGGTTAAACAAAGCTCCAGGTCCCAATGGCATTCAACCATGTGTTCATAAGATGCTAATTGGGGTATAAGAGACCCTCTCTTCTTAATCTTTCGGGAATTGTATCAGAGGTTTCAAGGAAGGCAGATGTGGTTGCTATATTCAAAATCTTTGACTGTAAATTATAGACCTGTGTCTAGGCAAGTATTTGAGGAGTTATTCAGGGATTATTGGCAGAATAATAGCGAAGAACGTTAGCAAAAATCAGCATTGGTATATAAAACATAGGTCTTGTCAAACTAATTTAATTGCATTCCACAAAGAAGTAAGTAGAAGTATCGATCAGGGTGTTGCAATGGATATGATCTACTAATTTTGCAAAGGCGTTCAAAACTGTTCCACACTATATTTTACTAGAACTTGGTCTAGATGAAAATTCTTGTTCTTGGGTAAAACATTGTCTGAAAAAAACCATTAGAGATTTGTCATTCGTGGTACACATTTTCAGGCTGGACAACATTACTAAGTGGTGTCCCTCAAGTTTCTGTTTTGGGCCAACTTGTATTAAACATAAATGATCTTGAAATAGGCATTGTAAGTCATGTTTCTGTGTTTGCAGGTAACATAAAGCTCTGTCAAGTAATATAATGTGAGCAATATATTACTTTGCTGCAAAGGGATTTAGATATATTGGGGGACTGGGCACTTAAATGACAAATTACATTTAATGTAAATAAATGCACATTTATGTACTCCAGGGGTAAAGAATGCACAAACAACTTGCACTCTAAATGGTAGTGAATTAACCCCTTAAGGACACATGACATGTCATGATTCCCTTTTATTCCAGAAGTTTGGTCCTTAGGGGTTAAGGATAGCAGCACACAAGAAGTATTTGGGAATTGTTTAGAGAACAACCTAGGCAACAAAATGCAATGACAATCAGCAATTGTCATGCATAGAGTATTCATTCTCAGGATGAAAATACAATTTTGCCTCTTTATAAACCAATGGTCCGATTTAGGCACCTGTTCTAAAGAAGGAAAGTATGGCACTAGAAAATGTGTAGAGGCGGGCTACAAAATTAAAGAAATGTAACATTTTCCTTATCAAACATGGTGGCATTTACTTGTGGGTAAATTGTCCTCCACTCACAGCAGAAAGAACAGTAAATGAAACTGCAATTGGTGTAAATAGATCCACCCATTCCCCATCAGCCAGTCTTTTTTTTTTTTCCCTGTCCTTCACAGCACTTCGGAATGAGTAAAATTGTTTCCTGATCATTATACATTGCAGCATTATGTTCCCACCAATCTACTATGAAAGTTGTGAAGTTAATTACAAAGACTGCTTGGTGGGGGGTGGTAGATCTTTTTACACCAATTTCAGAGTTATATTTCATATATTTTCTGCTGTGAGGAGAGAAGCTACCCCATAAGTAAATGTAGTCATGTATAATGATCAGGAAAAGAACATTGCGGTAAGTATGAAACAATATTCCTTATAAGTTATGAAGAAAGGTTGACAAACATACATTTGTTTAGTTTTGAAAAATGGCATCTCAGAGGGGACATGATAGCATTAAACAAATATATTCAGGGCCATTGCAAACCATTATCTATAAATCTATTCATAAACAGGAACGTAAGACAAGACACAAGGCTATGAGTTTAGACTCAAAGAAAGGAGGTTTAGTCTAAGGCAGGGTTTCCCATTTAATTTTTCCTGTGGAACCCTTTGACTTAGTGTACCAACATCGTGGAACCCCCAAAAATGTGCCAAGCACAAACTTTTAAATCAGCAGTGTGTAATGTTTTCCTTTTTTTTAGCAAATGTAGTTACACTAATTTCTACAGATTGTAGTACTTAGGAGCAGGTGTGCTTTTGTGTGTAAAGTTGGTGTTTGTATATAATGTTAGCGTTTTAAGACAGGGGTGTGTTTGTAATATTTACATTTGTGTGCAGTGGTGTGTTTGGATGTTGTATTTGCTTTTAAATGTGGATCTAAATTTGTGTGTCGTATTGGTGTATGAGTGTTTGTATATAAATTTGGAGTTTGAATGCAGGGGTGTTTTTGTATGTAATTTTTGTGTTTGCATGTTGTGTTGGTGTTTGCACATACACTGCCATATACTTACATATTAACACACACAGATACATACACACTGACGCACAGATGCATACAAACAATCTTACATAAACACATACATGTCATACTTTACATGACTCAAGCCTCTCCTCTGCCTCTATGCTGCATTGTGAGTCACTACCTCCTCCTCCCTCCATTACTCCCACACAGCTCGTTCTGTAAAGCAGGGAGAAGTAACAGGCTGTCACTTCCTCCCAGTCAGCCAATTCTAGGCCGCGGCACCCAAATGGGCCCCTTTTCAGCAACACCCATAGGTGGCCCTAAGAACATGGGTCCCCCAATGGTCAGGTCACGGCGGAACATCTTTTGGAAATGCTGGTCTAAGACAAAGGGTAGTTGTTTCTTACAGTAAGGATTCGGGATTCTCTGCCTGAAGAGGTGATTTTATCAGAGTCTGTACAGATGTTTACACAGCAAATGGATAAATACATACAAAAACATTAAAGAATATCATTTTTTTTTTTTTTATTCTTTATTTTTATAGTGCGGGTAGGTACAAAGTTGCTTCAAATGCCACAACAGCGTGTATCAGCATATAATAACATATAAAAGAACTTGACAGTGGCGTGCCTAATCACACAATTTTTGTTTTATATATTCTCTAGATTCATCCGCTAGTACTCTCAGGTTATTCAATATTTAGCAGTAGTTGCTTGGCATAGCGCAGGGCATAACCTATATTCTACATAAAGAAGATCTTACTTGGGTAGAATGTCCTATATGCTATATTGGTATTTTGGTCTCTAGGAGTGTCATTTTTGTTAAGCTTGCACAATTTTTATAGTTTTAAATAGTTTGAACAAAGATATCTCAAAGCTTGTTTAGTAACGATAAGTTAGAGCACATATAACTAAGTTACAGAAGGTCAAGAACCTGATGCTGCTAATGATCTGCTTAGTACTACAGTGTGTAGACAATTTAAGTCATATTGTGTGCTGCAGTAATAAGACATGTTAAGTTTGGCGTCTAGTATAATAACATTCTAGTGCTCTTAAAACTTGCTGAACAAGAATAAGTAGCTATATGAGCCCCGTGGCCCATGCATGATGGGTTAGGGAGACAGACATTATACATGTGGTTAGCGAATACAGTGCTTAAAGTTACCACCCCATGTTAACCCTGAGTCGGCCAGAGTCTTTGTTGGCATTTATGGCGAACCTTCGGCTTGCGGCATAGGTCCCTGTAGTGAGGCCGAATGCTTAATTGCTGCCGCTATGTTTATAGTCCCAGATGGTGGTGGTGTAAGGGGGGGGGGTCTGGATTCCCCTCTTGGGTTCCTTTCTGTTCAGCCGGGTGCTTGTTTTAGGCTTGGAGAGGGCTTCTGCATATCGGCTGTGAGTGGGCAGGCCTTCTGATTCAGGCCCTCCGTGGGAAGTTGTGCGATGTGGCAGGTTAGTCCTGTGCTTTATATCGCTTCCCCTCTTCAGGGTCTGTACCCGTCGTTGTGTCGGGCTCCATTGCCGCTCCTCCTGGGTTCAGTTCATACTTGCCGGTTCCCTCTCAGATGTGTTCTGCGACCCTTCCGTGTGGAAGCAGGAGAGGGGGTGTGTGACGGCTATCTCGTTAGAGTTGGCATGCGGTCTCCGCCATCTTGGGCTCGGACCCTCATTGGTATTATGGCACTTTATTGGGTCACAGGGTGGGGACCGGGATCACCCCTGCCGGCCCAGAGGGGGGGGAACAGGGCCGGACCCGCTTAGCTGCTTGGTTCTGCCGTACCGCTGCTGGGCAGGATAGCTGGGCAGCGGCCGTCCACCCCACTCACCGCCCGAGCGATCTCCATCTTGCCTGGCTGGAGTCGCCCCACCGAGGGACTAAAACCTCGGGGCAAGCCTCGCCTCTTGCACCGGGGCACAGCTGCAGGTTGTCTGATACAATTTTGCTGGGTTTTAGGGGCTCAAGTTAGGTATTTTAGCAGGAGCTGTTTCTCTGTGCGTCCGCTCAGCATGATGGTCTGGTCCCGCCCCCAGAATATAATTTTGAACCCCTTAAGGACTGAGCCACATGTACACATTTTGACTATATGTCTGTTCAACCGTAATTCACCTCTTTCATATTAAGTGCACCCACACTTCTATATAATTTTATTCAGAAGAAATAGTGCTTTCATTGAACATCAAATATTTAGCTATGAAACATTTCATATGAATAAAATATCAAAAAAGTTAGAAAATAAGGCTTTTTTTGTTCTGCATGACATTTTAACTGTCATAATACTGTTTGCTTTTACTGCAATAACATACACATTTGTATTCATCGATGTCTCGTGTAAAACAGTACCCCTTATGTACAGGTTTTATGGTGTTTTGGGAAGTTAAAGGGTTAAATATGGCATGTTAAGTTTTTTTTGTTATTTCACATTGAAGTTCGCCAGGTTGGTTACGTTGCCTTTGAGACTGTATTGTAGCCCAGGAATGAGAATTACCCCCATGATGGCATACCATTTGCAATAGTAGACAACCCAAGGTATTGCAAATGGCATATGTCAAGTCTTTTTTTAGTAGCCGCTTAGTCACAAACACTGGCCAAAGTTAGCGTTAATATTTGTTTGTGTGTGAAAAATGCAAAAAACATTTGAACGCCAATTTTGGCCAGTGTTTGTGACTAAGTGGCTACTAAAAAAGACTGGACATACCCCATTTGCAATACCTTGGGTATATATATACGGTCTCAAATGCAACGTAACCAATCTTTTCAGAAATCCGAAGTAATTCGGCACTTTGGCGGTTTGGTAATTCTGAAATTCGGCACTTCGGAAATGTGCCAATTTGGACATTCGGAAACATCTGAATGTCCGAATTGCTGAAATTCGTCCGAATTTAAATTTGTAACGAAACTAATTGCACATGTCTACTTGGTTGTATTGTTGCCGGCCTCATAACTCCTAGCATTTGTTTACCTGTGTTTCCTGCCCTTGCTGGTTTCCTGACATTGCCTGCTCTCTGGATTTTGCTGATTGACGCCCGCCCTGACCTCTGGACCGTCTGACTCTGATTTCTGCCTGACCCTTCTTTGGATACCTTGCTTTGGATTTTTTTGTTATTTTATTAAAGCCCCCTTGCCATCACTTAACCAACAGAATCCTGTTCTCAACCTCAGGATCTCTATGAATCGTACTTGTAAGGGAGAGCTGTTACTGCACCTGAGTTTCAGGACTGAACACGACCCCAGTGGTTTGTTACAGTACGTCTCTCCCTTATGTGGTTGTCTATTATGATACAAAAATCGATGAGATCATCAAGTAAAGTGGGTAATTCCCTAGATGCTATCTCAGCTAGGATATAGCTGGCTAAACCCTCCTAAAAGGCTGTCATTAGGGATTCATTGGTCCACACTACCTCTGATGCTAGGGATTCAATAGCAAAATCCGCTATAAACCTAGAATCCTTGTTTGATCCTCAATAAGGATTTATCTGCTGAACTAACTGCCTAGCTTGTTAAAAGTTCTCTTAAAAGCTGAGCGAAACTCAGCATAAGTATATGCTATAGAGGCACTAGAGTCATATATAGGATTATCCCAAACCAATGCTCTGACAGGTGGTTGATCATAAATACTATTTTAGTCCTGTAGTTGGGATAGGAACGTGGGTTCATGACCAAATGGATGTCTATTTGGTTAAGAAACACACAACATGAAGAGGCGTGGCTTGGAGGCCGAGAGGAATGGCAGCTTAACCTGAGAGCTCCCCGCAGGCTTATCTTGAATCCTCGTCCATCCACTCCCTACAACTACAAAATGGGCAAAACACACCGCTCATCACACGCTGGTAAGCCCGCAGACACAACCAAGGGCACCCCGGCGTCCACATTGCACAAATACCTGAAAACCCCGGCGGACCTGGCTTCACAGGCCTCGACGGATTCCGGGACCTCGTGGGCCTCGCGCCCTCATTCCCCGAACACAGAGCCCTGCACGGAACCCCCCGACATCAACCCCCACCCGGAAAACACACCGGACTGGGTGACTTTAATCCGGGCACTACCCACCAAGGCAGACCTTAAGGAGGCGAACTCTGAGCTCCGAAACTCCATCACGGCAGAGCTCCACTCCCTCCGAGAAGAACTGCAGGGCCTGCACCACAAGGTATCCCAGCTGGAAGCGGACAGTGACCATCTGACTGCCACACAAAACGCCACTACGAATACCCTGAAGGTACATGAGGCACAACTACGCCAGATGGCCCTGCACCTCGAAGACCTGGACAATAGGGGACGCAGACAAAATATCCGGGTTAGGGGGATTCCGGAAGAATTGGATCAGAATACTCCGATCCGCGCAACGCTCACGGGACTATTTAACAGGCTCCTCGGACGGCCTGACACCACGCACATCGAATTTGTGCGGGCACATAGGGCCCTGAGACCCAGGGGCCCCCCGGAGTCCCCTCCCAGAGACACAATCTGCTGCCTAGCGAGCTACCAACTAAAGGAGGACATCCTGAGACAGGCCCGAGACTCAGACCGGGTCCTGTTGAACGGCACACCCCTACAACTGTACCCCGACCTGTCGCCAGCAACACTGGCCTACAGAAGGACACTTAAACCCCTGACTCGTGTCCTACAATCTAACAAAATACGTTACCGATAGACTTATCCCTCAGGACTACAAGCTTCCACTCCCAGCGGCCTATTTGTGGTGAGAACCCCAGAGGACCTAGCAGACCTGACTACTGAACTGCAACTACCGCCTATTCAGCTCACATGGCCAGACCCGATGGCATTCTACTCCTTCCACCCCGGAACGGTCTCACAACCCCGCAGACAACGGAGAACCAGAGCCCAGACCATACGCCAATCAGGAGCAACCTCTTAAGCCGAGAGACATTTCTACCTCTGATTCCAACCGCAAGTATTTAATACGCTTCATGAACTCAGAGACTGTGATCACCCATGCATCACATACAAGACTTTTTCCTTTTGTTCCACTAGACTCCACTTGAATCATTACAACAAGTAACGGGGGGGAGGGGGGAGGGGGGAGGGGGGAGGGGGGATGGGGGAGGGGGGAGGGGGGAGGGAGGGGGATGGGGGGGAGAGGAGCTAAATGCCTTGAGGCAGCCTGGGACCCCGCTAGAGGTACAACTCCATGAGAGACAGGTAGCTCACATCCGAGCAAATCCTAACCGGCCCACCATCACTACCCCCTGGTCCAGACACACGACCTAAGTCGACTTTAGCGAACCCCCCCTGGCGGAGGGGCGAGGGGGGCGTTCCTGGCTGGACCGTACCGCGGAGGTGATACCGCCCTGTAAGGAACCGGTGGGGGAGCAGAGGCGGAGGCCGATGCTGGTGCGGTTCACCCGGGGCACGACCCCCCTCCTAGATAGCAATAGGGGAGTTAACTCAACACTAAAACCAGTGGGCGGAGGACGAATATAGGGCCTACCTCGACCTAGGGATGGGTGCAAGACACTAAGGAATGCAAACTTGAAATCTGAACCCACCCCCGGCAACCGCTAAAATCACGGACGGGGTACCCCCTCCCACTCACACCATGAGAGTCGCATACTGTCCTAACCTTCATACAAAATCAGGGAACGTAAAGGAACTTATAACCGTAAAGTAGCATGGGAAGGCCGAGACCAATCCTGAGGAATGGGGAAGCGGGACTTTTTCTATGGTAGATAGATTGCTCAATATACTTGTTTAATATGTTCATTTAAACTGTTATACTTGCTTAATATGTTCATTTAAACTGTTATTATTTGTTATTGCTCACCGACTTGCCCACCGGGCCACACGCCACACCAAAACCAAACGCCCAACGAAACAAACCCTACCCACTAAGAGCCTCCGGCCAATACGAGTTTAGGACGAGGATGAAACAATCACTCACCCACCGCCCACACTTGAAGCCGCAGGGGAGTTGGAGGTTCCAGACGAGACCCGGCGCACGAGAGCCCAGGGTGTGAGGGCACGGGAGGCCACACAACCCCGGGAATCCTGGGCGGGACTCGTACGGAGACCCTCGACCTCCTCCGCTTTCCCCAATAGGAATAGAGCGCCCACAGATAGGTGGACGGGACTTGGTGGACCACTGGTGGACCCCACCACTCCTTGTCCCCCGACGCTCGACCCTTAAACAGCCACCACCGAGTGGCTGATTGGTTCACTGTACATAGTTTCCCCACCTAGATTCCCTTCCCCTTCCTGCCCCGTACCTGTCCCCCCCCCCCTTCCCCCTCCCTCCTTTCCCTCCCCTACCGGACGACCCGACTGACCCACGACACGCACTGACTGGACCCAACACAGACAAGTGCACACGCCCACGATGACCGATGGATCACTACTACCGTGCGACCTCACTGTCCTCTCCATAAATGCCAAAGGGCTTAACAAACCGGAGAAAAGGTCAGGGGCACTGAGGGACTTTCACTCGCAGAAAGCATCCGTAGTAATGATACAGGAGACCCACTTTAGAGATGGGGACAGGCCCAAGCTGACCAACCATCACTTCCCAACAGGGTACTACAGTGACTTCCACGAGGGGAAATCCAGGGGGGTGGCGATACTGTTTAATAAGAAAATACCGTTTGTTGAGAAGGCAAGCATGACCGACAGGGAAGGGAGATACCTCTTTGTAAAAGGCACAGTGTCCGACCACCTTTACACCTTTGCCACTTTGTACGCACCGAACTACAAACACCACCGCTACCTTAAAAGCACTCTGCAGAAACTTCACGCTTTCACAGAGGGGGTCCTCATAATAGGGGGCGACTTGAACGTTGCCATGGACCCAACCTGGGACAGCTCCACGGGCACCTCCCACCTCCCCAGACAACACCTTAGAGCAATAACCTCCCTACTGAATAGACACAGACTAATTGACTGCTGGAGGGCACACCACCCGGACGAACGGGACTACACATTCTACTCCCATCCCCACCGGACATACACTCGCATAGACTACTTTCTCACCACACACTATCACCTCTCCTTAATACGAGACGCGAAGATAGGAGTAGCGACTTGGTCGGACCACGCCCCAGTCCTTATCACCCTCCGATCCCCGCTTCTTAGACCCGCAATAACCAAATGGAGACTGAACGAATACCTGCTATCACGCCAAGACATGACCACACACTTTGGTAGAGTTTTGACCGAATACTTTCAGGACAACGCACCAGAGGACACCTCACCGACAATCAGATGGGAAGCACACAAAAGCGTCATACGGGGACACTTCATACAAAAGGGTGCAGAACTCAAGAAACAACGGGAAGCCCGAATCACAGAACTCATAACAGACATACACAAACACGACACGCTTCACAAACAAAAACAATCCCCAGCCCACCACACACAACTCCTACAACTGCGACGAGACCTGACCTCCCTGATCCAGTCCAAACATCATAGAGAAGCCCTCAGACATAGGGCCTTTTTTTCCCTACACGGCAATAAGAGTGGCAAGCTCTTAGCCAGGATGCTGGCGAAACGACGCCAAATGACATACATCAATAAAATAAGAGACAAACAGGGAGTGACGCGCCGCCTACCGTCCGAAATCATGCAAACGATAAGAACCTACTACTCAGAACTCTACTCGCTTCCCCGACCGAAGTCGGAGACAGCGGCCGCCCACCTAAAAGACTCCATCCGACAATATCTACTGACCCATAAACTACCCACACTAGATCAACAGGTGGCAGACCAGCTTGATGAACCCTTCTCAATTGAGGAGCTGTCGAGGGCGATTAAAGGAACTAAACCTGGCAAGAGTCCGGGTCCCGACGGCCTGCCTCTCTGCTACTACAAGCACTTCGCAGATAAATTGTACCAACCTATGCTGGCCTCCTTTAACGCGATTAGAGAAGGTCACCATTTCCCCAAACAGGCGTTGACAGCACACATTACGATCATTCCAAAGGAGGGCAAGGACGCGGAGCACTGCGGGAACTACAGGCCCATCTCCCTCATCAATTGCGACATTAAGTTGATGGCGAAGATGCTTGCCGGTCGCCTGCAACCGCACATCCCCGTACTGGTACACCCCGACCAAGTCGGATTTGTCACAGACCGTGAAGCGAGAGACAATACCATTCGAACCCTTGCCCTTATGCATAACAAGACCTGCGACGCCGGAGGCCTTCTCCTTCTATCCACGGACGCGGAGAAGGCCTTCGACAGAGTGGGATGGGAGTACCTATTCCAGAACCTGGGTCAAATAGGACTGGGACCCCACATGCAGGACTGGATCACAGCCATGTATGATGGGCCCACGGCTCATGTCATAGTAAACGGGGCACTGACGGACGAATTTCCGATACACAACGGCACCCGTCAGGGTTGCCCACTTTCCCCACTGCTCTTCGTCCTTGCCCTTGAACCCTTTATGATAGCCATCAGGGAACACCACGACATAACGGGCATACACAAAAGAGACACACATCACAAGGTGGCCGCCTAGGCGGATGACCTCCTCTTTTACGTCACGAAACCGGAGATCTCTCTCCCCAACATTCTGCAAGCCTTCAAGACATTCGGACACATTTCCAACCTCAAAATAAACTACTCCAAATCCCATATACTGAATGTAGACTTACCTGACAACAGAACTACCCCCATCCGCCCTAGCTTCCCATTCCAATGGGCAGAACACAAAATACGTTACTGAGGTACATGGCTAACTAGACAGAAAGAAGACATATACAGAGAAAACTTCACCCCTATGCTGAACACTTTCAAAAGGGAACTAGCCGAGTGGTCCCACCCACATATATCGTGGCTGGGAAGGGTTCAGGTAATTAAAATGAACCTTCTCCCACGATTACTCTACTTATTCCAGACACTCCCTATAACAATCCCTAAAAGATTTTTCACTGCCTTACGCACGCTGACTAGCGCATACATATGGAACGGGAAAAGACCACGTCTCAAGTACCAGACCCTCACTCTACCTAAGGAGAGGGGGGGGTTGGCCATCCCCGACTTCTATCTATATTACACGGCAGGACACCTACGGAGGGTCCTAGACTGGACCAAGACTAACGTCCTCAAACAATGGAAAACGGTGGAAGAGACGGAGACAGCAGGGCCGGTGTCGACCCTACCATGGTGCTCCGGAGGGGGCCTGGGCCGGGGATGCTCCTCTTTGGCACAACATACCCTACGGGTATGGCATAGAGCGTCCCGGGTACATGGCCTCACCCGACACCCCTCACCCTTACTGCCACTCGTCCATGACCGGGACTTCCCACCTGGGCTGGATCCGAAGGCCTTCAGAGACCTCATCCACAACCCAATTCCCAGACTACACCACATACACACGCATAACGGACGGAAGACACTCACGCAACTGACGGAATGTACACACCCCACATTCATGCAAACCTTCAAATACAAACAACTTTCGAACTACATTGACTCACTGCCCGGAGGACAGAACTACGCTAGGGAACCGACCACCTTCGAGGCTTACTGTATCCAACCAGACCCCCTTCCCCACAGCATTTCTATCCTGTACTCACTGCTACAGAGAGAGACCCCCACAGAGACTCCTGCCTTTAAGGGAACATGGGAAACGATCCTGGGGAGGACATTTACAGAGACAGAATGGGACAAAATTTGCTATCTAACACACCACTGCTCCACCTTTTCAAAGACGCAAGAGACGTTTAAACTATTGAGCCACTGGTACCGCACCCCACACAGACTACATGCCATAGACCCCTCACACTCCGACCTGTGTTGGAGATGTGGAGAGGCTACAGGCACCATACTACATCTATGGTGGGACTGTCGTAAGATTACACCATTCTGGAAGTCTATTCACGATATCTTGTCGAGGCTGTCAGATGCACCACCACCGCTGGATCCAGCGGCGATGCTGTTACACCACACGACAATACCCAGATCTAGATATAAAAAATCCCTGACCATTAGGATCCTCAACGTAGCAAAGCAGATCATCCCTCAATATTGGAGACAGGACAGACCCCCCCCCCCCCCCCTAAGAGCCTGGTTCAACCAAATGGAGGACCTCAGGGCTATAGAAGAACTCCACTCAGGGGCCACTAATACCACTGTGAAATATATGGAGACCTGGACACACTGGATTGTATCCACCATGCAGACAGACTTCACCACTCACCTGGAAGCAGGAGACTCACACGACGGGACGGACTGACCCCACCACCCCACCTACCCAACCTACCATAGTGCTCATACCCCCTCCCCCTTCAGGATCCCCCCCTACCCCCCATTTCCCCCCCCTCTAGCATTTCCCACATCCCCCATTAAGGGCGTAGGCAAATGCCCCGACAGCACGGAGACACGTATGATTACTGTACGAAGGCTCAGGCAGCCACGTAGACGCATAATGCTCACCTACGGTGACTTAGAGATGTTTGGCACACTTGGTTACCCAACCCCCTCATCCAATGAACCGCAGCTACATCCATTTTGAATCTAAGCACCATGACAATTACCAGTGGCAACCTCATATGTAGTTAAACCCAGAGGGACACACGAATGTTTTATCAAAAGCCTAACCAAGGTTCACACTTCCTAGGACCTGCGTGTCCACCACTGTTGGGGGCCTGCGTGCTCCAATTCCAACCTACATTTTATAGCACATGTTGTGCTTTGTTTCTACCAATCTTAAAGAGACCTGCGAGTCTCGACTTGAATGTTGAATATGTTACAGCTATTGAGACCTGAGAGTCTCACATTGAATATAAAAATGACAATAAAAATATATTTACAAAAAAAAAAGAAACACACAACATAACATAGGATCCCCACTATAGTGTTGTAGGAGTGTCATGTGGACAGTATGTGCTGGTACTCCAGAAACAGGTTCAGGAACAGAAAACATAGGAGCAGCAGCATTGTCCTGTGTGTCAGGCTGCAAATGCGCAGTACGCACCAAGATTGTCTGCCAATGCCAAATTCAGTTGTTTGTTCAAGCATGCAGCATCAGACGGTATGCAAGAGGGGATTGCCAAGCCAACAGGTTATTATTATTATTATTGCGATTTATATAGCGCCAACAGATTCCGTAGCACTTTACGATATTATTAGAGGGGGATTTGACTATAAATAAGGCAACTACAAGAAAACTCACAGAAACGAAGGGTTGAAGGGGGCCCTGCTCGAACGAGCTTACAGTCTATAGGAAGTGGGGTATAAAACACATTAGGACAGGGAATAGAAGTCAAAATAGGTGGGAGTGAAGCAGAGCTGGAGGGGAGAGTAGAGTGCTGCCCTTTATGAGAGACAGGTATGTGAGGTAGAGGTTAGTCTGGGAGGCCATAGGCTTTCCTAAAGAAATTACTTTTAAGGCACTTCTTAAATGATTGAAGACTAGGGGAGAGTCTGATGGCGGTAGGCAGGCTATTCCATAGGACGGGAGCCGCCCGCGAAAAGTCCTGCAAGTGCGAGTTGTCCGTACGGGTACGAGCAGCGGACAGAAGAAGGTCACAGGCAGAGCGGAGAGACCGAGAAGGGGCATACCTATGGATCTGTGAGGAGATATAAGAGGGGCTAAAATTATTCAGTGCTTTATAGGTATGGGTTAGCACTTTGGATTGACTCCTATAGGATACAGGAAGCCAATGTAAGGACTGACAGAGGGGTGAGGTGTGAGAGGACCAACTAAAGTGGAAAATCAGTCTGGCGGCAGCATTCATTACAGACTGTAGCGGGGCAATATGGCTGTTGGGAACACCAATTTGGAGAGAGTTAAGAGGTAAGCAGGCAGAATGCCTGACAGACCCGCCCCTTAAGGATCACCAGGAAGGCGGGAAGCAGATGGCTTCAGAGGAAAACGAGCATAAAACGCACACACATAACCCTTCCAGTGGACCAAATATTGTAAGGCACCAAGAGAAAACCCACGATGAGTGAGAGTGGAGCTCCAGATCCAGTACTGCAAAGAAATCCTTAGGTGGGGATTATTCCACTCACGCCTGGTTCATAGAGCAGTGTGGCTGCTCTATTTATTGTAAGTATGTTTCATTTTTACCTTTTGCACTATTTTATTCACTGAGAACACTATGGGCCCTTTTTTGTGCTTTTGTCTTTCATAAATCCTGCACTCCATACATCACCAGAAGAATATCCTACATGTGGGGAGTTTAAATACCACTGTATGCTGTTTTACTCAGAGCTGGTGATAGCTCTTTTTATTGTAAGTTAGCACTCTCAGGACTTCAGTGTTTGTCTGTAGCTGCAGGTGTCATACGTTATTGTACCATTGGTCCGCTTTTTTCCCTTATGTTTTTTATATGCTGACACGCATTTGAGTCGTTGTACAAAGTATTGAAGAATCACCTATTGTCCAGCTATATCCTACATGTGGGGAGTTTCAAATACCACTGTATGCTGTTTTACCTAGAGCTGGGCATAGCTCTACTGATTGTGAGTTGTCATTTTTCACTTCTGTGTTGTCCGTGACACTATCCTTTATGGTTGTGCACTATTGGTCTTCCTTTTTGTCTATTTTTGTTTTTCATATCAACCACTGAGGACCTCATCAAGAACCAAAGAAGACCTACCCAAGACCCCCTTGTGTATTTGAGACTTGTCCTTTTACTACCTCCCATTCCACCTAGCGCACCCTGTATTTTTGTTGTTTCCTGCTCCCAGTATAGGGGTCTGACCGGCCGCACACGTGGTCCGATGCCCAAAACAGTTCCAGGGCGTTTGGTGCTTTGGCCAGTCAACTTTTGGCAGCTCCTGCGGCCGCAATATGGGGTGCTGTTCCTCAGTCTCATGTAGCATTTGTTCCCCTTAGTCTCAGACACCTTCCTTCCAAATGCGCTCTACTGGAGGGTTGCAAAGTCGATAAAATTCCCGGATCAAGTTGTCCGGGAGCCGCACGGTCACCTCATGCCGAAAACAGTTCCATAAGCTTTGTGGCTAAGTCCCGCTGAGGTGACCGGGAACCCACAAAGTCGTCATGCTGATTTTAGTTCCATGACAATCGCGGCTAGGTACCGCTTAGGCCAATTCGTGGGTTTCTTTATGCAAACAGACGCCAGGGAGCTAGTGTTTGGTTCCATTTGAATGAAGGGAAAGTGCCGAACCAGGAGCACCCAGGGAAAGCTTTTAATGGTGGCTGGGAAGATTTAACTCCCCAACAGAGTCTTTAGATACGGCCCAAATTAGGTCGCCTGTTGTATTTTCTGGTTGAAGCGACTAATTTATGAAAAAGGAATTAAATGGATACCATGCTCACACAAGCCATTAGGCCTTGCCCGTTGTTTAAACCTATTACCCCTTTTATGGATGACAGAGGGGAAATAATCACCTCTTCGGAGGGAATTAATAAAATTTTTTTGCTACTCTATATAACCCTTTCCTTCAACACACAGACACAAATACACACCACATAGATGAAATCTGGGATTTCTTGCAATCCATGGATCTGCTGGCTCTGGCCACATAGTCAGTCCACACTCTTTGGCTCTCCAATTACATCATTCACTGTATCTGCCTATGCAGATGATTTGTTGCTCACTATAACTAGTCAGCTCCCCTTCATGCATCACTTGAATTTGGCTGTTAAGACTTTAAGAACATTTCTGTTTATAAGGTTATCCTAACAAAATGTTCAGCAATGTCTAATAAGCTGCCTATTAATCAGCTGTGGACGCAGCACTCATTGGGTCTTCCTTCCCCATTAGTTTCACTGTGGATTCCTTTAAATGACTTGGGATCAACATAATGGCTCATCCTAACATGATCAGAACTATATGCCCCTAATCCGTTCTCTGATCACAGACTTGGATGCATGGGTAGACAGCATATCCATGTTGTGAAAATTAATATCCTCCCTAGACTGTTTATTATTTCAGTCCCTGACAATTCTAGTCACTAGAAACTATCTAGCCCATCTACAGATAGCCATTGAAAACTTTATTTGGCAAAATAAATGGCACAGGGTTGCCTGGGGTGTCTTGCACCGACCACAAAAGGATGTCATTGCTTCATCTGTACTCTTATTACCTATCTGACTAACTGGCTTACATTGTCACCAGGCATTCCATACAGAAAGAGAAGGCGGGGTGATCTAGATGATACACAGGAGCTGATCTCCCCAGTTCTACGTGTTTGTTCCTAAAATGGTGACAGGTTACACGACAAGGTCGGCCCAGACACCAGGCGGCACGGAAGTGAGCTTCCATGCAGCACATAGCTGGGCCTAATAAAGAGCCAGAGGTACTGCGAGGAACCTGTGTCTGCACTGCAGTGACATACCGGCTCACATATCGGCTTAAAGGGCAATATGTACTGGATAGTGCTCTGCCCGTGGATTGCATAGGGTGAACTGGGACTGATCCATAAAGCACGCCTGGTCACTTACCTTTCCAGGTTCAGTTACTTAACATGAGGGGACCGTAATGATTGGGGCTCAGTGCTAACTTTGATGCACCTCTTGCTGTTGCTTATCTTTATTTATATTCTCTTGGGGTCTGGTCTGACATATTGCATCCTGCTCTCCTTGCTTCATTAGCAGGTATGCCTCCTGGGGGATTAATCTCACAACGCAACATTATACTATTGATCTAGAATGTTTGTTTATTACTTAAAAATATGTGCAGTTGTCTATGCCATGACATGTTTCTTTATGTTTGAATTTGCAGTACTTGCTTGCCTGGTATCTTGTGCACAACAAAAATAAAGAACTACCAAAAAAAAATAAAAATATTTTGCATGGGGAAATCTGACTTTGGCATTTGTTGTAAACGTTGCGCTCATAGGGAAACATATCATTATATGTGGGGGTATATCTGGGTGTGATGCCACTGCTTGAAGTGGTGATCCATATGATCAGGACAAATTGACAGCATATGCCCACAACTCTCTTCCAACATTTTATAAAACATGGGCATTGTGGGAAGAATTTGTGGGTGGGGTGACCCTTGAGCCCATGACTTGTGCATATATATATGTTAAATATCAAGAAGTTGTTTCACTGCTTGAACCAGGAAAAGTTTTTATTAAAGGAATTAATCCACTACCAAGCCTCAATAGCAAACCAGTAACCAACCTCAAGCTGATGATTTGCATTAGCAATGAAACCACTGTCCATTAGTGGTTCACTGGCTTTGCATCTTTTCCTAAGTTGTGTGTCAAAGCTGTTTTATACAGCAAACACAGACTCAGGATTCCATGTTTAAAATGGAATGAGGCAAAAATGTGTCCTTTGCGGCAGTAACAGCACTGCAAATTTGTGATTTCTGTGGCAAAAGCAAGTCTTATGGCTTGACTGGTGTGCAGATTTTAGTTTTTTTGTTTAACATTGTATTAACTATAGATTAGAGTGTAGATTTTATTGTATTTGTCGCTCCATAAGACTACCTGACCATAAGACGCTCCTAGTTTTTAGAGGAGGAAAACAATAAAAAAATATTCTAAATCAAATGGTGTACTAAACTATTTAATAAACGATATCAGAATAATATTTCAACCATGTAAAGTGAGCAGCAGTCAACAGGGGCATTGAGAACCATCATCACTGTCATTAACAAACGAAGAGAGACTTTAAGGTTCGAGTACTCTAGTTTTCTGTGTACCCCAAGAACTCATCATTGCTAGAGTCAGAATTTATGAAGCTCATTTGCTCACAATCAATGACATCACTTTCTTCGCTATCTTCATATAAGATACCATCTTTGGTTCCATCCAAAGCATTGCTAATGCCACATTTTTTGAACGATTTCCTCCTTCACTGAGTGCCATGATGTTTTCACCTATTTACAAACTTGAGTGATAGTGGGCCTCTTCATTCGTCCAGTAGGTGTGCATGCGTACTGCTGTCCCTGCAAAACCAGTTGCTTGGCGACAAACGGAGGAATGCCGTCTAGACGACTATGAATCGTTCTTCACCCTCCAAGCAGCGCAACACCGGACAGACCCGACACAGGAACAGATAAGTTGAATTGCAGGGCCCTGCCTTCTTCCAGCAAAGTAACCCCAGCAGCCTCCTCTCTGCAGCCTTCCCCCCTCCATGCTGCACGATCTCAGTATGCTTCCCGACTGGGATCTGCTTTTCGCCTCTGTACTCGGGCTTGGCGATTCATACGTCAAAAGCCTCTACACGATTATCCCTCATACACAGGGCATTGATGCTACGAGGCAAGTTTTAACTGACTCCAAATCCTATGCAGGTCCGCCTATAAAATATACTCTCCAATTACTGGAATTGGCATTATCTAATAACTACTTTCGATTTGAGGAAGACTGGTTTTTGCAGATAGCAGGAACATCGATGGGAGCAGCAATGGCCCCCATGTACGCCAATATTTTTATGTATATGTATGAAACCACTAACATTCTCCCAGTGTATGGTGATAACAGTATTATAGATTTATCGACGACTTGTTCATTATTTGGACTGGATCTTTACAGGAAGCACAACAGATGATTGAGGATCTTAATCAATTAGATAGTCCAGTTAAATTTACTTCTGAAATAAGTATGGACAAAGTAAATTTTTTTGGATCTCCAAATCTGGGTTGAAAATAATAGCATACAATATTCTTTATACACAAAACCGACAGATCGCAATACTCTACTGCATGCACAGAGTGCACACCCAGAACGACTAAAGGCTTCCTTACCCAAGGCTCAGTTTCTTCGAACTATACGCAACAATTCAAGTGAAGCCAAGAAAGAAGAACAATTACAACAAATGAAACAAAAGTTTTTAAATCGGGGATATAAGAATAAACAGCTTGAGGAAGCATTACAACAAGCAAGAGAGTTTAAACCTAGAAGTTCAACAAAAATGGAAAATCGACTGCTTTGCCCCATAACTTATAACGATACGGCAGTGAAGTTATCAAATACCATTAAAAGGAATTGGAATGTTTTGGCACAGGACACTTCCCTTCCACCGCTATTTAGACACAAGCCACTTATATGCTACAAGCGGAATAGAAATCTCCGGGACATTTTAGTTAAAACAGATCCCGTACAGAGTTACATGCAAGCAGAAAAGATTAAAAAACGTGGCAGTATTCAATGTTTAGGTTGTGTAACCTGCAGCCATATGGTACCTTCACACACTTTCAATCATCCACATACTAATGAGAAATTCAATATAAATTTCACTATTACCTGTAAAACGTTGTTCGTTATATATAAGCTCACTTGTCCCTGCGGCCTATCTTATATAGGTAAAGCAGAAACTGCTTTATGTTACCATATATGTGGCCATCGATCTAATATTCGTACAGCGTACAGGGATGGAAATAGTGACAAGCCGGTCGCCAAGAATTTCTTGGATGAACAACATCTACTTTCTTCGCTTAAATTCACAGCAATTGATCATATTCCTGAGCCACGAAGGGGAGGTAATAGAGGAAAACTACTGCTCAACAGAGAAACCTGCTGGATATTTAGGCTTGATACGGTTTCACCTAGAGGACTTAACGAGATGTTAACATACCATTCCTTTCTGTGATATCATCCCTCTTGCTTTAATTGAGGATTTAGTTAATAGAGGCATACATTTTTCTTGTGTATTTTGAGATTTCACTTTAATTGATTATAAATGGCAATTTGGATATTTAATCTAGATATTCTCTCAAAAAAACTTATTTGGAGTTACAGCGAGAATTGAAATATACTATATCTCCTCTTGATTACACAAGTAAGACGAAGGTCCTCTATACTTTTTTAATGATAGTTATGACAGATCCAATATTGGAAATGTCCATATATAGAGATGTATTAGTTATGAAGTTTAATGCAATTATTGTCATGAGACGGTTCTCAAGTACCTATTAAGGACGGATAATTGCCTAGATAGTGTATATACTAAGTTTTGTTATCAAGAATGATTAAGTGCAGTCAGGGCCGCCACCAGAAATTTTGGGGCCCCTAACTCAGCTCAGGGTCTGGGCCCCCCGGGGCCCGCCTCCAATCCCGCCCACAGGGTCCGCCTCCAAATCCCGCCCACAGGAATACACACAGACACAAAAACACACACTGATACAAAAGGACACAGACACACACACACACACACACAAAAATACATACTAACAGACACACATACTGAAACAGAAATACACGCATATAGGCATACGTACTGACACACACATACTGAGACATACACACATATACAGACACACAGGCATACATAGTGACAGATAGACACATACTAACATACATACATACAGACACACATGCATGAGGACTTACACACACATACACCGACATCACATACATACACACAGACATACATTAATTCATACTGGCATACATACATATAGAAATACTGACATACTGACATACACACACAGACAGTCACAGACATTCTGACATACACACAGACATTCTGACATACATACAGACATACTAACATACACACAGACATACTGACATACGTACAGACATTCTGACATACACATAGACATACTGACATACGTACAGACATACGTACAGACATACTGACATACACACAGACATACTGACATACGTACAGACATACTGACATACGTACAGACATACTGACATACGTACAGACATACTGACATACACACAGACTTTCTGACATACACACAGACATTCTGACATACACACAGACATTCTGACATACATACAGACATTCTAACATACACACAGACATTCTAACATACACACAGACATTCTAACATACATACAGACATTCTAACATACATACAGACATTCTAACATACACACAGACATTCTAACATACACACAGACATTCTAACATACATACAGACATGCTAACATACACACAGACATTCTAACATACACACAGACATTCTAACATACATACAGACATACTAACATACACACAGACATACTGACATACGTACAGACATTCTAACATACACACAGACATTCTAACATACATACAGACATTCTAACATACATACAGACATTCTAACATACATACAGACATTCTGACATACACACAGACATACTGACATACACACAGACATACTGACATACACACAGACATTCTGACATACACAAAGACATTCTGACATACACACAGACATTCTAACATACATACAGACATTCTAACATACACACAGACATTCTAACATACACACAGACATTCTAACATACATACAGACATACTAACATACACACAGACATACTGACATACGTACAGACATTCTAACATACACACAGACATTCTAACATACATACAGACATTCTAACATACATACAGACATTCTGACATACACACAGACATACTGACATACACACAGACATACTGACATACACACAGACATTCTGACATACACAAAGACATTCTGACATACACACAGACATTCTAACATACATACAGACATTCTAACATACATACAGACATTCTAACATACACACAGACATTCTAACATACATACAGACATTCTAACATACACACAGACATTCTAACATACACACAGACATTCTAACATACATACAGACATTCTAACATACATACAGACATTCTAACATACACACACACATTCTAACATACATACAGACATTCTAACATACACACAGACATTCTAACATACACACAGACATTCTAACATACACACAGACATTCTAACATACACACAGACATTTTAACATACATACAGACATTCTGACATACACACAGACATTCTAACATACACACAGACATTCTAACATACACACAGACATTCTAACATACATACAGACATTCTAACATACATACAGACATTCTAACATACACACAGACATTCTAACATACATACAGACATTCTAACATACACACAGACATTCTAACATACACACAGACATTCTAACATACATACAGACATACTAACATACACACAGACATACTGACATACGTACAGACATTCTAACATACACACAGACATTCTAACATACACACAGACATTCTAACATACATACAGACATTCTAACATACATACAGACATTCTGACATACACACAGACATACTGACATACACACAGACATACTGACATACACACAGACATTCTGACATACACAAAGACATTCTGACATACACACAGACATTCTAACATACATACAGACATTCTAACATACATACAGACATTCTAACATACACACAGACATTCTAACATACACACAGACATTCTAACATAGTGGGCCTCTTCATTCGTCCAGTAGGTGTGCATGCGTACTGCTGTCCCTGCAAAACCAGTTGCTTGGCGACAAACGGAGGAATGCCGTCTAGACGACTATGAATCGTTCTTCACCCTCCAAGCAGCGCAACACCGGACAGACCCGACACAGGAACAGATAAGTTGAATTGCAGGGCCCTGCCTTCTTCCAGCAAAGTAACCCCAGCAGCCTCCTCTCTGCAGCCTTCCCCCCTCCATGCTGCACGATCTCAGTATGCTTCCCGACTGGGATCTGCTTTTCGCCTCTGTACTCGGGCTTGGCGATTCATACGTCAAAAGCCTCTACACGATTATCCCTCATACACAGGGCATTGATGCTACGAGGCAAGTTTTAACTGACTCCAAATCCTATGCAGGTCCGCCTATAAAATATACTCTCCAATTACTGGAATTGGCATTATCTAATAACTACTTTCGATTTGAGGAAGACTGGTTTTTGCAGATAGCAGGAACATCGATGGGAGCAGCAATGGCCCCCATGTACGCCAATATTTTTATGTATATGTATGAAACCACTAACATTCTCCCAGTGTATGGTGATAACAGTATTATAGATTTATCGACGACTTGTTCATTATTTGGACTGGATCTTTACAGGAAGCACAACAGATGATTGAGGATCTTAATCAATTAGATAGTCCAGTTAAATTTACTTCTGAAATAAGTATGGACAAAGTAAATTTTTTTGGATCTCCAAATCTGGGTTGAAAATAATAGCATACAATATTCTTTATACACAAAACCGACAGATCGCAATACTCTACTGCATGCACAGAGTGCACACCCAGAACGACTAAAGGCTTCCTTACCCAAGGCTCAGTTTCTTCGAACTATACGCAACAATTCAAGTGAAGCCAAGAAAGAAGAACAATTACAACAAATGAAACAAAAGTTTTTAAATCGGGGATATAAGAATAAACAGCTTGAGGAAGCATTACAACAAGCAAGAGAGTTTAAACCTAGAAGTTCAACAAAAATGGAAAATCGACTGCTTTGCCCCATAACTTATAACGATACGGCAGTGAAGTTATCAAATACCATTAAAAGGAATTGGAATGTTTTGGCACAGGACACTTCCCTTCCACCGCTATTTAGACACAAGCCACTTATATGCTACAAGCGGAATAGAAATCTCCGGGACATTTTAGTTAAAACAGATCCCGTACAGAGTTACATGCAAGCAGAAAAGATTAAAAAACGTGGCAGTATTCAATGTTTAGGTTGTGTAACCTGCAGCCATATGGTACCTTCACACCAGTGGCGTACACACAACCCATCGGGCCCCGGTGCGAAAACTGATCTGTGGGCCCCCCCACCCCCCCCGCTTACTCTGCGCGGGCTGGGGCCGCAACACATGGCGGGCGGGCACCTGGTCGCAGGGCTGTGACCCGTGCGACCGCGGTATGTACGCCAGTGCATGCATAAACACATACACTTAAAGGACCACTACAGACACCCAGATCAAATCAGCTCAATGAAGTGGTCTGGGTGCCAGGTCTCTCTAGTTTTAACCCTGCAGCTGAAAACAGCAGTTTCAGAGAAACTGCTATGTTTCACTGAGGGTTAATCCATCTCTAGTGGCTGTCTCATTAACAGCCGCTAGAGGATTTTCTGCGATTCTCACTGTGAAAATCACAGTGAGAAGACGCTGAACGTCCATAGGAAAGCATTGAGTAATGCTTTCCTATATGGGCGGTTTGAATGCGCGCGTGGCTCTTGCCACGCATGTGCATTCGGAGCTGAGAGGCGGATCGGGACGGAGAGATCCCCAGCGCCAAGGGAGCCCGGCGCTGGAGAAAGGTAAGTGCTTTAGACACACACACACACAATCTCATGAACAGACGCACACATTTACTGACAGACACACACTCAGTGACAGACGCACACAAACATACTCAGTAACAGACACACACACTAACAAACTCACTAACACAATCACTCACACTAACACACTCACTCACTAACACACTCACTCACTAACACACTCACTCACTAACACACTCACTCACTAACACACTCACTCACTAACACACTCACTCACTAACACACTCACTCACTAACACACTCACTCACTAACACACTCACTCACTAACACACTCACTCACTAACACACTCACTCACTAACACACTCACTCACTAACACTAACACACTCACTAACACTCACTAACACACTCACTAACACACTCACTCACACAATCACTCACACTAACACACTACCACTAACACACTCACACTAACACACTCACTCTAACACACTCACTAACACTAACACTAACACACTCACATTAACACTAACACACTCACTAACACTCACTAACACTCACTAACACACTCACTAACACACTCACTCACACAATCACTCACACTAACACACTACCACTAACACACTCACACTAACACACTCACTCTAACACACTCACTAACACTAACACTAACACACTCACATTAACACTAACACACTCACTAACACACTCTCTCACTAACACACACACACACTAACACACACACACACACACACACACACTAACACAAACTAACACACTCACATTAACACACTCACTCACTAACACACTCACTCACACTCACTCACACTCACATTAACACACTCACTCACACTCACATTAACACACTCACTAACACAAACACACTCACTAACACTAACACACTCACATTAACACACTCACTAACACACTCACTCACTACCACTGTCACTAACACACTAACACACACACACTAACACACTCACTAAAACACTCACTCACTAACACACTCACTCACTAACACACTCACTCACTAACACACTCACTCACTAACACACTCACTCACTAACACACTCACTCACTAACACACTCACTCACTAACACACTCACTCACTAACACACTCACTCACTAACACACTCACTCACTAACACACTCACTCACTAACACACTCACTCACTAACACACTCACTCACTAACACACTCACTCACTAACACACTCACTCACTAACACACTCACTCACTAACACAAACTAACACTAACACACTCACTAACACTCACTAACACACTCACTCACACAATCACTCACACAATCACTCACACTAACACACTACCACTAACACACTACCACTAACACACTCACACTAACACACTCACTCTAACACACTCACTAACACTAACACTAACACACTCACATTAACACTAACACACTCACTAACACACTCTCTCACTAACACACACACACACTAACACACACACACACACACACTAACACAAACTAACACACTCACATTAACACACTCACTAACACACTCACTCACTAACACACTCACTCACTAACACACTCACTCACACTCACATTAACACACTCACTCACACTCACATTAACACACTCACTAACACAAACACACTCACATTAACACACTCACTAACACACTCACTCACTACCACTGTCACTAACACACTAACACACTCACTAAAACACTCACTAACACACTCACTAACTCACACACTCACTAACACACTCACTCACTAACACACTCACTCACTAACACACTCACTCACTAACACACACACAAACTACCACTAACACACTCACACCAACACACTCACTAACACTAACACTAACACACTCACATTAACACTAACACACTCACTAACACACTCTCTCACTAACACACACACACACTAACACACACACACACACTAACACAAACTAACACACTCACATTAACACACTCACTAACACTAACACACTCACTAACACACTCACTAACACTAACACACTCACTAACACACTCACTCACACTAACACACTCACTAACACAAACACACTCACTAACACAAACACACTCACTAACACTAACACACTCACATTAACACACTCACTAACACACTCACTCACTACCACTGTCACTAACACACTCACTAACACTAACACACACACACACACACTAACACACTCACTAAAACACTCACTAACACTAACACACTCACTAACACACACACTCACTAAACACACACACACACGTTTTTTCTGTTTTTTAAATTTTATCCCCCCAGCCTCCTTACCTGTGTGAGAGCTGGGGGATTCCCTAGGGTCCAGTGGTGTTGCTGGTCACCCGGCTGGCGGGCGCGCGAGGGAGCTCTGTCCCCTGGGTGCTCCCTCTTCAGCTCCCTCGCGCGCCGCGTACTGATGCCGGAGCCGGAAGATGACGTCATCTTCCGGCTCCGGTTTCAGTGCGGTGCGCGAGGGAGCTGAAGAGGGAGCACCCAGGGGACAGAGCTCCCTCGCGCGCCCGCCAGCCGGGTGACAGCAGGGCCAGCCTCGGGGGGCCCGGAGGTGGCCGGCTCCTGGGCCCCCCAGCAGAAGAGGCTGGCCCTGTGGGTACATACCGGGTCGCAGGGGCGGCCGGGCCCCCTGGTGGGCCGGGCCCGGTCGCAGCCGCGACCCCTGCGACCCTGGTATGTACGCCACTGCTTCACACACTTTCAATCATCCACATACTAATGAGAAATTCAATATAAATTTCACTATTACCTGTAAAACGTTGTTCGTTATATATAAGCTCACTTGTCCCTGCGGCCTATCTTATATAGGTAAAGCAGAAACTGCTTTATGTTACCATATATGTGGCCATCGATCTAATATTCGTACAGCGTACAGGGATGGAAATAGTGACAAGCCGGTCGCCAAGAATTTCTTGGATGAACAACATCTACTTTCTTCGCTTAAATTCACAGCAATTGATCATATTCCTGAGCCACGAAGGGGAGGTAATAGAGGAAAACTACTGCTCAACAGAGAAACCTGCTGGATATTTAGGCTTGATACGGTTTCACCTAGAGGACTTAACGAGATGTTAACATACCATTCCTTTCTGTGATATCATCCCTCTTGCTTTAATTGAGGATTTAGTTAATAGAGGCATACATTTTTCTTGTGTATTTTGAGATTTCACTTTAATTGATTATAAATGGCAATTTGGATATTTAATCTAGATATTCTCTCAAAAAAACTTATTTGGAGTTACAGCGAGAATTGAAATATACTATATCTCCTCTTGATTACACAAGTAAGACGAAGGTCCTCTATACTTTTTTAATGATAGTTATGACAGATCCAATATTGGAAATGTCCATATATAGAGATGTATTAGTTATGAAGTTTAATGCAATTATTGTCATGAGACGGTTCTCAAGTACCTATTAAGGACGGATAATTGCCTAGATAGTGTATATACTAAGTTTTGTTATCAAGAATGATTAAGTGCAGTCAGGGCCGCCACCAGAAATTTTGGGGCCCCTAACTCAGCTCAGGGTCTGGGCCCCCCGGGGCCCGCCTCCAATCCCGCCCACAGGGTCCGCCTCCAAATCCCGCCCACAGGAATACACACAGACACAAAAACACACACTGATACAAAAGGACACAGACACACACACACACACACACAAAAATACATACTAACAGACACACATACTGAAACAGAAATACACGCATATAGGCATACGTACTGACACACACATACTGAGACATACACACATATACAGACACACAGGCATACATAGTGACAGATAGACACATACTAACATACATACATACAGACACACATGCATGAGGACTTACACACACATACACCGACATCACATACATACACACAGACATACATTAATTCATACTGGCATACATACATATAGAAATACTGACATACTGACATACACACACAGACAGTCACAGACATTCTGACATACACACAGACATTCTGACATACATACAGACATACTAACATACACACAGACATACTGACATACGTACAGACATTCTGACATACACATAGACATACTGACATACGTACAGACATACGTACAGACATACTGACATACACACAGACATACTGACATACGTACAGACATACTGACATACGTACAGACATACTGACATACGTACAGACATACTGACATACACACAGACTTTCTGACATACACACAGACATTCTGACATACACACAGACATTCTGACATACATACAGACATTCTAACATACACACAGACATTCTAACATACACACAGACATTCTAACATACATACAGACATTCTAACATACATACAGACATTCTAACATACACACAGACATTCTAACATACACACAGACATTCTAACATACATACAGACATGCTAACATACACACAGACATTCTAACATACACACAGACATTCTAACATACATACAGACATACTAACATACACACAGACATACTGACATACGTACAGACATTCTAACATACACACAGACATTCTAACATACATACAGACATTCTAACATACATACAGACATTCTAACATACATACAGACATTCTGACATACACACAGACATACTGACATACACACAGACATACTGACATACACACAGACATTCTGACATACACAAAGACATTCTGACATACACACAGACATTCTAACATACATACAGACATTCTAACATACACACAGACATTCTAACATACACACAGACATTCTAACATACATACAGACATACTAACATACACACAGACATACTGACATACGTACAGACATTCTAACATACACACAGACATTCTAACATACATACAGACATTCTAACATACATACAGACATTCTGACATACACACAGACATACTGACATACACACAGACATACTGACATACACACAGACATTCTGACATACACAAAGACATTCTGACATACACACAGACATTCTAACATACATACAGACATTCTAACATACATACAGACATTCTAACATACACACAGACATTCTAACATACATACAGACATTCTAACATACACACAGACATTCTAACATACACACAGACATTCTAACATACATACAGACATTCTAACATACATACAGACATTCTAACATACACACACACATTCTAACATACATACAGACATTCTAACATACACACAGACATTCTAACATACACACAGACATTCTAACATACACACAGACATTCTAACATACACACAGACATTTTAACATACATACAGACATTCTGACATACACACAGACATTCTAACATACACACAGACATTCTAACATACACACAGACATTCTAACATACATACAGACATTCTAACATACATACAGACATTCTAACATACACACAGACATTCTAACATACATACAGACATTCTAACATACACACAGACATTCTAACATACACACAGACATTCTAACATACATACAGACATACTAACATACACACAGACATACTGACATACGTACAGACATTCTAACATACACACAGACATTCTAACATACACACAGACATTCTAACATACATACAGACATTCTAACATACATACAGACATTCTGACATACACACAGACATACTGACATACACACAGACATACTGACATACACACAGACATTCTGACATACACAAAGACATTCTGACATACACACAGACATTCTAACATACATACAGACATTCTAACATACATACAGACATTCTAACATACACACAGACATTCTAACATACACACAGACATTCTAACATAGTGGGCCTCTTCATTCGTCCAGTAGGTGTGCATGCGTACTGCTGTCCCTGCAAAACCAGTTGCTTGGCGACAAACGGAGGAATGCCGTCTAGACGACTATGAATCGTTCTTCACCCTCCAAGCAGCGCAACACCGGACAGACCCGACACAGGAACAGATAAGTTGAATTGCAGGGCCCTGCCTTCTTCCAGCAAAGTAACCCCAGCAGCCTCCTCTCTGCAGCCTTCCCCCCTCCATGCTGCACGATCTCAGTATGCTTCCCGACTGGGATCTGCTTTTCGCCTCTGTACTCGGGCTTGGCGATTCATACGTCAAAAGCCTCTACACGATTATCCCTCATACACAGGGCATTGATGCTACGAGGCAAGTTTTAACTGACTCCAAATCCTATGCAGGTCCGCCTATAAAATATACTCTCCAATTACTGGAATTGGCATTATCTAATAACTACTTTCGATTTGAGGAAGACTGGTTTTTGCAGATAGCAGGAACATCGATGGGAGCAGCAATGGCCCCCATGTACGCCAATATTTTTATGTATATGTATGAAACCACTAACATTCTCCCAGTGTATGGTGATAACAGTATTATAGATTTATCGACGACTTGTTCATTATTTGGACTGGATCTTTACAGGAAGCACAACAGATGATTGAGGATCTTAATCAATTAGATAGTCCAGTTAAATTTACTTCTGAAATAAGTATGGACAAAGTAAATTTTTTTGGATCTCCAAATCTGGGTTGAAAATAATAGCATACAATATTCTTTATACACAAAACCGACAGATCGCAATACTCTACTGCATGCACAGAGTGCACACCCAGAACGACTAAAGGCTTCCTTACCCAAGGCTCAGTTTCTTCGAACTATACGCAACAATTCAAGTGAAGCCAAGAAAGAAGAACAATTACAACAAATGAAACAAAAGTTTTTAAATCGGGGATATAAGAATAAACAGCTTGAGGAAGCATTACAACAAGCAAGAGAGTTTAAACCTAGAAGTTCAACAAAAATGGAAAATCGACTGCTTTGCCCCATAACTTATAACGATACGGCAGTGAAGTTATCAAATACCATTAAAAGGAATTGGAATGTTTTGGCACAGGACACTTCCCTTCCACCGCTATTTAGACACAAGCCACTTATATGCTACAAGCGGAATAGAAATCTCCGGGACATTTTAGTTAAAACAGATCCCGTACAGAGTTACATGCAAGCAGAAAAGATTAAAAAACGTGGCAGTATTCAATGTTTAGGTTGTGTAACCTGCAGCCATATGGTACCTTCACACACTTTCAATCATCCACATACTAATGAGAAATTCAATATAAATTTCACTATTACCTGTAAAACGTTGTTCGTTATATATAAGCTCACTTGTCCCTGCGGCCTATCTTATATAGGTAAAGCAGAAACTGCTTTATGTTACCATATATGTGGCCATCGATCTAATATTCGTACAGCGTACAGGGATGGAAATAGTGACAAGCCGGTCGCCAAGAATTTCTTGGATGAACAACATCTACTTTCTTCGCTTAAATTCACAGCAATTGATCATATTCCTGAGCCACGAAGGGGAGGTAATAGAGGAAAACTACTGCTCAACAGAGAAACCTGCTGGATATTTAGGCTTGATACGGTTTCACCTAGAGGACTTAACGAGATGTTAACATACCATTCCTTTCTGTGATATCATCCCTCTTGCTTTAATTGAGGATTTAGTTAATAGAGGCATACATTTTTCTTGTGTATTTTGAGATTTCACTTTAATTGATTATAAATGGCAATTTGGATATTTAATCTAGATATTCTCTCAAAAAAACTTATTTGGAGTTACAGCGAGAATTGAAATATACTATATCTCCTCTTGATTACACAAGTAAGACGAAGGTCCTCTATACTTTTTTAATGATAGTTATGACAGATCCAATATTGGAAATGTCCATATATAGAGATGTATTAGTTATGAAGTTTAATGCAATTATTGTCATGAGACGGTTCTCAAGTACCTATTAAGGACGGATAATTGCCTAGATAGTGTATATACTAAGTTTTGTTATCAAGAATGATTAAGTGCAGTCAGGGCCGCCACCAGAAATTTTGGGGCCCCTAACTCAGCTCAGGGTCTGGGCCCCCCGGGGCCCGCCTCCAATCCCGCCCACAGGGTCCGCCTCCAAATCCCGCCCACAGGAATACACACAGACACAAAAACACACACTGATACAAAAGGACACAGACACACACACACACACACACAAAAATACATACTAACAGACACACATACTGAAACAGAAATACACGCATATAGGCATACGTACTGACACACACATACTGAGACATACACACATATACAGACACACAGGCATACATAGTGACAGATAGACACATACTAACATACATACATACAGACACACATGCATGAGGACTTACACACACATACACCGACATCACATACATACACACAGACATACATTAATTCATACTGGCATACATACATATAGAAATACTGACATACTGACATACACACACAGACAGTCACAGACATTCTGACATACACACAGACATTCTGACATACATACAGACATACTAACATACACACAGACATACTGACATACGTACAGACATTCTGACATACACATAGACATACTGACATACGTACAGACATACGTACAGACATACTGACATACACACAGACATACTGACATACGTACAGACATACTGACATACGTACAGACATACTGACATACGTACAGACATACTGACATACACACAGACTTTCTGACATACACACAGACATTCTGACATACACACAGACATTCTGACATACATACAGACATTCTAACATACACACAGACATTCTAACATACACACAGACATTCTAACATACATACAGACATTCTAACATACATACAGACATTCTAACATACACACAGACATTCTAACATACACACAGACATTCTAACATACATACAGACATGCTAACATACACACAGACATTCTAACATACACACAGACATTCTAACATACATACAGACATACTAACATACACACAGACATACTGACATACGTACAGACATTCTAACATACACACAGACATTCTAACATACATACAGACATTCTAACATACATACAGACATTCTAACATACATACAGACATTCTGACATACACACAGACATACTGACATACACACAGACATACTGACATACACACAGACATTCTGACATACACAAATACATTCTGACATACACACAGACATTCTAACATACATACAGACATTCTAACATACACACAGACATTCTAACATACACACAGACATTCTAACATACATACAGACATACTAACATACACACAGACATACTGACATACGTACAGACATTCTAACATACACACAGACATTCTAACATACATACAGACATTCTAACATACATACAGACATTCTGACATACACACAGACATACTGACATACACACAGACATACTGACATACACACAGACATTCTGACATACACAAAGACATTCTGACATACACACAGACATTCTAACATACATACAGACATTCTAACATACATACAGACATTCTAACATACACACAGACATTCTAACATACATACAGACATTCTAACATACACACAGACATTCTAACATACACACAGACATTCTAACATACATACAGACATTCTAACATACATACAGACATTCTAACATACACACACACATTCTAACATACATACAGACATTCTAACATACACACAGACATTCTAACATACACACAGACATTCTAACATACACACAGACATTCTAACATACACACAGACATTCTAACATACATACAGACATTCTGACATACACACAGACATTCTAACATACACACAGACATTCTAACATACACACAGACATTCTAACATACATACAGACATTCTAACATACATACAGACATTCTAACATACACACAGACATTCTAACATACATACAGACATTCTAACATACACACAGACATTCTAACATACACACAGACATTCTAACATACATACAGACATACTAACATACACACAGACATACTGACATACGTACAGACATTCTAACATACACACAGACATTCTAACATACACACAGACATTCTAACATACATACAGACATTCTAACATACATACAGACATTCTGACATACACACAGACATACTGACATACACACAGACATACTGACATACACACAGACATTCTGACATACACAAAGACATTCTGACATACACACAGACATTCTAACATACATACAGACATTCTAACATACATACAGACATTCTAACATACACACAGACATTCTAACATACACACAGACATTCTAACATAGTGGGCCTCTTCATTCGTCCAGTAGGTGTGCATGCGTACTGCTGTCCCTGCAAAACCAGTTGCTTGGCGACAAACGGAGGAATGCCGTCTAGACGACTATGAATCGTTCTTCACCCTCCAAGCAGCGCAACACCGGACAGACCCGACACAGGAACAGATAAGTTGAATTGCAGGGCCCTGCCTTCTTCCAGCAAAGTAACCCCAGCAGCCTCCTCTCTGCAGCCTTCCCCCCTCCATGCTGCACGATCTCAGTATGCTTCCCGACTGGGATCTGCTTTTCGCCTCTGTACTCGGGCTTGGCGATTCATACGTCAAAAGCCTCTACACGATTATCCCTCATACACAGGGCATTGATGCTACGAGGCAAGTTTTAACTGACTCCAAATCCTATGCAGGTCCGCCTATAAAATATACTCTCCAATTACTGGAATTGGCATTATCTAATAACTACTTTCGATTTGAGGAAGACTGGTTTTTGCAGATAGCAGGAACATCGATGGGAGCAGCAATGGCCCCCATGTACGCCAATATTTTTATGTATATGTATGAAACCACTAACATTCTCCCAGTGTATGGTGATAACAGTATTATAGATTTATCGACGACTTGTTCATTATTTGGACTGGATCTTTACAGGAAGCACAACAGATGATTGAGGATCTTAATCAATTAGATAGTCCAGTTAAATTTACTTCTGAAATAAGTATGGACAAAGTAAATTTTTTTGGATCTCCAAATCTGGGTTGAAAATAATAGCATACAATATTCTTTATACACAAAACCGACAGATCGCAATACTCTACTGCATGCACAGAGTGCACACCCAGAACGACTAAAGGCTTCCTTACCCAAGGCTCAGTTTCTTCGAACTATACGCAACAATTCAAGTGAAGCCAAGAAAGAAGAACAATTACAACAAATGAAACAAAAGTTTTTAAATCGGGGATATAAGAATAAACAGCTTGAGGAAGCATTACAACAAGCAAGAGAGTTTAAACCTAGAAGTTCAACAAAAATGGAAAATCGACTGCTTTGCCCCATAACTTATAACGATACGGCAGTGAAGTTATCAAATACCATTAAAAGGAATTGGAATGTTTTGGCACAGGACACTTCCCTTCCACCGCTATTTAGACACAAGCCACTTATATGCTACAAGCGGAATAGAAATCTCCGGGACATTTTAGTTAAAACAGATCCCGTACAGAGTTACATGCAAGCAGAAAAGATTAAAAAACGTGGCAGTATTCAATGTTTAGGTTGTGTAACCTGCAGCCATATGGTACCTTCACACACTTTCAATCATCCACATACTAATGAGAAATTCAATATAAATTTCACTATTACCTGTAAAACGTTGTTCGTTATATATAAGCTCACTTGTCCCTGCGGCCTATCTTATATAGGTAAAGCAGAAACTGCTTTATGTTACCATATATGTGGCCATCGATCTAATATTCGTACAGCGTACAGGGATGGAAATAGTGACAAGCCGGTCGCCAAGAATTTCTTGGATGAACAACATCTACTTTCTTCGCTTAAATTCACAGCAATTGATCATATTCCTGAGCCACGAAGGGGAGGTAATAGAGGAAAACTACTGCTCAACAGAGAAACCTGCTGGATATTTAGGCTTGATACGGTTTCACCTAGAGGACTTAACGAGATGTTAACATACCATTCCTTTCTGTGATATCATCCCTCTTGCTTTAATTGAGGATTTAGTTAATAGAGGCATACATTTTTCTTGTGTATTTTGAGATTTCACTTTAATTGATTATAAATGGCAATTTGGATATTTAATCTAGATATTCTCTCAAAAAAACTTATTTGGAGTTACAGCGAGAATTGAAATATACTATATCTCCTCTTGATTACACAAGTAAGACGAAGGTCCTCTATACTTTTTTAATGATAGTTATGACAGATCCAATATTGGAAATGTCCATATATAGAGATGTATTAGTTATGAAGTTTAATGCAATTATTGTCATGAGACGGTTCTCAAGTACCTATTAAGGACGGATAATTGCCTAGATAGTGTATATACTAAGTTTTGTTATCAAGAATGATTAAGTGCAGTCAGGGCCGCCACCAGAAATTTTGGGGCCCCTAACTCAGCTCAGGGCCTGGGCCCCCCGGGGCCCGCCTCCAATCCCGCCCACAGGGTCCGCCTCCAAATCCCGCCCACAGGAATACACACAGACACAAAAACACACACTGATACAAAAGGACACAGACACACACACACACACACAAAAATACATACTAACAGACACACATACTGAAACAGAAATACACGCATATAGGCATACGTACTGACACACACATACTGAGACATACACACATATACAGACACACAGGCATACATAGTGACAGATAGACACATACTAACATACATACATACAGACACACATGCATGAGGACTTACACACACATACACCGACATCACATACATACACACAGACATACATTAATTCATACTGGCATACATACATATAGAAATACTGACATACTGACATACACACACAGACAGTCACAGACATTCTGACATACACACAGACATTCTGACATACATACAGACATACTAACATACACACAGACATACTGACATACGTACAGACATTCTGACATACACACAGACATACTGACATACGTACAGACATACGTACAGACATACTGACATACACACAGACATACTGACATACGTACAGACATACTGACATACGTACAGACATACTGACATACGTACAGACATACTGACATACACACAGACTTTCTGACATACACACAGACATTCTGACATAC
Organism: Pelobates fuscus; assembly: GCF_036172605.1. Taxonomy (NCBI): domain Eukaryota; kingdom Metazoa; phylum Chordata; class Amphibia; order Anura; family Pelobatidae; genus Pelobates; species Pelobates fuscus. The sequence goes on along the minus strand of NC_086324.1, from coordinate 97,175,898 downwards.
ACACAGACATTCTGACATACACACAGACATTCTGACATACATACAGACATTCTAACATACACACAGACATTCTAACATACACACAGACATTCTAACATACATACAGACATTCTAACATACATACAGACATTCTAACATACACACAGACATTCTAACATACACACAGACATTCTAACATACATACAGACATGCTAACATACACACAGACATTCTAACATACACACAGACATTCTAACATACATACAGACATACTAACATACACACAGACATACTGACATACGTACAGACATTCTAACATACACACAGACATTCTAACATACATACAGACATTCTAACATACATACAGACATTCTAACATACATACAGACATTCTGACATACACACAGACATACTGACATACACACAGACATACTGACATACACACAGACATTCTGACATACACAAAGACATTCTGACATACACACAGACATTCTAACATACATACAGACATTCTAACATGCACACAGACATTCTAACATACACACAGACATTCTAACATACATACAGACATACTAACATACACACAGACATACTGACATACGTACAGACATTCTAACATACACACAGACATTCTAACATACATACAGACATTCTAACATACATACAGACATTCTGACATACACACAGACATACTGACATACACACAGACATACTGACATACACACAGACATTCTGACATACACAAAGACATTCTGACATATACACAGACATTCTAACATACATACAGACATTCTAACATACATACAGACATTCTAACATACACACAGACATTCTAACATACATACAGACATTCTAACATACACACAGACATTCTAACATACACACAGACATTCTAACATACACACAGACATTCTAACATACATACAGACATTCTAACATACATACAGACATTCTAACATACATACAGACATTCTGACATACACACAGACATACTGACATACACACAGACATACTGACATACACACAGACATTCTGACATACACAAAGACATTCTGACATACACACAGACATTCTAACATACATACAGACATTCTAACATACACACAGACATTCTAACATACACACAGACATTCTAACATACATACAGACATACTAACATACACACAGACATACTGACATACGTACAGACATTCTAACATACACACAGACATTCTAACATACATACAGACATTCTAACATACATACAGACATTCTGACATACACACAGACATACTGACATACACACAGACATACTGACATACACACAGACATTCTGACATACACAAAGACATTCTGACATACACACAGACATTCTAACATACATACAGACATTCTAACATACATACAGACATTCTAACATACATACAGACATTCTAACATACACACAGACATTCTAACATACATACAGACATTCTAACATACACACAGACATTCTAACATACACACAGACATTCTAACATACATACAGACATTCTAACATACATACAGACATTCTAACATACACACACACATTCTAACATACATACAGACATTCTAACATACACACAGACATTCTAACATACACACAGACATTCTAACATACACACAGACATTCTAACATACACACAGACATTCTAACATACACACAGACATTCTAACATACATACAGACATTCTGACATACACACAGACATTCTAACATACACACAGACATTCTAACATACATACAGACATTCTAACATACACACAGACATTCTAACATACATACAGACATTCTAACATACACACAGACATTCTAACATACACACAGACATTCTAACATACATACAGACATACTAACATACACACAGACATACTGACATACGTACAGACATTCTAACATACACACAGACATTCTAACATACACACAGACATTCTAACATACATACAGACATTCTAACATACATACAGACATTCTGACATACACACAGACATACTGACATACACACAGACATACTGACATACACACAGACATTCTGACATACACAAAGACATTCTGACATACACACAGACATTCTAACATACATACAGACATTCTAACATACATACAGACATTCTAACATACACACAGACATTCTAACATACACACAGACATTCTAACATACACACAGACATTCTAACATACATACAGACATTCTAACATACATACAGACATTCTAACATACACACAGACATTCTAACATACACACAGACATTCTAACATACACACAGACATTCTAACATACATACAGACATTCTGACATACACACAGATATTCTAACATACACACAGACATTCTAACATACACACAGACATTCTAACATACACACAGACATACATACACAAATACAGCTAATTTTTCTTACCTTTTTTTGCAGGTGGAAGGCTGTGGCTGATGGGAGTCGGCGTGGCTCCTGCGGGCTGCGGCCTGTCCTTCTTGCCTCCCGCGCGGTGCTGAGGGGAGGGGAGGGGAGGAAGTGACGGCCACTTCCTCCCAGCAGTACTTTGCGGTTGGGATTTTTTTTAAAGGGGCCCGGTTGCGCTATTGCACGGCCGCAGCGCTGACCGGGCCCCTGAAGATACAGGGCCCATGGGGTGGCCCTAAGTGAGTGGGCCACCCGATGGGCCCCATCAGCATGCGCTACACGTGGGGCCCGGGCGGCCGGGCCCCCCAGGGCCGCCGGGCCCGTGACAACCGTTATGGTTGTCACCCCCTGATGGCGGCCCTGAGTGCAGTCTCAAGTTACAATAGTTATAAATGTATATATGTAGTGGGGCATTTAATAATATATCTGAAGACAGCTGGGCATTATGTGATGTAGTTTCAATTTCTAAGTATTGATTATGCATACAGGTACAAAGTACCTTTAAATTTCTTGTTTAGCCACTCTATCCAGAGTTTATACGCTGTGGCAGCTGCCTTCCCATATTGGGTCTGTATGCTATTTAAATGTAACATTTTTAAAAATGTCAGTAACATTGACACTCTTTCCATCACTTTTTTTCACATCACTTTGGTGATTTTCTTGGCACTTATGTTTTACTTTGATCCGCAGAGGTTTCCATGGAGACGTTTACCACGTTGCCGTGACAACGGTGAACGGTGCATGGTGGCGTCATAGGCATGGACCGTGGGTCAACGTGAGTTCACACGGGTTCTGCACATGCGCGGTGAACAGAAGGGAACGCCGGGCGCGATATACTTCACCTGGGTAAGTCACTTTATCTTAATTGATATGGGTATATATTTGTAGTATTCGCAGTATATACTGCAGTCATTTAATCCTGAGGAAGGTCCCTGTGAGGACCGAAACGTTGATTTTTTTTCTTGCTATATGGAATAAACAGTATTTTTGATATTTGGAAGTCCGTGAGTGCAACCTGTCTTCATTCGTTTGGTATAAATATATGTATATATATATATATACTGTAGATTAAATTAGTCCAGTAGACAAGATGCCTAAATGCCAGAGTATTGCAGTGTGCAATGATACCTTTTTTATTGGACTAACATAATATTTCAGAGACAAGCTTTCAAGAGTTTTTCTTTCTTCCTCAGGTCTGAAGAAATAATATGAAAGTAATCGATGGTAAAGTTTAATAAAAGCAGAGAAACAAGGTGCTCCAATCGCAGTGTGGGTCACTCCAAAACACACAGAAAATAGTGTGAAATATAGTAAAAAGGGTGAGAGCACACTAAACAATAAAAAGTTACCACACTTGGCACATACTGTTGGTATAGCTGAAAACAAAAAGGAATATATACATAGGGTAATTTGGTAAAACGATATAATAGTAAGAATCAGTGTTGGATCCACTCACATGGTTCTAAGTATAGCTCCAATGCAAAACGACTCACATTATTATGTGACATACTTAGTCTGAACCTCTGTAATGCTGAGGAGACAGTTTGGCACCTCTGGCATGCAAGTCTACTGGCTGTAGACCATAAGTAGCTGTCTTCCAAGCTCGGGCCAGTCAGAGCGCTGCTGCGGATTACCACAGGAAAGGTCAAGATATGCATGGTCTGCACCCAGTGGAGGAGCAGTCCAGATTCCCAGCACACTGGAACACCAGAGATCAGCATGCCCCTCTACTAACAATGTAACAACACAGTCGAAAAAAAGGAACATTTGTTTTAAAATAATTATTAATTTAATAAATCCTCTATACAAAGGTGTATTTTGGATCTGTGCTGCCCTAGGCATGACAGAACACGGGCACCCGCTAATTTAAATTTGCCCCACCCCTTCCTGTCAAGGCTACTCCTCTTCCTGTTAAAGTATAACACACACTTTGACTGACAGACACACACTCTCAGATACACTGACATACACACACACACTCTCTGATTTGACACAATCTGACAGACATGCACACACTGACATACACACACAATGACACAGACACACACTCACTGACAGACACACACACACTTAGAGGCATACACAATCATTTAGACACATACATACACACACATTCACTGACAGACACACACACTCACTCAATCACAGACACAAACTCACAGACTCACTCACAGACACACACAAAATCTCAGACACACAGGCTCCCTCACAGACACACACTGACAGACATACTCACTCACTCACTCACTCACTCACTCACAGACACACACTGAAAGACACACACAATCACTCAGACACACACTGACAGATATACACACACAGACTCACTGACAGACACACACACTGACAGGCACCCCCACACCCCCACACACACAGACATTTCCTCCCAACACTCACTGATTATTTTTTTTATTTTAATTTAAATCCACCCACCCTCCCTGCCTTCTGGAAAGCTGGGTGATTTTTTTTTTACCTGGGGTCCAGTGGGGCTGCTTGCCGGGCTGTTTGGGCAGGCAGGCAGGCGGCATTATGTGTTTTTAAGGATCACTATAGGGTCAGGAACACAAACATGTATAGTGTTAAAACCACCATCTGGGCCCCTCATGCCTCCATAAATATAGCAAAATCTTACTGTATTCAAGCCTTAAGCTGTAGATCTGCATGCTGTTTGACTCAGAAAAACAAGCTGTCTGCTGACATCATCAGAAGTGGTGGCCTGATCCAATCACAATGCTTCTCAATAGGATTGGCTGAGACTGACAAGGAGGTAGATCAGGGGCAGAGCCAGCACAATTCAAACACAGCCCTGGCCAATCAGTGTTTACAGCAAAAAGCCTGAAGGTAATGATTCTACTCATCAGAACAAATTCAATAAGCTGTAGTTGTTCTGGTGACTATAGTGTCCCTTTAATGTTTTGGTAGTGTGTAAGAAAGCCAGAGTCTACAATACGTCCTTTATTTCTGGTGTTTGAATGTGTGATAATTTTCATCTCAAATGTCTTTCATTCATGAGAGTCTTTAAAATTCCATTTAAGAACTTTAATTCTGAGGTTTTGCATGGAGTGACCATATTCGTACACATCTGCGAATCTGGGTCTGGGTGAAGTGGGTACACTATTTGTTTTCCTTGTGGTTCTAGATTTAGTGTCTGTAGATTCATTCTGAGATGCAACTTAGGGCCAGTTTCTTCAATGTAGCTACCTACAGTTGCAAGAAAAAGTATGTGAACCCTTTGGAATGATATGGATTTCTGCACAAATTGGTCATAAAATGTGATCTGATCATCATCTAAGTCACAACAATAGACAATCACAGTCTGCTTAAACTAATAACACACAAAGAATGAAATGTTGCCATGTTTTTATTGAACACACCATGTAAACATTCACAGTGCAGGTGGAAAAAGTATGTGAACCCCTAGACTAATGACATCTCCAAGAGCTAATTGGAGTGAGATGTCAGCCAACTGGAGTCCAATCAATGAGATGAGATTGGAGGTGTTGGTTACAGCTGCCCTGCCCAATAAAAAACACACACCAGTTCTGGGTTTGCTTTTCACAAGAAGCATTGCCTGATGTGAATGATGCCTCGCACAAAAGAGCTCTCAGAAGACCCACGATTAAGAATTGTTGACTTGCATAAAGCTGGAAAGGGTTATAAAAGTATCTCCAAAAGCCTTGCTGAAAGCGATTCACACCAGACATCCCAAGAATATTGCTGAACTGAAACAGTTCTGTAAAGAGGAATGGTCAAGAATTACTCCTGACCATTGTGCACGTCTGATCTGCAACTACAGGAAATGTTTGGTTGAAGTTATTGCTACCAAAGGAGGTTCAACCAGTTATTAAATCCAAGGGTTCACATACTTTTTCCACCTGCACTGTGAATGTTTACATGGTGTGTTCAATAAAAACATGGCAACATTTCATTCTTTGTGTGTTATTAGTTTAACCCCTTAAGACCGCAGCCAAATGTACAAGTTGTGAACCAAAAAAAATGTAAACAAACCACAGATTTTGACTATATGTCTGTTCAAAAATAATTTACCTCTTTCATATTAAATGCACCCACACTTATTATATATCATTTTGTTCAGGGGAAACAGGGCTTTCATTTAACATCAAATATTTAGGTATGGAACATAACGTAATATGAATAAAATATAAAAAAATGAGAGAAAATATGATTTTTTTTAAATTTTCTTAGTTCTATGTGACATTCTAACTGTGAATGTCATAATACTGTTTGCTTTTACTGCAATAAAATACACATATTTGTATTCAGCGATGTCTCACGTGTAAAACAGTACCCCCTATGTACAGGTTTTATGGTGTTTTGGGAAGTTACAGGGTCAAATATAGCATGTTACACTTTTCAGTTTTTTCACATTGAAATTTGCCAGTTTGGTTATGTTGCCTTTGAGACTGTATGGTAGCCCAGGAATGAAAATTACCCCCATGATGGCATACCATTTGCAAAAGTAGACAACCCAAGGTATTGCAAATGGGGTATGTCCAGTCTTTTTTAGTAGCCACTTGGTCACAAACACTAGCCAAAGTTAACGTTAATATTTGTTTGTGTGTGAAAAATGCAAAAAACTAATTTGAAAGCCAATTTTGGCCAGTGTTTGTGACTAAGTGGCTACTAAAAAAGACTGAACATACCCCATTTGCAATACCTTGGGTTGTCTACTTTTGCAAATGGTATGCCATTATGGAGGTAATTCTTATTTCTGGGCTACTATACGGTCTCAAAGCCAACGTAACCAATCTGGCGAATTTCATTGTGAAAAAAACTGAAACGCAAGCCTTATATTTGACTCTGTAACTTTTGAAAACACCATAAAAACTGTACATGAGGGGTACTGTTATACTCAGGAGACTTTGCTGAACACAAATATTTGTGTTTCAAAACAGTAAAAAGTATGACAGCAAAAATATCGTCAGTGTAAGTGCCGTTTGTGTGCGAAAAAGGCAATAAATTTCACTTTCCCTGACGATATCATTGTTGTAATAAATTTTACGGTTTTGAAACACAAATATTTGTATTCAGCGATGTCTCCCGAGTAAAACAGTACCCCCCATGTACAGGTTTTATAGTGTCTTGGAAAGTTATAGGGTTAAATATAGTGCTAGCAAATTAAATTCCCTATACTTTCGGCCTGGGTTGTTAGGCAGGTCCCGCTAATTGTAATTAATTAGGATACCTAATTATGTAAAATTATTACATAAATATATATGTAAAATTATTATATATACACGTGTGTGTATATATATATATATGTATATATATGTATATAATTTTTTTACTATTATTTTTATTTATATATAGGTATACATATAGTGATGTATACGTATATACTTGGGTATATACATATATATATTATTTCGTTCTACGTGTATTTTGATATCTATATCTATATATATATATATATATATAGATATATATATATATATTATCAAAATACAGTTAGAATGAAATTACACACATATATATTTTTAATTATTTATTTTTTTATTTTAATTTTTTTTACGTATTTACATATTTTTTTATTATAATATATATATATATATATAATTATAATTATGTATATATTTAATCAATATCCTTCTACGTGTATTTTGATATTAATATATATATATATATATATAATTATATATATAAATATTAAAATACACTTAGTGTATGTGTAAATGTGTGCGTATATATATTATATATAGATCATATATATAATATATATATAAATGATGTAAGTGTATTTTATTTTTAACTTTAATTTTTATTTTATTTTTACATTAAGGGGTTAATAGGGGAGGAGAGGGGCAGAGACAGTGTCAGCCAGTGATTTTACATCACTGGCTGACACACAGGATCAGTGATCACAGTGACAGGCTGTCACTGTGATCACCTCCTGCAGATCGCGGTAATTGGCCACAGGGGGAGTGCCTGGGTGGCCAGGCATGCCCCCCACCGCGATCTGCAGGGGGATCCTGCCTGAAGTTACTATGGGTCAGCCAATAGGCTGACACATAGTAACTCTGATCGCAGTGACAGGCTGTCACTGCGATCAGATCGCAGGGAGAGGCTGTCTCTGCATTCAGATCGCAGAGACAGCCTCTACCTGCGATCATACTCTGCAGATCGCGGTCACTGACCGCAGGGGGACTGCCTGGGGGGCCAGGCATGTCCCCCGACCGCGATCTGCTGCAGAGAATTCCGCCGGCTCCATGTGTCAGCCGATTTTAAAATCGGCTAACACATGGTAAATACCGATCGCAGTGACAGCCTGTCACTGCGATCGGAAGCTGCAAACCGCGGTCCCCAGGCACAGGGGGGCTGCCTGGGGGGCCAGGCATGCCCCCCGACCGCGATCTGCAGCGGCCATGTTCCGCCGGCCACGTGGGGGGTAAGACCGCCCAGGACGTACCATGCCGTCCTGCGGCGTTTAGAGCCGCCCAAATAAGGACGGCATGGTACGTCCTGCGGTCTTAAGGGGTTAAGCAGACTGTGATTGTCTATTGTTGTGACTTAGATGATGATCAGATCACATTTTATGACCAATTTGTGCAGAAATCCATATCATTCCAAAGGGTTCACATACTTTTTCTTGCAACTGTATGTAACACACTGTGCACTGTATCACGTACACCACATTCACAGATGTGTATGAATATGATCCCTTAACCCCTTAAGACCGCAGGACGTACCATGCCGTCCTTATTTGGGCGGCTCTAAACGCCGCAGGACGGCATGGTACGTCCTGGGCGGTCTTACCCCCCACGTGGCCGGCGGAACATGGCCGCTGCAGATCGCGGTCGGGGGGCATGCCTGGCCCCCCAGGCAGCCCCCCTGTGCCTGGGGACCGCGGTTTGCAGCTTCCGATCGCAGTGACAGGCTGTCACTGCGATCGGTATTTACCATGTGTTAGCCGATTTTAAAATCGGCTGACACATGGAGCCGGCGGAATTCTCTGCAGCAGATCGCGGTCGGGGGACATGCCTGGCCCCCCAGGCAGTCCCCCTGCGGTCAGTGACCGCGATCTGCAGAGTATGATCGCAGGGAGAGGCTGTCTCTGCGATCTGAATGCAGAGACAGCCTCTCCCTGCGATCTGATCGCAGTGACAGCCTGTCACTGCGATCAGAGTTACTATGTGTCAGCCTATTGGCTGACCCATAGTAACTTCAGGCAGGATCCCCCTGCAGATCGCGGTGGGGGGCATGCCTGGCCACCCAGGCACTCCCCCTGTGTCCAATTACCGCGATCTGCAGGAGGTGATCACAGTGACAGCCTGTCACTGTGATCACTGATCCTGTGTGTCAGCCAGTGATGTAAAATCACTGGCTGACACTGTCTCTGCCCCTCTCCTCCCCTATTAACCCCTTAATGTAAAAATAAAATAAAAATTAAAGTTAAAAATAAAATACACTTACATCATTTATATATATATTATATATATGATCTATATATAATATATATACGCACACATTTACACATACACTAAGTGTATTTTAATATTTATATATATAATTATATATATATATATATATATTAATATCAAAATACACGTAGAAGGATATTGATTAAATATATACATAATTATAATTATATATATATATATATATTATAATAAAAAAATATGTAAATACGTAAAAAAAATTAAAATAAAAAAATAAATAATTAAAAATATATATGTGTGTAATTTCATTCTAACTGTATTTTGATAATATATATATATATCTATATATATATATATATATATATATATAGATATAGATATCAAAATACACGTAGAACGAAATAATATTTATATGTATATACCCAAGTATATACGTATACATCACTATATGTATACCTATATATAAATAAAAATAATAGTAAAAAAATTATATACATATATATACATATATATATATATACACACACGTGTATATATAATAATTTTACATATATATTTATGTAATAATTTTACATAATTAGGTATCCTAATTAATTACAATTAGCGGGACCTGCCTAACAACCCAGGCCGAAAGTATAGGGAATTTAATTTGCTAGCACTATATTTAACCCTATAACTTTCCAAGACACTATAAAACCTGTACATGGGGGGTACTGTTTTACTCGGGAGACATCGCTGAATACAAATATTTGTGTTTCAAAACCGTAAAATTTATTACAACAATGATATCGTCAGGGAAAGTGAAATTTATTGCCTTTTTCGCACACAAACGGCACTTACACTGACGATATTTTTGCTGTCATACTTTTTACTGTTTTGAAACACAAATATTTGTCTCCTGAGTATAACAGTACCCCTCATGTACAGGTTTTATGGTGTTTTCAAAAGTTACAGAGTCAAATATAAGGCTTGCGTTTCAGTTTTTTTCACAATGAAATTCGCCAGATTGGTTACGTTGGCTTTGAGACCGTATAGTAGCCCAGAAATAAGAATTACCTCCATAATGGCATACCATTTGCAAAAGTAGACAACCCAAGGTATTGCAAATGGGGTATGTTCAGTCTTTTTTAGTAGCCACTTAGTCACAAACACTGGCCAAAATTGGCTTTCAAATTAGTTTTTTGCATTTTTCACACACAAACAAATATTAACGTTAACTTTGGCTAGTGTTTGTGACCAAGTGGCTACTAAAAAAGACTGGACATACCCCATTTGCAATACCTTGGGTTGTCTACTTTTGCAAATGGTATGCCATCATGGGGGTAATTTTCATTCCTGGGCTACCATACAGTCTCAAAGGCAACATAACCAAACTGGCAAATTTCAATGTGAAAAAACTGAAAAGTGTAACATGCTATATTTGACCCTGTAACTTCCCAAAACACCATAAAACCTGTACATAGGGGGTACTGTTTTACACGTGAGACATCGCTGAATACAAATATGTGTATTTTATTGCAGTAAAAGCAAACAGTATTATGACATTCACAGTTAGAATGTCACATAGAACTAAGAAAATTAAAAAAAAATCATATTTTCTCTCATTTTTTTATATTTTATTCATATTACGTTATGTTCCATACCTAAATATTTGATGTTAAATGAAAGCCCTGTTTCCCCTGAACAAAATGATATATAATAAGTGTGGGTGCATTTAATATGAAAGAGGTAAATTATTGTTGAACAGACATATAGTCAAAATCTGTGGTTTGTTTACATTTTTTTTGGTTCACAACTTGTACATTTGGCTGCGGTCTTAAGGGGTTAATGTTGTTTGATTTGTTATTGTGTCTGGCTGTGTTATTGCCACATATATGTTGACACAGGTTTAGAGTGATTTGTTGCATTGTACAGTGCCATTCTGTGAGCTCCTGTTCTGTGGTCAATTTGCGTAGATCAATCTTTGTCTCAGGTTAGTTGTTTGTTTGTATGCTAGTTGGGGGCTCAATAAATATTTATTTGAGTGTGGGTCCTCTGAAATTAGCGGCTGTAGCTCTTTAATAATTTTAAGTAATCCCTCATTCATCTAATCATTTTGCTGCTGTTAATGTGCTGTAATATGTCTAACCATTAGATGTCAGTAGTGCATTTTGTATTATGATCTACAAACTGACTAGAGAATGAAATGTTGTAAAACCAGGAATGTGAAAAATGTGAAGTTGTAAAACAAAGTAAAGAAAAAAAAATACTGTGGGAAAAGTATTGGCTGAAGAAAATTGGATTTGTGATAAGACTGATTCAATAATTATAGTTATGCATCACTCACATGTCTCAAGATGGTCTCTGAGGGGTCCTTCTTGGGCACCAAAGCTTGAGTAATTATGTTTCTACAGCTGTCCCAGAGTTCCCAGCTTGACATGCAAATGAGCACAGACAGGCATTGTGTTTCAGACTTCATATTGCATTTCTGTATATACCGTTATCAATTTACGCTGTTTTAAACACATCATGGGCTATGATTTGAAAGGACCAGTGACCAAAAAACAGCCATGAACTGTAGTTTCAACCTTGTGTGTCTCATCACTATGATGCTATGACGGAAGTGGAAATCTGTCTAAGAGCATTTAGCTAGGTACCAAAAAGATTGTGGTGAGACCAAACACGATAAATCTTCCCACAGTGCAAATGCAAAACTCTATATAAATTTACCAAAGTAAGAGTGAAAATAAAATATAATAGTGTATGTTGAAAAAAAAAAAAGACTAACGTCCCTCATGTTTAACCTTAAAACGCCACTGTGCACCTCCCTGGGAGGCCTACCGCCAGCCCGCAGCCATGTTTACTCTGCGCTGTGGGCTGGTGGCAAGCCTCTTCCCCTTTGCCCAAAGCAATGCTAAATCCCATTTGTGACCTGTAAATAAGAAGGGAGAGCCTTCTTTGCTGCTGCATGACAAGTGGGTGAAGATTCTGCAAGGACTAGCTTCCTTATGCTCATGTTCGTCAGAATGGTGCTCTCTTGACAGGAAGGGGGGCAGTCCAATGTAAGGGGTGTGTGAAGGATGTGGAGAGGTGTGCCCCTTTTTCTCTATTTAACAGCATTTCTCCTAAACCTCTTTGCAGTTATACTGTGCTCCTAGTGGTGTATACTTCTAGTCTTGTTGTGCATCTGATCGCTGGTATTTGACCCGTGTCTGTTTGACCTGCTTAAGAACCTGTGCTGTCTGTCCTGACCTTCTGCTTTCCTGACCATGCTTTTCTCTGACCTGCCTGTACTGTGACCTTAGTATTCCTATCCAGCTATCTGCTTCATTGTGGGCTCTTTCTGCAAAATGTGTGACCTCTTTTCTGAAGTATATTCCTATTAATGAACAGGTTTGCACATAGCGGTTTGTACTGCCCCTGTATATATTTGATAGTGATATCATATCCCCTCTGAGCTGCCTTTTGTCTATAGAAAACAAATGCAGTTTTTGTACCCTTACTTCATAAATAATGGTTTCTTTCCCCCTTATTAATTTGTAGCTTGCTTCTGCACTTTTTCTAGTTCTGCAATATACTTCTTTAAAACTGATATCCAAACACGGCTAGTACTAAGTGAAATCTCTCCTAGTGGCTCCAGGTAAAGTGCTTAGGTAACTGGTTCCAATATCCTTTGTCTGAAGTGCACCATTGTATATCGAGGATACAGATCCATAACGGAGCATAAATTGTAGAATGGTAAAAACAGATGGCCTTAAGTTCTCCTGCAAAATGTCTTGATAAACTTGGGAATTCTACCATTGTGGTGGGGGCATCATGGTTTGGGGCTGCTTTGCTGTGTCAGGGCCTGGATGGATTGCTATCATCAAAGGAAAAATGAATTCCCAAGTTTATCAAGACATTTTGCAGGAGAACTTAAGGCCATCTGTCTACCAGCTGAAGCTCAACAGAAGATGGGTGTTGCAACAGGACAATGTACCAAAGCATAGAGGTAAATCAACAACAGAATGGCTTAAACAGAAGAAAATACGCCTTCTGAAGCGGCCCAGTCAGAGTCCTGACCTCAACCCGATTGAGATGCTGTGGCATGACCTCAAGAAAGTGATTCACATCAGACATCCCAAGAATATTGCTGAACTGAAACAGTTCTGTAAAGAGGAATGGTCAAGAATTACTCCTGACCGTTGTGCACATCTGATCTGCAACTACAGGAAACGTTTGGTTGAAGTTATTGCTGCCAAAGGAGGTTCAACCAGTTATTAAATCCAAGGGTTCACATACTTTTTCCACCTGCACTGTAAATGTTTACATGGTGTGTTCAATAAAAACATGGCAACATTTCATTATTTGTGTGTTATTAGTTTAAGCAGACTGTGATTGTCTATTGTTGTGACTTAGATGATGATCAGATCACATTTTATGACCAATTTGTGCAGAAATCCATAATTCCAAAGGGTTCACATACTTTTTCTTGCAACTGTATATGTCTGTGTTGAAATAATAGCCTAACTTGGTGATGATTAATAACAAATGCAATCCAAACCTGAGTTGTGATTCACAGGTTAAAACTTTATTTGGACATTTATTTGCACATTTTTTACAAAACTAATGCTCTCCTTAACCCCTTAAGGACAGAGCTTCAGAAGCTTGACTTACGCTTAATGACACAAGCAATTTTTGCATTTTCTTGCTGTTTGCGTTCAACTGCAATTTGCATCTCTCTCATTTATTGCACCGACACATATTATATACTGTTTTTTAAAGGACAGAAAGGGCTTTAATTTGATATAACATATAAATATATAAATGCTTACTTATTATAAAAAAATACAGAAAAATGCAAAAAAAATTAAAAATATTGTTTTTTTTTTACAGTTTTTGCAATCATAATGTGTGCATAATTAGTGCAGGTTAAGGAAAGTAATTAAAAATAAATTCATTTATTTGTTCTGATTTACAGAATATATAATGTGTCTGGGATTTTAAGTTTTTTTTGGTAGTTACAGGTCACAAAGCACAAGGAGTAAAATAAAATTTTAATATGGAGCGATTTTAGAATTTGGTATGTTTGTCTTGTAAGCCTAATAGCCATAAAATAAAACAAAATTGCCACACAAAAGTATATATTTATATAAAGTAGACATCACAGGCTATTTACCTAAGGTTGTTTTGACACTTTCTACGTAGCCATTTTACCGCCAACCTCTGCTAAATATTGGAGTAAAATTGTGTTTTTGGGGGGTTTTCGCACACAAACGTATAACAAAGAACTTCTCATGTGTATTTTGTAAAGTTGTTGTGTGCTATTCCTGTACAAAGTTTTATTATGTGTTCAGTTACTTCTGCTGAGTACAACGGTACCCCCATTGTATGTCTTTGGCACTATTTTGTGAAGCTACAGTGCCATATAGGAGACCTGTCCTTTTCAGTATTCACAGTAGAATTTTGAGAGACGGATATAATGAGCCTATGCTTCCATTTGGGGTATTATAACAGTTTGACTGTTCAAAAACCCCCACAAAGGCCTACCATTTGTAAAAGTAGACACTCCAGGGTATCTCATAAGGTGCATATTGTGCCTTAACATGCCCCCATTTTTTTACCATTACATGCCAAAGTATGTGGTAAAAAATAATTGTGTGCATTTTTTACATACGGATTGCATTTTTGCTGGGCATTTTGTATATTTCATATGTGCCACTAAGTTCAAACCCCCCAAATTATGCTCAGCTAAGTCTTCTGAGTAAAAGGACACCCCCATTGTATGTCTATGGCACTATTTCGTGAAGCTACAGTGCCATACAGGAGACCTGTCCTTTTCAGTATTCACAGTAGAATTTTGAGAGACGGATTTAATGAGCCTATGCTTCCATTTAGGGTATTATAACAGTTTGACTGTTCAAAAACCCCCACAAAGGCCTACCATTTGTAAATGTAGACACTCCAGGGTATCTCATAAGGTGCATATTGTGCCTTAACATGCCCCCATTTTTTTACCATTACATGCCA
Organism: Pelobates fuscus; assembly: GCF_036172605.1. Lineage (NCBI taxonomy): Eukaryota > Metazoa > Chordata > Amphibia > Anura > Pelobatidae > Pelobates > Pelobates fuscus. The sequence continues at coordinate 97,160,133 of NC_086324.1, read as the reverse complement.
AAGTATGTGGTAAAAAATAATTTTGTGCATTTTTTACATACGGATTGCATTTTTGCTGGGCATTTTGTATATTTCATATGTGCCACTAAGTTCAAACCCCCCAAATTATGCTCAGCTAAGTCTTCTGAGTAAAAGGACACCCCCATTGTATGTCTATGGCACTATTTCGTGAAGCTACAGTGCCATACAGGAGACCTGTCCTTTTCAGTATTCACAGTTGAATTTTGAGAGACGGATTTAATGAGCCTATGCTTCCATTTGGGGTATTATAACAGTTTGACTGTTCAAAAAAAAAACCACAAAGGCCTACCATTTGTAAAAGTAGACACTCCAGGGTATATCATAAGGTGCATATTGTGCCTTAGCATGCCCCCATTTATTCACCAATATATGCCAAAGTATGTGGTAAAAAATAATTTTGTGCATTTTTTGACATACGGATTGCATTTTTGCTGGGCATTTTGTATATTTCATATGTGCCACTAAGTTCAAAACCTTCAAATTATGCTCAGCTAAGTCTTCTGAGTAAAAAGACATCCCCAATGAATGTCTTTGGCACTATTTTGTGAAGCTACAGTGGCATATTGGAGACCAAGCCATATCAGTTTTTACAGAACTTTGAATTTTGACGCTGGACCTATGTGCAATTTCCAAGCATCTTCGTAAGTTTTAAATTCAAACTACCCCACAAAGGCCTACCATTTCTTAAAGTAGACACCCCAGGGTATTTCAAAAGGCATATTTTGAACCTTAGCGTGGGATAATTTTTCCGCTAGCTTGTACCAGGTGTAGTGGTAATAAGCGTTTTTTCTGCCTTTTTGACACACAAAGTGAGTTTGCACAGTATATTTTGCAAACCTTATGTGTACCACCACTCTATAATACTTTATATGTTGCTCAGCTATGTCGGCTGAGTACAAAAATACCCCCGTATGTACCTTTGCCAGGTATATGTGGACATCGGAGGGGCACATTTGGGACACAGCCATTCAATTTTTTTTCAAACTTTACATTTTTACGCTGTGCCCATGTCCCATTTTAGAGTATTTTACCAGGCTATATAATCCAAATACCCCATAAAGCCATACCATTTCTTAAAGAAGACATCCCAGGGTATTTCAAAAGGCATATTTTGAAAATTAGTGTGGGATAATTTTTCCGCTAGCTTGTACCAGGTGTAGTGGTAATAAGCGTTTTTTCTGCCTTTTTGACACACAAAGTGAGTTTGCACAGTATATTTTGCAAACATTTTGTGTACCACCACTCTATAATACTTTATATGTTGCTCAGCTATGTCGGCTGAGTACAAAAATACCCCCGTATGTACCTTTGCCAGGTATATGTGGACATCGGAGGGGCACATTTGGGACACAGCCATTCCATTTTTTTCAAACTTTAAATTTTTACGCTGTGCCCATGTCCCATTTTAGAGTATTTTACCAGGCTATATAATCCAAATACCCCATAAAGCCATACCATTTCTTAAAGAAGACATCCCAGGGTATTTCAAAAGGCATATTTTGAACCTTAGCGTGGGATCATTTTTCCGCTAGCTTGTACCAGGTGTAGTGGTAATGAGCGTTATTAAATGTATTTTTTACTTTTAAAAACTTTTTTTACTTTTTAAAACTATTTTTTAAACTTTTGTTTTGCTTATTCATTTTTTTAAAGTTTCCTAAACTTTCGTAAAACTTTTTTTTACAGATTTAACATTTTTCTAAGCTTTTTCTTTTACCGTTAACCCCTAACTAGCAGTAAGCAGCACTAACAGTAAATTCCCCATTTTCCCATAACTCCCACCCACCCCAGCTAGCAAAATATTTAATTATACAATATTTAAATTAGTTAATTAAATTAATTTAACCCCTGAGGGTTAAAAAATAAATAAAAGTTAATCGTCAGGGGTTAAAAAAAAATTAGATCACAGTATAATACTGTGATCTGTATTTTGATCACTGTAGGCAGTGATAGACTGGCAGGCAAGGGGTTAATTTTTATTTGGACTGGGTAAAGGGTTTATTTTTTTTTTTATTTTTTACTTAAACGTTATTAAAACTTTTTTTTTACTTAATTTTTTAACTTTTTAAAGCTTATTTTAAAACTTTTTTTAACGTTAACACCCAGTTAGCCTAACACTAAATCCCCCAATTCCCCACTAACTTCCACCCTCCCCAGCTAGCTAAATTTACAATTTTAAAATATTTAAATTAATTAATAAAATAAATTTAACCCCTGAGGGTTAAAAAAAAAAGAATTAACCCTCAGGGGTTAAAAAAAAAAATCAGATCATATTAAAATGTAATCCCTGCCAATTGATCACTGTAGTCAGTGATCAATTGGCAGGGAAGGGGTTAATTTTTTATTAATATGGGTAAAGGGGGGGTGGGATTTTAATTTAACTTTTTTTTTTAACACCAGGGGGCAGGATCACTGCAGATCCGTCTCCCTGCACTTCACACTGAACCCGGAAGTGCAGGGAGGCGGAGGTGAGTATAGAGAGCACATGTGCCCGCTCTGGCATGCTGTCAGAGCGGGCACATGTACTCTGACAGCCCGATCCGGTGCTCCCGGTCTGCCTCTAATGCAGAGGCAGACCGGAGCACCATTAACCCCACGATCGCCGCGATTGCGGCGATCTGGGGTTAATTTTACCGTGTGACGGACGAGGTCCGTCACCCGTCGTTAAGGGCATCCCCAGGATGACGGACCTCGTCCGTCACCCGTCGTGAAGGGGTTAATATGCAGATTAGCAAAATTTATTTGATATGTGACACCAGTTAGTCACATAAATTAAATCGTCCCTGCCTACCGTAAAAGTTTGAAAGGAATTATGTGTCATAAATATTTTGTTAGCCCTAATTGCATGTTAACTATTTATAAAAATTTTGCTATGGCTGCATATTGTATCTTACTGGATGGTGAATAGAACTTTTAGCAATATGTTATATCGAAACATGTTTTATGATATCAGGATAGTGAATAAAAAATGGCTTAAGGGAAAATAAAGTGCTAGGAAAACAAACTTGTTTTCCTAGCACTACAGCTCCCCCTTCCTCGCCGCCCCACTCTCCACTCCCACCGTGGTACAGAAAGGGGATAAAAACCCCTTCTATCACTTACCGGGGTCCAGCACTGATGCCCGTCTGGCGGGGGGAGACCTAATTATTATTATTATGTTATTATTTATATAGCGCCAACATATTCCGTAGAGCCAAGAAATGGTCATGCTCGCATATGAAACAGAGGTGGAAATGTTACATTATATTATAAAGGAGGTAAAGCAGGACTCGAGTCCTGCAGGAACGTGTGGGAATTGCGTTCTTGCACTTTTTCCACAGCAGGAATGCCGTTACTAGTCCTGCAGGACCCAGGGCTGGCACAAGCGGCCGCCAGAGCAGGGGGGAGCACAAATCCGAATACCCTGCCTCTGGCTGAGGACTCAGATTTTTAAACTCACCTCTCTCCCTGCAGCCTGCAGCCAGTGGAGTCGGCAGGCCTCTCCTGATGATGTCAGGAGGAGGGGGTGTGACTTTCACTGCTCTTTTCCCAGGACAGCTGTGGAGTCTGGAAGAAGGGCATAGGAAGTCATGCCCCCTCCTTCTGACATCATCAGGAGAGGCAGGGCCGGCCTTAGGCCTTTAGGCGCCCTGTGCGAAAAATCTTCACAGCGTCCCCCCGTCATCCATGTATGATGTAATGTTTGTGTTGTCTGTGTATGTGATAGGTGTGATGACTGTGTGTGATATGTATTCTATGTGTTGGCTGTGTGTGATATTTGTAATGGGTGTATTAACAATGTGTGATATGCGTGTATTGGTTGTATGTGATATTTGTGCTGGGTTTATTGCCTGTGTGTGTTGGTTATTTAATTCAGATAAAAACATGCATTTAGGCCTGTGTGTGAATGCAGGTGTATATTTTTGCAGAGTTATGTGCACACAGTACCAGAGTCAGATGCACACAGTTATACATATACACTGTCAAATCCACCACATGCACATAGTCACAGGCAGATAGACACATACACAGGATCAGGCAGTAACACACATACACAGTTACAGGTAGATAAACATACTCACACACAATTACAGGCAGACAGCCACACACACACACATACAGGCCACATATACAGTTTTACACACACATACAGCCACACATACAGTCTTACACACACATACTCATATGCAGACAGCCACACACACGCAGACAGCCACACACACACACACACACAGGCAGACAGCCACACAGCGGCGTACATACCGCGGTCGCAGGGGTCGCAGCTGCGACCGGGCCCGCCACTCCAGGGGCCCAGCTGCCCTGCGTACCCCTGTGACCGGGTATCCGCCACCATCATCTTCGGCCGCCCACGCGGCAAACCGCCGGGGCCACCATCCAAGGGGTCCATCGGGTGGCCCATGCTGTCAGGGCCACCCGATGGATATGGATTGTAAAGTGGCCCGGTCAGCGTTGGGCACTTTAACAGCATGACCGGGCCCCCTGTGATTGCAGGGCCATTTGAATATAAGCTCACCTGCCACATCAGGGAAAGCCCCAAAAGGTGAGTCCTACTCTAGCCATTAGATTTGCTGACATCAGCCAAGAATCTCCAATGAGAGGTTATATTGTAGTAGCAGGTCCTGTTTGATATATGCAAATATAGTTTGGAATATAAGTAAATCCAATGTAGGAGTACATAGATATCCACAAAGTAAATTCAAGTCCAGTGTTGTTTTAAGCAAGTTGGATGTTCAGCAGGAATATAGGGAGTTCAGGTTGGTTTGCTGCAGGTTTGTAGATAAGGCAGGAATGAAGAGTTGTACACGTACGTTTGGAGCAGGTTGGTGAGTATAGCAGGTTATGAAGCCAATAATGAAAATCCACAGGTTACCTCAGGAGCCAGGATATGAAGTCTTTTCAGGCAATCATCAACTTCAATGTCAAGGCCATGAGGTGAGTTGGGTGTTACCTTTTGTAGGTTGCAATTAGTCCAGGCAGTTGAGAATGATAAGGTGAGTGGTCAAACTAGAGGCAAGGGAGGCCACTAGTGGTAAAAGAAAATCAATGTAGAAACTTTTTTTTTTTTTTTAAGGAACAGGATATACAGAACAAAAGTCTTGCTTGTAAGGACAGGATCCTGACAGTCATAATAAATCAGTTTTCTTGTACCCTTCATCAAGTCTTAGCTGATGTTTGGGTATACCAGAGCTATAATCACTTCTTCACTGGGGAATTGGGAGAATTACAATGGATATACTCAGTCGGAGGCATTGGTGGCAAGTGGCGGGATCTTTGGATATCCTTAACCATGAATTGCAGTGAAGTGCCCAGCAGCATCCTTATCTAAAGAGGAGCGAGATACCCCCCGGGCAGCATCCCCATATGAGGAGGAATTCCAGTGGAGACTACAAGGCACACTGGCCTTGAAGTACAGCCCTACTTCAGCCGAGGAGGAGCTGGACTGGAGAGAGGGCATACGGCAAGATTTCTGGCACAGACCCCTGGAGCAGACTCAAGCTCCAGGGGGAGAGAGCCTTCCCAGTCCAGAACGGCGCAGAAAAAAGCAGTGCTGAGGTTGCCTTTACTAGAGTATCTGCCCCAGGAAGAGTTGGTCATAGAACTTCAGCATCTGATCAAGAAAGAACTGTGGCTGGACAAGGCATACCGGGCACTACAGTGGTACTCGGTCCAAAGGTGCACTTGGATGGCTGAGAACGAAAGACCAGAGGGTGATGACTACAATGGCCCTGGTCTGCTATGGGAGGCTTTGGAGGAAGACAGTGACTTCGGCAGCACAGAGAAGTCTCGATATTGGTACAACTGGGAATATCGTATGGAAGCATTGGAGCTCCTTGATACTTACAGGCCTTGGACCAGATATCACCCATCTGGTCGCTATTGAATGGGAACTGGAGCAAGAATACCAAAACCTACGATAATCAGTTTAGCAGCAGGACCTCGATGCAGAGCAAGGAATGAGCTGGGTAACTACGGGAGAGGAGATGATTGGTCCCTCTCCCTAGCGGCAGTATGAGTTAAAGGGAGAAGAGACAACCGGTCTACCTCCCCAGCGGCAGCTGTAGTTCCAGGGAGAGATGATCGGTCTCTCATCCCAGCAGCAGCAAGCATCAATGAGATTGGAGATAGGCCGTCTCACTACCCAGCAACAGACAGCGTCACAGGGAGTGGAGACAGTCAGTCTCACTCCCTAGTGGCAGTGAACCATGCAGGGAGAGGAGCCAACCATTACAAACACCCAAAGAAGTGGTCCTTTAATGTCTGGTGTCCTGGGGTCCACACTGTGCAGCACTAGCATTCTGCATGGGGACACTGAACTTTCCCCATAAAGAAGCATTAATTCAATGCATCTCTATGAAGAAATACTGAATGGCCAACCTGGTGTTTGACCCCGCCCCTCCTCCTTGATGAATTCAGCCAATCCTATGGGAATGCATTGGATTGGCTGAGATAATAAATTCTGATGATATCAGCCAAGGAGGTGGATTGGGGATGGGACCATCTTTGGGTGGCCGCACAACACTGGAAATAAGTTGTATTACCTTTTAAGGAGGTTATGTTGTTGTTCCTGACCCTATAGTGTTCTATAAGTATTAGCCAGCCAGTCAGCATCTCATAATAAAAATAATAGTGCAGTAAAAAAAATCAAAGCTGAAAGTAGCTTAATCAGTCATTAGTCAAGTACGGTGCGGTGTAACAACACTCAAAACAGGAAATATATCCCTTTGGTGATTTATGTGAAAATAAAATAAATGAAAAATAAGTATATACATAAGAAAACAACTTAAAATGTCCAACATACTGTTGATTTAAACTATAAATGATGTGCAATTGAATTCCTTGCCTAGGGGTTCCTGGGTTTTAAATGAATAAATCCACCTTGATTCTCTCTGGAGAAGTTTTTGATCAATATCTCCTTTTCTATGAGATTGTTTGATTTTTGCTGTTGCTTGGAAAGAGAGATAAGTGGGATTACCATTATGGAGGTTACGTATGTGGTGAGAGACGGGTGTATCAAGATTCTCTTTCCGAATTTATTATAAGTTTTACCAAAATATTGCATGACACATGAATAACTGGCAATATATACAATCTTAGTAGACAAACAGTTGCTAAAGGATTTTATCTTTGTTAATTTCTGGGTTACTGTACTTAAAACATATTTTGTAGGTTTGATAAATCTACATGCTTTGCATTTCCCACAATAAATCAGGATTTCATTGGCAGCCTTCCAGCCTGTGTCATAAGTAGTAATACACCAAATTGTTGTTGATTTGTTATCTGTAGTGGGCTGGATTGGATGCTGATTAACCCCCAAAGTGTTTACTCTATTGAAAGCTCTCTTCACTAGGCATTTGGGATAACCCAAGGCTGGAAAAGTTCCCATTTGCACTCACTCAAATGGGGTATACCATATTGCCATGGTGAAATTGTACTAGAGATGAAGACTATTTCCATGAAGCTGCTATTTTAGAATATTACTTTTTATTATTATGATGATGATGATGATATTTATAGAGCGCCGTCAAATTCTGCAGCGCTTTACAATGGGTGGACGAACAGACATGTAGTTGTAACCAGACAAGTTGGACACACAGGAACAGAGGGGTTGAGGGCCCTGCTCAATGAGCTTATGTGGCGAAACCGACCTCGCCACGTGTCCTTGGAGGGGGCTGCTTGCCCGCCTCTTGCCTTTGGACTATGGACCCGACTTTATGTGAATGTGTTAACCCAGATAGCTATGCCATGGAGCCCATTCGTGTAGTTAAAGACTTCGGCTCCATGGCAATTGAACTGTGTGAATAGGATCTGCGCGCTATTCGGTAGTTTTCTGCGCTCAGATCCCAGCTATCTGGGGATATGTGAAATGTCTGTGTGTTATGTGTAAAAGGCGACTTTATGTATTTTAAAGTGTTTTACTGTCTTTGTGTCCCCATGTGCTCAATGGAGTCTGTCTCTGTCCTGGGAGGTAATTGCATTACTTCTCCATTGTCTCCAGGAGAGAGGGCTCTGTAAAACCGGTCTGAGCCGGAAAGCCATGCTGGCAGGGGTTTTAAAAGATACTTTACTAACTTTTGAACCCCTGGTCTGATTCATGCCATTTTTTAATATGTTGTTCCCCTGGATGGATTGATTATGGATATGTATTTTTATGTGAATGTGATGTATGGTTTTAGAGTTATGAAAGTTGGGTAGAAAGTATGTTTTAACTGTATGTATAATTGAGTTTCCTCTCTGGATAAGGGGAGGGAATATGTGGGATGTAACTGATGTGTGAGTGGTTGTTTTATACCTCCCTGTGGGCGGACCTGTATTGTAACAACTGCAATAAAAACCAGGCTGGGTGTGCCAGCACCTCAGATTCTGCTTGACCCTCAAAACAAAGTGTCGTCTCGTTATTGGGGGAATTGGATTGTATGCTGACTGCCAGGAGTGTAAACGGATTATATGCTTTTCCTGTTCAGCTTTTCCAGGGTTCGTGTGTTTCCAGTTCGGGAGTTGGAAGATTTGTACAGTTTGCAGCTCGGGAGATTGGTGCTTGCAGTAGCTGCTGGTCTATGGAAAAGGGGATTATCGCCTAAACGGTTTTTATCCTCTTGTGAGTGAAACGGTCCGTTACAATTGGTGGCAAGCGGCGGGATCATTTCCACAGCCCAGAAGGACAGCTACAGGGCAACACCATTCCTTGGATTGCAAATTGAGGGCAACGCTAGTACCCGTACAGCGACCCTATCTACAAAGAAAACCAACTTCAGAAGAGCAAGCATGGCACCCAGCTACACTCAGGAGGCGTTTGACAAAGAGTATGCCTCACAGATGGCTTTCGTTACATTTGTCCCCTCTGAGAAATTCATGCAGTTGGTAAGGAGCCAGGTAGACGAGTACCTGCGGCATTGGCGGATCCAGGGGGGGGGCAACGGGGCAATTGCCCCCCCCGAGAAAATATTGCTGCCTGAGGCTCTCCCCTGCCGGCCCATGCAGGGCTGGTGCTATCCAAGCACCAGCCCTGCTGATTGCCTGCACGGACCGGAGGGGAGATCAGTGATCTCCCTGCCCGGCCCACAGGCAGATTGCTGGGCGGCCGACAGGGGAGGGAGTGAGAGAGAGAACCCGGGGGAGCTATTACCTGCAGCTCCGCCGGGATCTCCTCTCGCGAGCACGGAGCGTTACCATGGCAACGCTCCGTTCTCGCGAGAGTGAACTCTAGCCTGAGCTGCAGGTTAGAGTTCACTCCCCCACTAGAACCACCAGGGACTGGAAGAGATAGCAATGTCTCCCCCTCCCTCAGCAAAGGTAAGAAGGGAGGGGGGACATTAGCTTTATTTATTTAATTATTATTTAATAATAAAAAAAAAAATATCTTTTATCTGCCCCCCTATCCCCTCACACACTGCACCACACAGCCCCCCTTACATACACAGCCCCCCCTTACCTACACAGCCCCCCTTACCTACACAGTCCCCCCTTAACTACACAGCCCCCCCCTTACATACACAGTCCCCCCTTACCTACACAGCCCCCCCTTACATACACAGTCCCCCCCTTACATACACAGTCCCCCCTTACCTACACAGCCCCCCTTACCTACACAGCCCCCCCCTTACATACACAGCCCCCCCTTACATACACAGCCCCCCCCCCTTACATACACAGTCCCCCCTTACATACACAGTCCCCCCTTACATACACAGTCCCCCCTTACCTACACAGCCCCCTTACATACACAGCCCCCTTACATACACAGCCCCCCCTTCCATTCACAGCCCCCCCTTCCATTCACAGCCCCCTTACATTCACAGTCCCCCTTACATTCACAGTCCCCCCTTACCTACACAGCCCCCCCTTACATACAGTCCCCCCTTACCTACACAGCCCCCCTTACCTACACAGCCCCCCCTTACATACACAGCCCCCCCCTTACATACACAGCCCCCCCTTACCTACACAGCCCCACCTTACATACACAGCCCCCCCTTACATACACAGTCCCCCCTTACATACAGTCCCCCCTTACATACAGTCCCCCCTTACATACAGTCCCCCCTTACATACAGTCCCCCCTTACCTACACAGCCGCCCCCTTACCTACACAGCCCCCCCTTACCTACACAGCCCCCCCTTACCTACACAGCCCCCCTTACATACAGTCCCCCCTTACATACAGTCCCCCCTTACCTACACAGCCCCCCCTTACATACACAGTCCCCCCTTACCTACACAGTCCCCCCTTACCTACACAGCCCCCCCTTACCTACACAGCCCCCCTTACCTACACAGCCCCCCCTTACCTACACAGCCCCCCCTTACATACACAGCCCCCCCTACATACACAGCCCCCCCTACATACACAGTCCCCCCCCTTACATACAGTCCCCCTTACACACACAGCCCCCCCATTACATACACAGTCCCCCCCTTACATACACAGTCCCCCCTTACATACAGTCCCCCTTACACACACAGCCCCCCCATTACATACACAGTCCCCCCCTTACATACACAGCCCCCCTCCTTACATACACAGCCCCCCTTAAACACACAGCCCCCTTACATACACACACACCCTTACATACACAGCCCCCCTCTTACATACACAGCCCCCCTCTTACATACACAGCCCCCCTCTTACATACACAGCCCCCCTCTTACATACACAGCCCCTCTTACATACACAGCCCCCCTTACATACACAGCCCCCCTTACACACACAGCCCCCCCTTACACACACAGCCCCCCCTTACAAACACAGCCCCCCTCTTACACACACAGCCCCCCTCTTACACACAGACCCCCTCTTACACACAGACCCCCCTTACATACACAGCCCCCCTCTTACACACAGCCCCCGCTTACATACACAGCCCCCCTCTTACACACACAGACCCTCTTACACACACACAGCCCCCCTTTACACACACAGCCCCCCTTTACACACACAGCCCCCTTTACACACACAGCCCCCCTTTACACACACAGCCCCCCCTTACACACACAGCCCCCCCTTACACACTCAGCCCCCCCTTACACACACAGCCCCCTCTTACACACACAGCCCCCCTCTAACATACACAGCCTCCCTTACATACACAGCCCCCCTCTTACACGCACAGCCCCCCTCTTACACACACAGCTCCCCCTTACATACATAGCCCCCCTTACACACACACAGCCCCCCCTTACACATAGCCCCCAATACACTCACTGCCCCTATACACACACACAGCACCCCTCACACAAAAACACACTGCGCCACTCACGCGCAAACACACTGCTCCCAATACACACACTGCACCATTTACACACAAACACACTGCTCCCAATATACATATTGCTACCCCATACATACACTGCACCCCTCTCACACACGCACTACCCCTCCATACACATACTGCGACCCTCACACACACTGCACCCCTCACACACATACACACTACAACCCCTATCCCGGCAGACATGGGTAAGTTATCAAACATTTTTTTAAACAGTTTGACTACTTACTCTGGGAGGGCGCCACAGCAACTCCTGGCACCAAAACCACTACAGAGAGCTGTAGTGGTTATTGTGCCTGGATTGTTTCTTAAAATAATCTGCCAGTGCCCCTCCCGAGATTAGCTTCTGGATCCGCCACTGACCTGCGGTTCATGGCAGATCCAGCCAAAGGTATCGGTCGCCCTATACGGTGGCAGAGTGCGTTACAGGGATTCAAAAGGGTACCCCAGGGAGCAGAAGGTGTCGTCCTTCCTCCCCAGCGGCAGATTGTATCCCAGGGAGCTGAAGGTGTCGTCCTCCCTCCCCAGCAGCAGTGTGTGTCCCAGGGAGCAGAAGGTGCCGTCCTTCCTCCCCAGCAGCAGTGTGTACACCAGGGAGCAGAAGGTATCATCCTTCCTCCCCAGCGGCAGTGTGTGTTACAGGGAGCTGAAGGTGCCGTCCTTCCTCCCCAGCGGCAGTGTGTGTTACAGGGAGCTGAAGGTGCCGTCCTTCCTCCCCAGCAGCAGTGTGTGTTACAGGGAGCTGAAGGTGCCGTCCTTCCTCCCCAGCGGCAGTGTGTGTTACAGGGAGCTGAAGGTGTTGTCCTTCCTCCCCAGCGGCAGTGTGTGTCCCAGGGAGCAGAAGGTGCCGTCCTTCCTCCCCAGCGGCAGTGTGTACCCCAGGGAGCAGAGACCGTCAGTCTCGCACCCCAGCAGCAGGACAAAATATTGAAAGGGGAGACAGCTGGTCCCCCTCTCCACCAGCAGAGAGAGTGTCAGGGAGATGAGCCTGCTACCCCCTCTCCCCAGCGGCAGGTTACAGTTCAGAGAGAGGAGCTTGTTACACCCTCTCTCCAGCGGCAGCCTAACCCACCAAGGGGAGATGTTACACCCCCCAACAGTGCAGATGGGACCGTAGTCTCTGTCCTTGCAGCACAAGGGGTAGGGACGGGCGGTCCTGTCCCCCAGCCCGAGAGCTGTGTACCTAGAGGGGAGACGGTCGGTCTCCCCCTCCCACAACCAGGCTCCAATCAGGCTACTTCAGTGGTAGCGCTGGCACCAGGGCAGAGTACCGCTGGTCTCTGCCCACTCAGCAACCCACCAAGGCAGTCTACCAGCTCCCGCACAGCCGTGGTGAGGAACCTGGACCTGGACAAGCTGCTACTTTATCCAGGTGGAGTAAACATTTATTGTGGCTGGGAGGTACTGCTGTTTGTGCTTCGTGGGTGGGTTGCTGGACTAACCAGGGCACTGACCGGCAGGAGGTCAGATACCCTGTTAGTCTGGGGGGTAAAGGGGAGAAGTGTGGCGGAACCGACCTCGCCACGTGTCCTTGGAGGGGGCTGCTTGCCCACCTCTTGCCTTTGGACTATGGACCCGACTTTATGTGAATGTGTTAACCCAGATAGCTATGCCATGGAGCCCATTCGTGTAGTTAAAGACTTCGGCTCCATGGCAATTGAACTGTGTGAATAGGATCTGCGCGCTATTCGGTAGTTTTCTGCGCTCAGATCCCAGCTATCTGGGGATATGTGAAATGTCTGTGTGTTATGTGTAAAAGGTGACTTTATGTATTTTAAAGTGTTTTACTGTCTTTGTGTCCCCATGTGCTCAATGGAGTCTGTCTCTGTCCTGGGAGGTAATTGCATTACTTCTCCATTGTCTCCAGGAGAGAGGGCTCTGTAAAACCGGTCTGAGCCGGAAAGCCATGCTGGCAGGGGTTTTAAAAGATACTTTACTAACTTTTGAACCCCTGGTCTGATTCATGCTATTTTTTTATATGTTGTTCCCCTGAATGGATTGATTGTGGATATGTATTTTTATGTGAATGTGATGTATGGTTTTAGAGTTATGAAAGTTGGGTAGAAAGTATGTTTTAACTGTATGTATAATTGAGTTTCCTCTCAGGATAAGGGGAGGGAATATGTGGGATGTAACTGATGTGTGAGTGGTTGTTTTATACCTCCCTGTGGGCGGACCTGTATTTGTAACAACTGCAATTGTATGCTGACTGCCAGGAGTGTAAGCGGATTATATGCTTTTCCTGTTCAGCTATTCCAGGGTTCGTGTGTTTCCAGTTCGGTAGTTGGAAGATTTGTACAGTTTGCAGCTCGGGAGATTGGTGCAAGCAGTAGCTGATGGTCTGTGGAAAAGGGGATTATCGCCTAAACGGTTTTTATCCTCTTGTGAGTGAAACGGTCCGTTACAGCTTACATGCTAGAGGGAGTGGGGTAAAATGACACAAAAGGTAGGGATAGTATTAGACTAGTGACAGTTGCAGAAGAGGAACCCGTTGGGAGCTATTAACAGTTTAATTGATACGCTTTTATGAAGAAGTGGGTTTTTAACGATTTTTGAAGGAGTGGAGACTGGGTGAGCATCTAACGGAGGAGGGAAGCGAGTTCCACAGGAACGGTGCAGCCCTCGAGAAATCTTGAAGGCGAGCATCAGAGGTGGGAGTACGGACAGAAGATAGACGTAAGTGTTCAGCAGATCGTAAGGGCCTAGACGGGACATACTTGTGTATAAGGGAAGATAGATAGGTGGGAGCAGCATTATGTAGAGATTTGAAAGCAAGAACCAGAATTTTAAATTGAGCTCTATATTTTATAGGAAGCCAATGTAGGGACTAACAGAAGGGTGAGGCATGGGAGGTGCGGGCGGACAGGAAGATGAGCCTCGCCGCCGCATTCATTATGGACTGTAACGGCGCAAGTTGGGAGCATGTAAGACCAATGAGAAGCAGATTACAGTAGTCAAGGCGAGACAGGACAGTGGAATGGACCAACACCGTAGTCGCATCTGGCGTTAAGTAGGAGCGGATGCGCGCAATGTTTTTGAGATGGAAATGACAGGATTTAGCGATAGATTGAACATGAGGCTTGAAGGAGAGGTCGGAGTCAAAGAGAACACCTATGCAGCGAGCCTGCTTGGTGGAGCTGATGGTAGCACCGTTGACTTGGAGGGAGACAGACACAGGAGTAACAACACTTGAGGGAGGAAAGACCAGAATTTCAGTTTTGGTCAAGTTTAGTTTAAGGAAGTGGGCAGCCATCTAGTTAGAAACAGCAGAGAGGCAGTCAGAGACACTAGTCAAGAGGGACGGGGAGAGATCAGGAGAGGACTGGTAGATTTGCGTGTCATCTGCATAGAAATAATATTGGAAGCCAAAGGAGCTAATGAGTTTACCAAGGGAGGCAGTATAGATGGAGAACAGTAGGGGACCAAGGACTGAACCTTGGGGGACACCAACAGAGATGAGTTGGGGAGAAGAAGCAGATCCAGAGAAAGAAACACTGAAAGAGCGCTGGGAGAGGTAGGAGGAGCACCAGGAGAGAGCAATATCTAGTAGACCGATATTGCGGAGGATGAGAAGAAGCTGTTGATGATCAACAGTGTCACAAGCCGCAGACAGGTCAAAGCGAATGAGGATAGAGTAGTGACCACGAGATTTTGCAGCGAGTAGATCATTGGATTCTTTGGTCAGTGCGGTTTCCACAGAGTGATTAGCGCGGAAACCAGACTGAAGCGGGTCTAGCAGAGAGTTGGATTCGAGGAAGTCTGTCAATCTTGCATACACAATTCTTTCAAGGATCTTGGATGCAAAAGGCAGTAGTAGCGAGATAGGATGATAGTTGGATGGGGAGTTAGGGTCAAGATTGGGCTTCTTTAGAATTGGGGTTACAGTTGCATGTTTGAAGGGCGATGGAAATATACCAGAGGAGAGAGAGAGATTGTGAATTTTAGTGAGAGGTGTAGAAAGAGAAGTAGATAGAGTACGGATGAGATGCGAGGGAATTGGATCTAGGGAGCAGGTGGTGGGGCGGGAGGACTGGAGCAGAGCAGAAACCTCTTCCAATGTAGCGGGTGCGAATGAACATAGAACAGCAGAGGGAGTGAAGTTAGGTGAAATATTGTAAGGGGAAGAAGAAAGAGGAGATATCTCTTCTCTGATTGTAGAGATCTTGTCAGTGAAGTGAGTTGCAAAGTCTGAGGCGGTCAAGTTAGTAGGTGGAGGAGGAACAGAAGGGCGAAGAAGAGAGTTAAATGTGTGAAATAGTCGTTTGGGTTCGTGGGAGAGTGTGGTTATGAGGGTGTTGAAGTAATTAACTTTTGCAGAGGAAAGAGCCAAGCGGTATGAGCTCAGCATAAATTTATAGTGGAGAAAGTCAGATGCACAGTGAGACTTTCTCCAATAACGTTCAGCAGTTCTGGAGCATTTTTGGAGGTATCGAGTGAGCTTGGTGTGCCAGGGTTGTTGTGGGGGGGGCCTGCTGCGTTTAAATGTACAAGGTGCCATGGTGTCTAGTTGAGAGGAGAGGGTGGAATTGTTGAAGGAGGTTGCGAAACTAGGACAGGTGAGGTTTGAGGTAGGTAAAAGGAGAGTTTGAAGATTAGTGGAGAAATGCTCAAGACATTGGAGGTTTCTGTGAGAGTGATGTTCAGACGGTGGTGTCAATTGGGTCTTAGGTATGCCAATGTAAAAAGTCAGCAGATGGTGGTCAGATAGAGGAAAAGGAATATTGGAGAGATTAGAGGCAGTACAGAGGTTGGTGAAGGCAAGATCAAGAGTGTTTCCTGCTGTATGGGTTGCTAAATTGGACCATTGCGTAAGGCCAAAGGAGGAGGTTACAGAGAGCAGACGAGATAACCCCAATTGCATCAGTGCAATTGGGGTTATTGATTGGGATATTGAAATCCCCAAGTATAAGGGAAGGAGTGCTAGATGAGAAGAAGTGGGGAAGCCAGGAAGTAGCCCTTTGGCAAAGGGTTATCCTAAACACCAATTCATTCTATATTTTCCACATTTTCTGCTCACAAGATACATCTTTGTGCACTGCATATAGAATTTTGGCATAAAATGAAAAAAAAAAAGTGCAATGCAATCTTTGGCACATAAAGTATTGACAATACTATTGAATCACAATGTGTATGATTGCATCTGGAGGGTTTTGTTAAGGTATGTAGTAAAATAACCATTTTATAAACTGGTTATAGTTTAGCAACAAAATGAAAGGGAGGTTGCATCACACAGGTACCATGTTGTCACAGTTCATGGGCATTGGATAGCTTATGGTTATAGCTAGTAGTTCAATATGAGTGTCATCTTGCTGCATTTATTTTACCAAAGCATTTTCTGCCTGAAAAAATGAAAAAGATATACGACAAACACAATTACTTGTGACAGGCATGCTAAACACAGGTGAATATATAGATTTTAAAGCAGCTGCTTTATAGTAGGGGTTTTTTTCCCATTACTGTGAAGGATAATTTAACAGGTGCTGGTTTTTTTTTTCATCTTTCTGCTATTACTTGTTTTGTGTAGAATTTTCTTCTTTTAGTTTTATTTTGATGATGAGGACAAACATCAGTTGGACAGGTGTGAGAAGCTTCCAGCAGCATAAATTACTACTAAAACAAGCACACATCATGAGTTTGCTATAATTTTATTTATTATTTGTATTTATTCATTTATTTTTATTTTATATTTTAGTCATAGCATATATAGGTCATACACACAGGTATAATAAGTGTGTTACACTACATTTTAAGTGCATTCAAAAAACTAAAAATTTGAAGTTTCACGCATGGACAGCTTGAATACATCAAACAATATCACTTAATTCCTGTCTAACTAATTTTAACCCAGGAATATCTGCACTGTGCTAAATTAAGCTAATTAGAAATGCTAAGTTGTATCGCTTCAGATGGGAGGGTATAAGTGTTCCAAGAGAAAACAGTGAGTCTTCTATTAAAGAGCACCGTTATGCGGTAAGGTGGGATCATCTATCGGTAGTCAACTTAAAATAACGTTAAAAAAAAAAATACTTAGGAAGCAATCAAGGTAGGAGAAGCTATCTCTAGTACTAATGCTATGACAACAGTCGGAACAATAGGTGGGTACACGCCACCACTTTCAGCAGGTCTCAGGTGCTGCTTCTGCTTGGGGTAAAATGGCTAGATGTTATTCACAACCCATGATTGAGTGGGAGCTTTGCTAGAGCTAGTTGCTTCACGTCTCGCTATGTTGTCAGGTATGGACAAGTCCAGTGCCTTGAGAAATTGTTCCGCTGGCATGTGTGAGGTGAATGCACTTCTCTTCATGCAGCACCGACAACTTACGTCCTGGGCTCCAATGGTACCTGACGCCTTTGTCTCTTAGTGACCGTTTGCAAGATTAATTTTCATTTTGGAAGTAATAGTTGTGCTTTAATTGTTTAACTCAAATTTTATTATATTTTGATTTGTATTAAATATTATTATATATTGTTATTATCCTGGCAAGTAAATTAAAATATCCAAAGATTCTCTGCAAATTGTAACATGACCATATGTGACTTGAAAAAAAATAAACTATACCTGGGTTACTAAAGTGAAAATTGTTGGGAATTTAATATGAATTTCAAATTCAAGGTCAAAATAGACAAACTAGAAGCTTAGCTGACAGTTTTGCTATTTTGGCCTGAAGTAGCAAATTCACTTGGAATCAAAAACAATTCTCACAAAAATGAATTACCTGTGTGTGCATGTCTGGCATTGCGTATTGTGTATGTGCCTGAGAATGTGTGTCTGGCAGTGAGTATCCTTGTGCATCTGTCAGTGTATATTTGTGTGTATGCGTATGCATGTTTGTGCCTGAAATGCACATCCGTGTATCTCTGTGCCTGGGAGCACATGCATCTCTTTGTCTATGAGCGTATGTGTGCAGGGGATATGTGACTTGCAGTGTGTATTGTGTATGGGGGAATATTTCTGGTCTTGATGTATGAGGGTTACTGCCTGTAGAGTGGTGCCTTTGCCTAAGAGTGCCTATGTGTTTATGAGTGCAACTGTGGTAGGGTGGCTGTGACAGAGTGAATATGAGGAGGGTGATGCGACAGGGCGACTCACTGTTTGTGGGGTGGGGGTGATGTGACAGGGTAACTGACTGGGTGTGTATAAGGGGACTCTCCTCTCCCCTTCAGCCACTCTCTAACTGCTCTGTGTGAGGGTGGCTCTGTCTTTGCAGTGTCTGCCTGGCTGCTACTCTGCTGTCTTTCACATAGAGCAGGGAGTATGTAATATCATGTTACATCCCTTCTGTGCTTTGTGTAAAGGCTGGCAGGGTAGATGGAACTGACTGGTTCTATCCCTGGTCACCCTTCCTGGACAGCAGCAGCTAAGATATGGAGGCCAGGATGCTGATCTGTCCTCTTCTCACCCATCCCTTGCCAGAGCTGCTTAAAGTTAGCCTCTGTGTTAAGCTGTGTGAATGAAGGTCACAGCGAGACTGTAACTTTCAGAAGTTACTATAGGCATAATTTGCAAATTACATTTGCTTGCAAGAAACAAATTTAATTAGCAATTATGCAAATAATGCATTCACGATTGTGGGATATGAATGCATACTCTGGCAAACATGTATACATAAGTGCTGATGTGAAGGGGTTAAGTTATAAATTTTTTCAAGATGTTAATTGTTTGATTTTTTTCATGAATGTTCTTTAATATGTTGAATTCATTAACAGGGTTATTTACTAAATTTTGAATTATTCTGTTAAATTGTACCATTAGTGTGAAAAATGCAAAAAACTGCACTTTATTTGACTATATATCATCATTGTGATAAATTTTACTGATATCTGTAATTAGAAAAGTCTCCTTAAACCAGTAAAGCGATTCTCTGGCCTTTAGCCTGTTGCCAGGCAGGTTCTTCAAATTGTAATTAATAAAAATCACTAAATTATGCCTGACACCCCATGCAGTCCCTACGCAGGCATATCCATAGACTTCTATTGCGGTCATGTGACCACTCTGTAAGACCCCTATGGCTCAATAGGTTCCCTTTAATTACTTCTCCAGCCACCTAGCCATGCTCTTCTCAAACACAGCAGATCCTCAAATGGAATATTTTAAACAATCATTTCATAAATACGAGGATAGAGTCAAGTGACCTATATGTCCTACCCAATTATTTGACCTTAAAAGTAATGAATATTTCTGAAACAGTATGGAACACGGGACATGAAGTAAACTTTTAGTTTTCTTAGCTCAAAGAACTGGAGGCTTTAAAAATGATAATATATAATATTTGACTTCATGTGTTTTAGGACAAGTCAAGGGTGGTCCTATTCTATATTAGATAAATTATATTTAAATACTGTTAGGCCATAATGTTATTTTGTCCACTTATTGTGTATAGAATATTACACAAAATAGAAGGTAATGAGGACTATACTCGAGAGTAAGTATTACAGGTTTTAAAGATTACTTTTATATTTTTATGTTTTTACCGTTACTCTACATTGAACTAAATCCACATGAGAAATAACAGCAGGAGCTCAGAGCCTGAGTACGGAAAGGAACGATTTTAATGATCTGTGAACAAAAAATAGAAACTTATCAACATTCACTTCTACATCTGTATGTCCCTGGTATATATTACTATTTCTGAAAGAGCATTTGACCTTTTAGAGCAGAGGTATTTAAAATGGAATGTGCATAGAATTAATGCTGGTTTTATGGTTTACATGCTGAAAAGGACACATTTAATATCTTGCAAGTGCTTTTAGAGAATGAATACAACTTGGACTGCATATAAAACTCAAGTGACCAATTAGGTTTTGACATAGGATAAATATTCTCCCTGTCATGAAACATAACTCTGCCTACATTATCCAACAAATAACTGCAAGCATTGACCTTGGAATGTGAAACTGAGATCCAAAATATGCAATTTTTTGATGGCATATTGAAAGATTGAATAGCAAAACCACAATTTAAACAAATGCCACTGGTACACAAGGGAAGAGTTTTAAACAGGATTTGAAATAATTAGAATATGTTTCATAATAAGCCTGTCTAAAGTACATTATCAAGAAAGAACTCTATTGAAAGGTCATAGTTAATGCATGCTTGTAATAGTGCACTAGACATTAACCTTTTCTTTGACAGAAAACAAAACCATATCAATGTATCTCCATTGTGCAGGACTGTCCTTTTTTTTTAAAATTAAAAGAAAAATATTACTTCCCAGGTTTGTTATATTCTGTTGCTGTGTCCCCTAAAGTAAACAATTACATGCTGTAAGGTCTGAAAAAAAATATACATGGTTATTCAGTAAAGTGAGAATTGCTGGAAATTCAAAATTCATTCAAAGTGAACTTCAAATTTAAGGACAACATAGCCAAATTGAATAGGAATTTGACTTGAAGAATTTCTTTAATTTGGCTACCTTGTCCTAAATTTAGACATGTTCAGAAATTCTCATTTTAGTGAATAACCCTGATAATATTTATCCTTCCATTTTGTCCCCCTGCCAATCATTGCTGTTGACATTATGCCCTTCGCACCTGTCAGTAATTCAATTTGCCACAAATACTCTCTTGGACTTTTTATAATTTTTCCTTATGATTTTACCACTTGTTACATTAAATAAAATAACACAAATTATTAATATTTAGGAAAAAATACACATTTACAATCTGAAGGATTTTTTATTCCTTAACCCCTTAAGGACACATGACATGTGTGACATGTCAAGATTCCCTTTTATTCCAGAAGTTTGGTCCTTAAGGGGTTAAAGAAAAAGAAAAAACATACAACCTACTTATCTGTGACACAGAGTGGCTGAAAGATTTGTTTGAAAAAAGAAAAAAATAGGCACACTTTTATATCTCTTTTTTTATCCATTTAAAGTGACAAATTTGTGAACCAAAAAAAAAAAAAAAATTAAACAGGAATGTGAAATAAGAGATGCGCTGTAAGGATATTTTGGAGCAAATAAAGAAATAAAAAGGTGCAAATAGGAAAATCACAAAAAGGTGCAAATGTAAAAAAACAAAAAACGTGAACACGACACTTTTAAGTGAACCATCATGTGAAAAAAAAAGTTAACACAATTTTGTGAGTGATTTCTTTTCTATGGTGCCTTCTCGACAGAAGTGATGTCTCCCATAATATCAGTGCGCAATAATACCAAAAGTAAATTACTAAATGATAGTCAACAGCAAAATCACAAATTGAAGGGATAGTCAAGCACAAAAAATACTTAAGCTTATTTAAGTAGTTTTGGTATGTAGTTTGTGCCCCTGCAGTCTCACAGCTCCATTCTCTGCCATTTAGGAGTTCAATCACTTTGTTTATACAGCTCTAGTCACACCCCATGCAAATAACTTGCACAGCCTTCTAAAACACTTCCTGGAAAGTAAACTAGATGTTTTAGGTTTCTGTATTGCTCAGTCTATTTAAAGGGACTCTCCAGGCAGCAGTTTTTACTCACCTGGTTCCTGCGCCGGGAGCCTCGTGAAGCCGTGCCCCCTATTTTGTCAAAATGACGAAATAGGCAGGCGCGAGCAGGGAGCAATCAGACGCTTCCATTTGGAAGCGTCATTGCTCCCTTGTGCGCATGCGGTCTGACGTGTACAGGGCCTTTTTAGGGCCCTGCATGATAGGAAGTCCCTCTGGTGGCCGTCTGAGTGACGGCCACTGGAGGTATTCCTATCAATCAATGTAAACACTGTATTTTCTCTGAAAATACAGTGTTTACATTAAATTGCCTGCAAGGAGCTATAGAGCATACCTGAACTACTACATTAAGCTGTAGTTGTACAGGTGACTATAGTGTCCCTTTAACCCTGAAATTTTTACCTCCTGCAGGAGCAGAGTCCATGTTCAATTTACAGAGCACAAGATAAAAACTTCTAAAGCAAATTCAATTCTGATTGAAAATGAAACCATCTTTTTTTCATGCAAGCTGTGTAAGTCACAGCCAGGGGATGGTGTGGCTAGGGCTGTATAAATAGAAACAAAAGTGATTTAACTACTAAATGGCAGAAACCTGAACAGTTCAATTGCTTTATTAAGCTAAAGTTGTTTTGATATCTATACAGGGCCGGCGCGCAGTGGCGTACACACGATCCATGGGGCCCCGATGCGAAAATTGATCCATGGCCCCCCCCGGCGCTTACTCGGCACGGGCCGGAGTCGGTTACTCGGCGGGGGAAACCTGCGACCACAGTATGTACGCCAGTGCATGCAGATACACATACACTTAAAGGACCACTATAGGCACTCAGATCACTTCAGCTCAATGAAGTGGTCTGGGTGCCAGGTAGTGATGTACCGAACTGTTCGCTGGCGAATAGTTCCCGGCGAACATAGCGTGTTCGCATTCGCCACGGCGGGCGAACACATGCGCGGTTCGATCCGCCCCCTATTCGTCATCATTGAGTAAACTTTGACCCTGTGCCTCAAGGTCAGCAGACACATTCCAGCAAATTAGCAGCAGACCCTCCCTTCCAGACCCTCCCACCTCCTGTACAGCATTCATTTTAGATTCATTCTGAAGCTGCATTCTTAGATAGAGGAGGGAAAGTGTAGCTGCTGCTCATTTGATAGGGAAATTGATAGCTAGGCTAGGGTATTCAGTGTCCACTACAGTCCTGAAGGACTCATCTGATCTCTGCTGTAAGGACAGCACCCCAAAAAGCCCTTTTTAGGGCTAGAACATCAGTCTGCTTTTTTTTTTCTCTGAGGACAGGTGTCAATCCATATCTGCCAAGTGACCCTATGTAAGGGGAACAGTCCTTATTCTGCTCTGTGTCAGTGTGTATTAGGGGCTCTGAGGACAGGTGTCAATCCATATCTGCCAAGTGACCCTATGTAGGGGGAACAGTCCCTATTCTGCTCTGTATCAGTGTGTATCAGGGGCTCTGAGGACAGGTGTCAATCCATATCTGCCAAGTGACCCTATGTAGGGGGAACAGTCTCTATTCTGCTCTGTGTCAGTGTGTATCATGGTCTCTGAGGACAGGTGTCAATCCACATCTGCCAAGTGACCCTATGTAGGGGGAACAGTCTATATTCTGCCCTGTGTCAGTGTGTATCATGGTCTCTGAGGACAGGTGTCAATCCATATCTGCCAAGTGACCCTATGTAGGGGGAACAGTCCTTATTCTGCTCTGTGTCAGTGTGTATCAGGGATCCTGAGGATAGGTGTCAATCCATATCTGCCAAGTAACCCTATGTAGGGGGAACAGTCCCTATTCTGATCTGTGTCAGTGTGTATCAGGGTCTCTGAGGACAGGTGTCAATCCATATGTCAAGGTGTCAATATGTCTTATGCCAGGTGTCAATCCATATCCATTGTGATTTAGGAATGTTAGGTGATTTATGCCCTTTATGGATTAAAACCAGACTCTGCATCAACTGTGTAATTTTCCATGGGAGTTTTGCCATGGATCCCCCTCTGACATGCCACAGTCCAGGTGTTAGTCCCCTTGAAACAACTTTTCCATCACTTTTGTGGCCAGAAAGAGTCCCTGTGGGTTTTAAAATTCGCCTGCCCATTGAAGTCAATGGCGGTTTGCCCGGTTCGCCGGTTCGCGAAGGTTTGCGGAAGTTCACGTCCGCCGTTGCGAACCGAAAATTTTGCGTTCGCAACATCACTAATACCAGGTCCCTCTAGTTTTAACCCTGCAGCTGAAAATATAGCAATTTCAGAGAAACTCACTGACAGCCGCTATAGGCGCTTCCACGATTCTCACTGTGAAAATCACAGAGAGAAGACGCTGTTCGTCCATAGGAAAGCATTGAGTAATGCTTTCCTATGGGCGGTTTGAATGTACGCGCGGCTCTTGCTGCGCATTCGCATTCGGAGCTGAGAGGCGGATCGGGGCAGAAAGATCCCCAGTGCCAAGGGAGCCCGGCGCTGGAGAAAGGTAAGTGCTGTAGGGGTTTTAACTACACACACACTCACACTCATGAACAAACGCATACTAGCTTACAGACACACACATTTACTGACAGACACACACTCAGTGACGGACATACACACTCATTGACAGACAGACACACATACACACTCACTTACAAAACATACACTCTCACTGACAAACACACACTCACTAACAGGCACCAAACAGACTCACTAACAGACACACAGTAACACACTCACTGACACACACACACACACACTCACTGACACACAAACTAACACACACACACACACTGACACACACACACTGACACTCACTAGCAGACACACACTCAGTAACAGACACACACAAACACACAGTAACACACTCACTGACACACACACACACACACTCACTGACACACAAACTAACACTCACTAACAGACACACACTCAGTAACAGACACACACAAACACACAGTAACACACTCACTGACACACAAAAACTAACACACACACTAACACACATACATACTAACATATATATATTTTTAATTTAATCCCCCAGCCTCCATACCTTTGAGAATGCTAAGGGAAGTCCATCTTTCCCTGGGGTCCAGTGGGACTGCTGGGCAGCTGGTCCTGCAGGTTGTGAGGGAGTACTGATCTTCCTGTTCAGCTCCCTCGCGTGCCGCTTACTGATGCCGGAGCCGGAATGACGTCATATTCCGGCTCCGGCATCACTGCGGTGCGCGCGAGGGAGATGGACCGAGAGAGATCAGGGGAGAATGCTCCCTCGCGCGCCCGCCCGCTGACAGCACTGACAGCCTTGGATGGCCCTGAGGTGGCCAGCTCCTGGACTCCCAGGAGAAGAAACTGGCAAACTGGCGTACATACCAGGTCGCGGGCAGCTGGGCCCCCTGGTGGACCAGGCCCGGTCGCAGCTGCGACCCCTGAGACCGCAGTATGTACGCCAGTGCCAGCACGTCCACAAGGCGGCACAGGCGGCCACCTTATGGCGCCAGAGCAGGGAGGGTGCAAACATCCGAATCCCCAGCCTCTGGCTGGGACTCGGATTTTTCATATTACCTGCAGCCTGCACAGAGCAGTCAGAGTAGTCGGCTGGCCGCTCCTGATGAAGTCAGAAGGGGGGGGAATGACTTCCACTGTGCACACCTTCTATTGCCCCTGCCCACCACTTCTATTGCCCTTCTGCACTCTTTACAGCCCCTGTGCCCCTCTCTACAGTCCATACCCCCCTCTCTATAGCCCATACCCCCCTCTCTACAACCCCCCTTTTTACATTCCCTGCCCACCGCTACTTTAGCCCCTGTGCCCTCTTTACAGCCCCTGTGCCCTCCATTCAACAGCCCTTGCCACCCCTACTTTAGCCCATGCCCACCCCTTCTTTAGCCCTGTGCCCCCTTTACAGCTCCTGTGCCCTCCCTTTTACAGCCCCTGCCCACCCCTTCTATTGCCCCTCTGCCCCCTTTACAGCCCCTGTGCCTCTCTCTACAGTCCATACCCCCTCTCTACAGTCCATACCCCCTACTCTACAGCCCATATCCCCCACTCTACAGCCCATATCCCCCACTCTACAGCCCATATCCCCCACTCTACAGCCCATATCCCCCACTCTACAGCCCATGCCCCTTTCTACAGCCCCTGTGCCCCCTTTAAGCCCCTGCGCCCCTCTACAGCCACTGCCACTTTCTATAGCTCCTGTGCCTCCTCTTAGGCCCTGCCCCCCTTTACAGCTCCTACCCCCCTTTTAAGCCACCGTGCCCCCCACCACAGCCCTGCCCCCCCCCCCCATCTACAGCTGTGGAAAAACTGTGATTTAATTGCTTTGAAGATCTAGTGCAGAAGGGTGAAAGCACCAAATGAAGCATTATTAAAAAAAGGTATAGAATGATTCTATAGAAATAAATCTTACCAGATAAAAAAAATAGAATAAAAAGCTATTTGGCTGAAATGATTCAGAAAGCTTTTTAGAAGTGTATTATGGTTTAAGGAAAGGATATAATAAACTAGGAGGCAGTTTTCCTTCTCAGATAATTAAGGAAGTAACACTTTTCTTTGAGTGCACTCTAGAGACACCTTGACAAGTGTTTGACAATCATTAACTGCAATAGTCAGTTTTCCTATAAACCCAAGAGATCATCTTATTCCACCACATGGAATACTGTTTGTCAATGTGGTAGTTTGAAAGACGTGTCTAATTAGGGTAAATCTGGTGCAAGATTGCACGGAAATGTGGCATCATATTCATGCAGATTCATGTTTGATTGAAAGATGAATGAATCTATTTTACATGTCACAAAACTCAGGACATTTAGGAACATACTTGGAGCATAAATAAATTCTGCTTTGATGTTGTTGCTGTCATATTGTTTGTTTTGCTATATGAAATTTAATGTAAGAAATTGATGCAAAAGAACATCTCTCATATTCTGTTAGGCTTTTCAGTTAATAGGTAGTTTGTCTAACCATATGAAGGGAGGCTATCAGCAAAAGGCTCAATTCAAATGTAGCTTAGCTCAGCTATTTGTAGAACTGCCTTTGACCACCTCTGATCAATGGGGTCACGTGCATGTGCCGCATGATTCTCAGAGTAAGTGTGCTACGTTTTGTACTGTATGAGTAAAAACGTAAATTCCATTTCTCTATTCTTAGGGTCCTGTATCTGTGATGATGTTTGTGCAATTCATAACATATCTGCTCAAAACATCTATAAGTGGAATACTTCAAGATGCTTAAGCATGTGTTACCAGCAAAAATAAACTATGTGTGCGGCAAATTATCTATAAGCCTGTTTATTTGAAGTAGGGCAATAGTATGATGATGCTAATATGAGGGTAAGTACAGATGCCTTCTTTACAGAGAAGCATAATTGATCCATACATATAGAGATTGTAAAAAGAACATTTACAATCAGTGAATGTTGTCATGGCAGTTAATGGATGTCTCCCAGATTGTCTTATCATTTAGTTAAATGACAGCTGTCACCTCAAAACTAATTTTCATATAATAAGCCTTTCATCAAGGTTTCAAAACAAATTGATTATTTTTTAATGAGGTATATGTCCAAAAATAAGAAAACTGAATCCCTAATTTAGTATATGACAAGATCCTTCAGCCATATACATGCACCTTTGGTTGGACAGTTTTTGAAAACTGACAGTTAGTTTTCATTATCTATCTGGCTTCACCCCATGTACAGAAGCAGGGAAGGCCAAAAAGACTCAGTTTTCAAACACTCTCTGAGCCCAGGTGCATGTATACAGGGCTGGCGCACCCTATAGGCTACTTAGGCAGTCGCCTAAGGTGCACCAGCCTGGGGGGGGTGCAAAATTTGAGTGACCCGGCAGGAGAGAAGCCTGTCAGTCACTCAGTGTAGCGTGGCAGGGCGGCGTGGACCACGGTACCGGAGCATCTGTTTCCTGTACCCGGGCGGACTGACAGGAAGTGCTCAGTGAGAGAGCACTTCCTGTCAGTCCGGCCGTGTACAGAAAACAGAAGCTCCTGTACCGTGGTCTGCGCCACCCGGCCACTAGGGAGGGCAGGAGGAAAGATGAGAGACCATTAAAGATGGAGGAGGAAGAGCCCTATGGGACAGGGGGGCAGGGAAGAGCACTATGGGATGGGGCAGGGGAGAGCACTAAGGGTCATGGGGAAAGCACTAAGCAGGGTCAGGGGAGAGCATTAATGAACAGGGGGATAGTGAAGTGCACCAAAGGGCAGGAGAGAGCACTAAGGGACAGGGGGGCAGGGGAGCGCATTAAGTGACATGGGGCAGGGTTGAGCACTAAGGGACAGGGGGCAGGGAAGATCACTAAGGGGCAGGAGAGATCACTAAGGGACGGGGGCAGGAGTAAGCACTAAGGGAATGGGCAGGGGAGAGCACTAAGGGACAGGTGGGGAGGGGAGATACCTAAGGGATGGGAGGGCACTAAGGGATAGGAGGAGATGAGAGAGCACTAAGGGACAGGAGGGAATGGGAGAACACTAAGGGACAGGAGGGGAGGGAAGAGTTCTAAGGGAAAGGAGGTGAGACCTCTAAGGGACAGGGGGAGAAGAGATGAGATCACTAAGGGACGGGGGGAGTGAAAGAGATCATGCTTTCCTAACTCACACAGAAACACACAATGCATCCATTACACACACACAATGCATCCCTTACACACAATACATACCTCACACACACGCAATGCAGCCCTTGCACACATACATAACAGCACACAATGCATCACCTGCATACAAAAACACACAATGCATCCCTTACACACACACACACACACATATACATACACACACACAAACACACTGCTTCTCTTACACACACACACAGAAGCACAATGCATCTCTTACACACACTCAAACCCTTACAGATTCACACAAAGCATTACATTACATACATACATACACAGAAACACACACACAGAAACACACAATGCATTCCTTACACACAAACACACACTGCATCCCCTATACACACACACACACACACACACACACACACACACGTACACACTCTATACCTCGTACACAAACTGATATCCCTATACACTACATTCCATAAGAACACACACACATCCTCTACAATAACACATAACTGCTGTATCTCTCATGCAGAGGGTACTTGCTGGCATGCTGCTGCTGCTCGTTCTCAGTATTCTCTTGCAACCCCTTTTTTTGCTCTCCACTGTTTTAACACCATACCAGTGGAGCCAGACTGCAGCCTGAGCCCATCATCATCCTCTTGTCCTCATCTGGTGGTAAGTAGGCAACCCAGTATATTATTAATGGCACTAATCTCTAATTTACCTCACATTAAAGGAACACTATAGTCACCAGAACCACTACAGCTTAATGTAGTGGTTCTGGTGTCTATAGCCTGTCCCTGCAGGCTTTTTAATATAAACACACTGCCTTTTCAGAGAAAAGACACTGTGTGTAGCACTGGCGTTGGCTCATATGGCAGATCATATGGGTGGGGCATTGTCATGTCACATGGTGGGCAGAGCATATGGTGGGCACAAATTTTTGTTTGCCTAGGGTGGCAAAAATCCTTGCACCAACCCTGCATGTTTATGGCTGAAGGATCACATATACTAAAGGTTTTTCCATTACACATACTTCCTTTTTTTTTTTTTTTTTAACAATCAATTTCTTTTAAAAACTTGATGAAAGGATTATTACATTAAAACAAATAATTTTAGGTGACAGTTGTCATGTAATTTTATTTGTCTGTTTTGTTTTTACTTTATTTAATTCATATGTGCACTCCTGATGTGTTTTTATCACCATGGCTTTGGTAAAATTCCCTTCCTTACCTGCTACTAGCCATCAGCTTATCCCTCGGCATCCTTCATTTCATGCATTGGCTGTTAATGCTTCCAGTGTGAAGTTCTGGCCTAGTTCTCTGCTGCAACTATGTGCTAGGTTGGGACTTGCAAATGGCATCATTTATAGAGTCATGCCGCCTAAGATCTCTTAGAATCCTGCCCTAAATTCAAGGTTCCCCTAGAGGTTGTGCATGTAAGTGTGTGCTGCCTTGCTACTATTGGGTTTCACCTTTTCATTCGCCTACCAGATCAGTGACAATTTGCATGGTTTATACTTGAATTATTGAATATTTTGTTTTCTTCATGTCTGTATTCTATATACCTTAATACAACATTAATTGCAAAACCTTTTCTAGATCCTTGTAAGGCTGAGTGATTTTGCTTTGTCTCAGATGTGTATGCAGAGACTTGGGTTCTCATATACAATTACACTATATGGTATGACTTTTTGCCCATTCATCCAGTAGAGCATTTGAAAGGCCATGCTCTGATGTTGGGTGAGTAGGCCATGCTCGCAATCTTAATTCCAGTTCATCGCAAAGGTGTTTGATGGGGTTGAGGTCAGGACTCTGTCAAGTTCTTCCACACCAAACTCATCCAACCATGTCTTTATGGACCTTGATTTGTGCACTGGGAAACAGTCATGCTGGAATAGAAAATGACCTTACCCAAAATGTTCCTACAAAGTTGGAAGAATACAATGGTCCAAAATGTCTTGATATGCTGAAACATTAAGATTTTACTTCAATGAAAGTAAGGGGCCTAGCCCAACACTTGTAAAACAGCACCATACCATTACACTCATGCACCGAACTTTAAAGTTTGCACAATGCAGTAAGGCAGGTAATGATATCCTGGCATCTGCCAAACCCAGACTTGCCCATCAGACTGCTAAACAGAGAAGCGTGATTCGTAACTTTTCAGAAGACGTTTGCTCCAGAGTCCAGTGGTGCTGTGCTTTACACCATTTAATCCAATGCTTGGCATTGTACTTGGTGATGTGAGGCTTGCATGCAGCAGCGACCATGCCCACCCATTCCAGGAATTTCCCACTGCACAGGTTTTGTGCTCATATTAATGCCAATGCAAGTTTGGAACTCTTCAGCATTGATGACTTTTATGTGCCATGTGCCTCAGGACTCAGTGGCCCCACTCTGTTACTTTACCTGGTCTTTCGCTTCCTGGCTGAGTTACTGCTGTTCCTAAATGCTTCCATTTAGCACACTGGAATTTCTTGCAGGGAACAAATTTTACAATCTGACCCTGGAATTTCTAGCAGGAAAGAAATTTTACCATCTGACTCATTGCAAAGGTGGTATCCTATCACAGTACCACACTTGAATTCACTGAGCTCTTCAAAACCACCCAATTTTATTCACAAATGTTTATATGGCTAGATGCTTGCTTTTATACACCTGTGACAATTAATCTGATTGAAACACCTGAATTCAATAATTAAGAGGTGTGTCCCAATACTTTTGTCCATATAGTGTATTCTCCAACAGCATCACTCAGGTTTTTATTTTCTTATTTTTCCACTGGATTCATCTTGTGCTCAACTTCTAAATACAGGCATACCCCGCTTTATATACACTCACTTAAAGTACACTCGCGAGTACAGACATACCGGCGAGTGTACGTAAAGGTGCCTCGCGAGTACAGACATTCCCGCGCCTCTTCTGTCCGTGAGTGAACAGGAAATAGAAGGTTCTATTCTCACCCGGAGCAGCTCAGTTCAGTGTCTTTGGGGCAAGAGCTTTTCACACCTTCTGACATGGCACAGGTTAATCATCTCAAATGTATAATGTCTACTCCTAGCTGAAACATACATATTTTTTTTCTGCCCCTACAGTGTCCATATTCTGCAATCAGCGCCATGCAGTGAAAGGGTTTATCCTGCCATTTTCAATAACTATGACTTAGCAGCTTAGCTGCATTAACCACAATTCTGAGGATTCAACGTTAAACCATAAATGCTTAAAGTGATGAAGAGGTGTTTCTAAACAAAGTGTGCAACTAAGCAGCTAACAAATACAAAGGTTGTTTAACCCCTTAAGGACCAAACTTCTGGAATAAAGGGGAATCATGACATGTCACACATGTCATGTGTCCTTAAGGGGTTAAGGTTGTCAGATGAGTAAAACATTAAAGATAAATGGTGCAATCTGTAATGAGATTTTTCTTTTTACTGTTTGTTTTAACTGAATAAAAGCCCACTTGAAATCACTAAATAAATCACTGGAAATAAAATCACAGGAAATCTGCAGTTGCAGTATCAGTTATGCCTGTAAATTACTATTTCAACGCAGTACATGCACTGGGAAGTGAAAAAATGTATTTCTTTACTTTAAGTACATATTCATTTTACATACATGCTCTGGTCCCATTGTGTTCTTAAAAGTGGGGTATGCCTGTAACTTGTTTTAGGAAGGATCTTGGTATAAAAAAAATAATATATATATATATATATATATATATATATATATATTGCATGCAGTAAATTATTCACAGAATGAATGCAATTTACAGTATAGCACTAGTTTAAACCAGGCATACATAATTGCATATACCTACATATATAGTGTATGTCTTGGCTGTTGTGTGCTCTCGTTTTATATTGGGGCAATGGTAGCTTTGGGCAAACATGTTTTAGTTCTATGCCTTAAAATATAAATCAAGCATTTTCTTGAAATAAAAAGAACAGCTACTAGTATTCAACAAATAATACTGTGATTGGTATCTATTTGTGTGGTGGAACTGCATATGTCCATTTTTAAATATCACATATGGGATTTATCTGATTTAAAATGCAGCAAACAATAACATGAGTTATAATATGTTGTACCTTTGTGGTATCCTGTTCATGACAATAAAAGCCTTCTTCAGTAAATCCAGCTAACGCTGACCTTTCTGAGGAGTAAAAAGGGGGAGTGAATGTGATGATATAAGAAGAATTACAATGTCCTACCTGATCTAATCAGTCACACGGATGTGGTTTAAGCTTTGTGTCGGGCTTCTTGTTACACTTTACTTTCCTATTATACAGATAACCCATGGGCTGTCTTTTCAATCCAGTACCTTTTGTGTTCAGGGTTTTATAACAGATTATGAAAACTCAAATAATTCCTTTCTGTATTCTCTTGAAGTGTGTCTTGCAGTTATACTGTTGAAGGCGAAGCTCATAAGTTTTCTAACAGAAATGCAAATTGATAGACGTAGCAGAAAATGCTAAACTTATGTTATTTTCATACTGCATAATACTGCTCTTAGAAATAGTGTTTTTTAAAAAGTATTGGATAGAATTTTTTAAAATATATATATATATATATACTCAAGTTAATATTTATGATGCAAGATATAGGAAAGAACTTTTAAATGCTTTGTAGATAGCAAAAACACTCAACCAGGATGTATTAAATTATATTTCGTTTTAAAATGAAACTGTTTCAGAACTTAGGTTAATATTGATATAAAATATAGTTGTTTTATACATGTGATATATATTTCATTTTATTATTTTGAAAAAGGAAATACTTTTACAAGTTTATCCAAAAATATGAAATCATTTGAGAAGGTTATTCAAAAATATTATACTGAGGCCCTAGTTTGGTAAAATTAGCTTTGTTTCTGAGCACTGCTTCAACACGAATCTTGAAGATTTTTATGATTTGAATCAGCATAATACTGAAACAAGCAACACTAATCTTGTTTTAGCAGACCACATCTGAAACAAGTAGCAACTTATGCTAGTAAAGAAATAATTACCAATTTTCAATGTTTCCATGTCCTTTTGTAAATGCTGATCATAATTTTGTTATTGTTCTTTTATGATATATATAGCCTTTCCCATCAATAGTATTACAGATAATACATAAACAATAAACTAAAAAAGAGAAATGTTGATGTTCCAGAAAAGAGTACACTGACTCATTTAAATCTCTAAAGTAAACAGAAAGACATAACAGGAACTTTGTACTAGGGCTAAAGACTAATCAACATTGTTATATATCCCAACAAAACTAAATAATAGTGAAACCTTTTTGGAAATATATATTTTTTACCATCTTTACAAGGATTGATGATACGACTTATAGATTTCAATTTAACCTTCACCAGACACTTGACAAAGAGTTACTCTAATAATTTTTCATATGATGTTTTTTTAGTTAATAATGCTCTACTTTATGTAGAAAGCCCCCTCCACCCCCTTATAAAAGCTAAAAATAAGGAGCTAAACCTACTTGGAATCCAGTTCAGCCTTCCATGCCCTGTCTGATGTCAGCAATCCTGGTCCAATCAAATGCTTCTCACACCAGCGAAGCATATAGTTGCACATAGTAATCTGGCGCCCATCATATTAAAAATGTAAAAAAAAGAATTAAATATAGGGTATCTCTGTATTCTTTTTTGATACATTACTTTCTCATTTTTTGTTTTATTTGATTATTTATTTCATTAGCTTTACATTTATTAAAAGTTAGGTTTTGTTACCTCCAGGAGTTCACCTTTAACACCTTAAGGACCAAACTTCTGGAATAAAAGGGAATCATGACATGCCACACATGTCATGTGTCCTTAAGGGGTTAAATACATATATATTTTCAGAATGTAGTATGTAGTATTTAGGTTATTCACAAATTAGTGTTATACTAGTGTTTTTATTATCACGTATTATATCTCAAAAGCAAGCAGAAAAACAAAATAGCTGCTCAACTCTCTGGAAAAACTATCGGAATGAGTTTAGTTATATTTAGGTAAAAGAGAGAAAAAAAAGAGAATAAAAATACACTTGTTTTTGTTATTTGTATGTTGCAGAAATGAATTGTGGAGAAATACATACAAGAACAAAAAAACAAGAAAAAATAAAATATATATAAAAGAAGAAATGTGGAGAAATTGTTGGACTGAGAGGCCCTGTGAAAAGAAAGTGGGTTGTGGTTACAAAGATAATTAGACTATTGGGGGTGAGTCTATTGAAGAGACCTTGGCCATTACAGTGGCAGTGCTAGTGAAAAATAAAGGCATTTGTCTGTTGATTACTGCTCTACAATTTTCAGTTTTAAAGTGCATATAATGCTCGCACTGTTCTGCTGTTCATTTGCCCTATGTTGGGATACCGTGTCAACTGTAGAAATGGGAATTAAACAAGTGATTAGTAATTATCCTATTTAGCTCCACTCATAAGGAAGAAAACCAGGTAACGAGTGATGGGTTCAAATAAAAGATGAATGAAGTGCCCAGTGTAATCTAACAGTGCTAATATTGGTCAACAATACATTATGTGTATTAGTCTGTGTGCATAATGAATGTGTATATGAGTCTGTGTGTATGTATGAATATTTGTAC
Source organism: Pelobates fuscus (assembly GCF_036172605.1). NCBI lineage: Eukaryota > Metazoa > Chordata > Amphibia > Anura > Pelobatidae > Pelobates > Pelobates fuscus. The sequence continues at coordinate 97,125,280 of NC_086324.1, read as the reverse complement.
AGGGATATCATTTCTAATTAGTGGGGTTATAGCTGCTTGATCCAAGGAGACATCTATTTTGGGGTCAAGAAGGAATTTTTTCCTAGTTTGGTGCAAAATTGGAAGCGTTACAGACTAAGTTTTTTGCCTTCTTTTGGATTAACAGAAAAAACATATGTGAGGAAGGCTGAACTTGATGGACGCAAGTCTCTTTTCAGTTATGTAACTATGTAACTATGTTTTAAATATGTTTATTGTTTTCACAATATAAACGCATATCTCAAACTGATTTGTGGTAAAAGCGGGTAATTGCCCACGCAGGGGCGTAAGCATCAGTATAGAAAGGTGCAAGCATTTGGTCGCCTACGCAGAGGCGGATTTGTCACAACCTGTATAACGTAACATATTCGTTCATACTGTCGACTGATCTATGCAATTAAAACGATTTACGGCTATATATTTCAATAACGTGGTTGTCTTTTCAGTATCTAGTGCCTATCTTGTATGTACTCTGCACGGAATTATGCAATACTTGTAAATGATTAAAGGCGCTGGTAGCAGTATGCGAGTGATTCAAAATAACCATGCTTTGATAAGAATTAAGCGCACCTAAATTTTGCAGAGTTAGGTATATCATATACGTTAGGCACATTTAGTAACGCAGTATACGAAGCTCCTGCTGCCTGCCCCGCGTCTTCTCTTTTTACTCGCATGTTCATAGCTAAATAATAATAGATCAACATGTAAGCGTGTAAACATGGTTATGCGTATTTAAATAACTCAATTAACTTAACACACCATGTAGGTCTGGTAAAGGGGTTGTGCATACCACCATATTATTTAAGATGCTGTACCCTGTATATTTAACTATGCACGGCTTGAGGCTGTAATATAAGAACTGTAAAACTTTTGTAATAGAGGCGGTGCCTCTGTCTAGCATCGTGAGGCTATATAAAATCTTAGTAATCAGTAAGGCTTGCTAAACAAATATAACGAGCAGGCTTCGGAAGGCGGTGATAAATTATAGCTATTTGTAACACAGCAGCCCCCCCAGATTTGAGGTTTAAACATGCGATAACAGTGTATGCAGAAAAACTGAAAAATAAGAGCGAGGCTGATCTCAGTATCAGTCCTATGAGGGCCTCCAATGACATGGCCGCCGCGGGACCTCCAGCTCGCCGGATCACCATCCGTCCTCCCCGAAATAGCCCCAGCCCAGCACCCGAGTCCTCCATGGCGCTGTGGGCACTCGGGGGCAGTCCGTCCACCTGACCCCCACACCTAGAGTCCGCAGATCGTCCACCCCCTGCACCTCCCCATCACCAGCCAAGACCCAGTGAACCGTGTGTCCCAGTGTCTCTCCCGGCGCCGGCCACACACTTGGGCACGGCGCGCGCTGCTCCCGGCCACCGGTCCGCCGGAAGGGCCGCGCAGTCCCGCCCCACAGGGCTCACGGCATCGGGGACAAGGCTCTCCGGGGACACCCCAAACCCAGAGGCCCAGGTACTCACTGCTCCTGCAGGCCGGTAGCCACCACGGGATTTTCATCCGGTTTCCGGCAGTGCCGAGGCCCGTTTGGGCCGCACTGGTCAGCTCCCCACGGAAAGTAGTCGGCCCATCTGTTCCGGCACCACGCATGTGGAGGTGCCTGTATGGAGAGCAGACGCCGGTAGTGGGGCTCAGCTCTGTCCTGTCACTGATTTGTAGGGCCCCTGTGTTGACTTGAGCCTCTGTCAGGGTGTTTTCGTCTGCGAGTGCCCCTTCCTCTTCGTGTTTCTGTTTGCTGGCGGGCTCCTTGTTGGCAGCCTGTGCCAGTCCAGGAGGACAGCCCGAGCTCGGCACTGGATCTCCCGTCTCGGCCCGCGCTGCCTCCATGTGGCCGGGATAACCCCCACCGGCCGGGGGGGGGGAACAGGGCCGGGCCCCGAGCCAGCCGCAGCCATCACCAGGGCGGTCTTCTCCCTTGCCTGTATCTTAGCGCGGGGGGTCTGCACCTGTGCTGACTGACTCGTGTGCACCCGAGTCTGATCTTGCGGTCGCAGGTAGGCCCCAAAATTCGTTTGCGGTGTTTACAGGCTTTTGGGCTCCAGTTGGTATCATCTGAAATCTGGTGTTGTCCTCCACATTGTTGCAGCAGGCAAACAGTTTTTTGTGCCCTCTGTGGGCATTTTAAAGCCATTCCAGTTAGTTTGGGCCTGGAGCCACATTATTCTGCTGCCATGCAGCTCGGCGGCCCAGCCCCGCCCCCTGTAACTATGTAACTATGTATATGTATATAATGTGTCTGTGTTTATGTGTTCATGTGTTTGTATGAGTGTATATGAATGTAATCTTTGTAAATGTTTCTGTGTGTGTATATGAATGTAAGTATGTCTAAATATGTATTGTATCTATATGAAACTGTATGTGCATTTGATTGTGAGCATGTACGTGTAATTTCCCTAAGAAGTGGGTGCAGAATGAGATAAAAACTATTTCTAAAGTTTGGAAGTGGGATTCCAAAATACATTTTCCACCCTGGGTGCCATGAAATCTAGATAGCTTTTGACATTAAATACCTTGTGTCCTTTGTCCTTCTAAACAAGCATTAACTTTATGAATTTGGTAATTCAAATTAATTTTTTAAGATTGTTCTCTCAAGTTGTGATGGAGAGGTTGTCGGGTTCCGAAATCACATATTTACAAGAGACTGCATAAAAAAACAAAACATCCCACATATTTAAGTCACCTGTCATAATGCTAGAGTGCCACTTTAATCTCCTTATCCCTCTTACGGTGTCCCCTTTCCAGAGTATTGTACTTTTCCCGTCTTGTTGTTCCTTTTTGCTTTTTGAGAACCCCCATTCCTACTGATGGTCCCATTATGTTTGGTGGCCTAACATATCCCCATTGCTGTCTTTATTGTTAATTATGTATTATCAGTATTCCTTATATAGCCTCTTTTTTTCCTTTTTTGTCCACTCTGACTTTCACAGTTCACTTTGTTTCTCTTATGTAGTAAAAACAAAGAGAACGTTACCTGCGCTCTGGCCTAAATCCCCATGTACATTTAAACAAAATGGAGGCTCTTTAGTTTTATTCCAATGGCCATTTGAATATATAAGCTCACCTGCCACGTCAAGGCAATCCTCAATAGGTGAGTTTCTACACTAGCCATTAGATATGCTGATATCAGCCAAGAATCTCCAGTGAGACAGGAAGGGGTATTTTTTAAACCCTTTCACATTTAACCCTTTATAGGGCTTCTACACATACAATAAACTTTGCTGGTATCAGACAAAGTGTAAACATCTCTAATGAGACATGAAGGGGTGTTTTATAAATCCCTACACACTTATTAACCCTGAATAGGGCTATAACACATACGAATCACCTTGCTGGTATCAGCTAAAAGGCAAATTTCTCTGATGAGACAGGAAGGGGTGAGCCCCTACATACTTATAAACTCTTAATAAGACAAACATGGGGAGGCTGGCAGCAATGTAACATAGCTGTGTGATACAAACATCATATACAAACACAAAGATAAAGCACCGCGCTTACAGCAGCAGTAGCTTAGTATCCAACAGCTTGAAATACATAGTAAAAATAAAGAGAACGTTACCTGCGCTCTGGCCTAAATGGTTTATGCATATTTCTTGCCAGTATTTGCCTCCCCCTTTATTAATATTTTATTGTGTATTAGATTGAGTGTGCATAGGAAATAACATATTGTGTCATAGGTCCGTTGGGAATTATGTGCTCTATCTGGTTTGTTCAGGGATTCCAGTAGCAGAGTGTTTGGACCTGCTTTCTAGCTGTACTATTACTGAGGACCTTTCAGGAGGAAGTCTTCCTCAGGGTGGTGTCCCTTCTTGCTATTATTGAGCTTTGTCTGTGACCTACAAACATCTGGAGACATCAAGGCAGAGGGGTGCTACCTGCCTAGAAAAAGGTGGGCAGGCAGTCAATACCTGCCTGGGAGAAGGAGATGTTAAGAAAAAGGGTTCGGAATCTGCCTTCTATGGAATTGCTCCGGTGGGTAGAGGGGTGAGTTGCTATCCATGTTGACATGCAAAACAGAGACAGAGGGGACAACACATGCCTCCTGCCAAAGTGCGTAGGGAGCAAGCTCTGTGCATGCCCTGGCCACAACCCACAACATCCATGGAATCAATGCACAAGTATATCTTTAGGTGGGGATCATACCACCCAGGTGCATTTAATTTGGAGCTAATTACTAGCTCCATATATTGTAAATGCAATTCCTTTGGTTTTATTTAATTATATCACAAGTTACTATGCTATATTCTGATTTTTGTTGGTCCATCCTGATCTGAATTGGAGGACACTTTCAAGATGCTGCTTCCCACCTCACAATAACTATCAATGACCAGAAAGAAGAGATTCTGGTTTAGGTTGTTCAAGCTGCCTTCCCAAGTATTTAACAAGCACATGAAAGCTTACATGTATTACCCACAACCCATTACCTGTTATCACCTACCGCCCCTTTAACCTCAATTCATAGATATTTCCCTTCTGAGACAAGCATTCTGGGAGAGATATAGTAACTGACTTGACCTTTGTCCAAGCGACAATCCCTTATGGACAACACACCTGGAGGTGTAGGTTGTTCCAGGGGTCCATATTGTCACATAACAGTCTTCAACCACTTATTCTTTATTATCTAGATGGGATCTGTGCAAAGTATATTGCTGCTTCACATATATGAGTGCTGCCTGTTGTCTTTTATATGCAACATGGACCAACACCTTCCATGATGCCGAGCTGGGTTGCAAACTACCCATTTCAAAACCTAGTCGTGCAAATGCAAATCATTTGTTGGCAAACCCAGAAACATCTTTCCTTATACCCTAGGTATTATATGTTATACAAATTCCACTGGTTTTCATGGTGATTGCTTTACTGTTAGAACTTTGACTAATTTTTTAAATAACAACACCTTTATAAAGCTCCATATAGGTATTCCTTTTGTTACTACTGTAATTAATAATAATAATAATAATAATAAATAAAGAATGAGAGAAATATCAGGGAGGTGTCATTTTCAGGTAACGCACACTTGAATTTCACGTGATAAAGCCTCAGTTGGTGAAATGCATTGTGGATTTTTTATCTATTTCATTTTATACATTAACAACAAGTGTTTTAGTCACTTTTTATCCTGTGTAGCCATTCATCTTACTACATTATTGTTTTATTCGTGTATTGATGTACACTGAACAAAATTATAAACGCAAACAGCTGATCTCAAAGATCTAAGACTTTTTCTATGTACACAAAAGGCCTATTTCTCTCAAATATTGTTCACTGTTCATCTGTTTAAATCTGTGTTAGTGAGCACTTCTCCTTTGCCAATGTAATCCACCAACCTCACAGGTGTGGCATATCAAGATACTGATTAGACAGTATGATTATTGCATAGGTGTGCCTGAGGCTAGCCACAATAAAAGTCCATTCTATAATATGCATTTTTTCTGTATTGGGAGGGGGGGGGGGGGTCTGAGGGGGTCAAAAAACTAGTCAGTATCTGGTGTGACCACCATTTGCCTCATGCAGTGCAGCACATCTCCATTGCATAGAGTTGATCAGGTTGTTGATTGTGGCCTGAGGAATATTGGTCCACTCCTCTTATATGGCTGTGCAAAGTTGCTGGATGTTGGCAGAACCTGGAGCACGCTGTCATATACGCCAATCCAGAGCATCCCAAACATGCACAATGGGTGACATATACAGCCATGAAAGAACTGTTTCCAGCTTCCAGGAATTGTGTACAGATCCTTGCAACATGGTGTCGTGACATTTTTGTCATCAAACTAATATGGTGACCAGGAGTCATGTGACCAAGCTCATATAGGTCTTTCTTACAGGGGGATAAGCTTTACCCTTTGATATGGTATTTGGGTAATTCAATACCTTTACAAGACAGGAAAGAGATAACCACTTCCCCCTATCTTCATCCCTTCCTGTCCTTCTTGGCTGTGCTACTGAGCAGACGTGAGCAGACATGGGCTAATTTTTATAATGGTGAACTGTGAGTGGGTTCCTGTGACTTTAAAAGATTTAGTTGTTATTGTTAGTTAGTTATTTGGTTAGATTGTTGTTGCTGTTGTTGGTATAGTTAGTTAGATTGTGTGTTATTATTTGTATGTTGTTGTTGTTTTGTCTCTGAATAAATATTTGTTAAAGTAGACGGACCATAGTTTATATGTGTATGCGTACATAATAATTTATAGAGTTTGAGAATTTACACGTTTTGGCGACTACGAAGGGACTTCTACAGCAAATATTTGTGAGATGCAATAACTACCATATTGATGCATAATCCAAGAGCTAGTGAGTTTATAGTGAATTTATGTTGTGCATTGTGACTGACATGAGATATTTTGTTGTTTCTGTACAGTTTTAAAGTATTGGTTATAGTAGGTGAAGATTGAATAGTTGCACTGCATTGATACCTTTGATGTTTCGGCCATTTTTAATTGCCCGTGTGCTGTATTGTCTTTCTCGTTGCAACTAACTGGAATGAAACTTAATCTATTTTAATTGTTTTCTTAGATGTTAAATTGTGTAGTTTCACTACATTCTAAGTTTAAATAGCAAACAGTTTCTTTATTTATTATATTTTGTCTGTTTGAACCATTGAATTCAGGATAGGGGCATAATGTTTGTGCATTGTGACTGACAGAACATATTTTGTTGCAAATTGTAGCATTTATAGTTTAATTTTGTTTCTGCACAGTTTTAAAGTACTTGGTGATAAAAGAGGAAGATTAAATAGTATCACTGCATTGGTACTCTTGATGTTTCGGACATTTTGAATTGCCCATGTGCTGTATTGCCTCTCTCCTGTTGCAACTTACTAGAACTGAACTGAATCTTTTGTAATTGTTTTTTTTAGATGTTACATTTTGTGGCTTCACTGCATTATAAGTTTAATTAACAAACAGTTTTTTTGTTATCTTTTGTCTGTTTGAACCATTGAATTCTGGGTAGGAGCATAATGTTTACATGATAAAGGTATCAGGGATAATACAGTGTGGTGGATATTGTTTAGCCAGGTTAACATTTCCATTTTTAGACTGGAGTGTGTTTAATAGATGTATTTGGGGTAAATATTATTATGAAGTAAAGGTGCCATTGTTAGATTGTTATCTTCCTTTGAATATTTGTAAACCCCTCACTGCACTTAAACAAAGGCAGAAGGGTGGTTTTGTGTTTTGCTATCTGTGGGCATTTGTTGTATTGAGACTGTGAAGTCAACGTTTTTTAAAGACAAGAATTTGTTTAGGTTAATGTAATTACGTTTCTCAAATTGTTCAATCTCTTTGGAGCCAGTTTCTGTTTTTTTTACTTAGTCTGCTGGTCTATTTCGATTAAAGACTCAGGAAGAGCTCTGTTTTAAAATGTCATTTCTAGGTACTAAGTATTTTTCTGCATAAGTACTAGAGTAGTTCAAGAATGACACTGACAAACATGATGGACCATATGAGCTTCCAGAACCAGCAGGCCCCGATTGTTGAAAATATGAAGGTTTTATGGATGTTTTGATGCAGATTGTTACTAACAAGAAGTGCCGTATTAAAAAAAGGAAAAGCTTGGTGGCACGAGCGGTTGTTCCTGCAATAGGGGGTTTGGCAAGCATGGTACTCGGATCGCAGCAAGATAATATAGTAACCACTAAGAAAATGGAAGATGCTCTTGATGAAAGAGATTGTTTTAAAAGAGCTGCCATAAGAACAAACACAATGATTGAGGGGTTGGAGAATGAATTAAAGGACCACTCTAGGCACCCAGACCACTTCAGCTTAATTAAGTGGTCTGGGTGCCAGGTCCAGCTAGGGTTAACCCATTTTTTTTATAAACATAGCAGTTTCAGAGAAACTGCTATGTTTATTAATGGGATAAGCCTTCCCCCTAATCGTCTAGTGGCTGTCTCACTGACAGCCGCTAGAGGCGCTTGCATGATTCTCACTGCGAAAATCACAGTGAGAGCACGCAAGCGTCCATAGGAAAGCATTGTAAATGCTTTCCTATGCGACCGGCTGAATGCGCGCGCAGCTCTTGCCGCTTGTGCGCATTCAGCCGACGGGGCGGAACGGAGGCGGAGAGGAGGAGGAGAGCTCCCCGCCCAGCACTGGAAAAAGGTAAGTTTTAACCCTTTTCCCCTTTCCAGGGCCGGGCGGGAGGGGGTCCCTGAGGGTGGGGACACCCTCAGGGCACTCTAGTGCCAGGAAAACGAGTGTTCCTGGCACTATAGTGGTCCTTTAAAGGAAATAGAACAACAGAGAGATGCATATAGTGCTAAGATCACTGAACTCCAAAACCTAGTTATGGAATATAAAATGAAAACTAAAGAAAACATAAATAAATGGGATAAGGAGATTCCTAAAGTATGCCCAGGCCAGTCTTATTTTATATCTGAAAGTAAAGGACAAGTGCTGGGAAAAAAACACAAGGGGAATGTGACAATTGTAAATTGTGTCCCACAAGACCCTATAATAATAACTGAACATTTTAATGCAAGAGAAATGCCTCCTAGCTTCTCTATACTGACAAGGACTATGTCAATCACAGACAATGAACATTTCCATAAATGGTGGGGAAGTATGCCTACTAACAACTTTAACACCTTTACACATTGTTTTATAAGGGGAGCAAATAGAGCTAAAAAAGGAGGTCTTAACCTAGAAGAATGGACAGAACTGTTAGAATATGCTATGGGTAGTGATGTCGCGAACATAACATTTTCCGTTCGCGAACGGTGAACGCGAACTTCCGCAAATGTTCGCGAACGGGCGAACCGTGCGAACCGCCATAGACTTCAATAGGCAGGCGAATTTTAAAACCCACAGGGACTCTTTCTGGCCACAATAGTGATAGAAAAGTTGTTTCAAGGCGACTAACACCTGGACTGTGGCATGCCAGAGGGGAATCCATGACAAAACTCCCATGGAAAATTACATAGTTGATGCAGAGTCTGGTTTTAATCCATAAAGGGCATAAATCACCTAACATTCCTAAATTGTTTGGAATAACGTGCTTTAAAACATCAGGTATGATGTTGCATCGATCAGGTAGTGTAAGGGTTACGCCCGCTTCACAGTGACAGACCAAACTCCCCGTTTAACGCACCGCAAACAACCGCAAACAGTCCATTTGCACAACCGTAAACCCCCCATTTGCACAAGGTTGGATACCAAGCTAGCCATGTCCCGTTCCTTGTCCTCACTGATGTAATTGAAGTTCTCTCTTCCTCCACCCAGGAAGCGGGAGATGGAAAAAGATACTTGGTCGGTCCTCCTACTTCAAATTTGGGGCACTGCGCGTGCAATATAATGTGCCACCAGATAGGAGTGGTGTGATAAGTAGTACTATTCCTATCAGTTTAATCCCTGTTACGTCCCCTATCAGGGGACATGTATATAAGGCATCGATTTTAGGAAGCGGGAGATGGAAAAGGATGCTTGGTCGGTCCTCCTACTTCAAATTTGGGGCACTGTGCGTGCAATCTAATGTGCGACCAGATAGGAGTGGTGCGTTAAGTAGTACTATTCCTATCAGTTTAATCCCTGTTACGTCCCCTATCAGGGGACGTGTATATAAGGCATCGATTTTAGGAAGCGGGAGATGGAAAAAGATGCTTGGTCGGTCCTCCTACTTCAAATTTGGGGCACTGCGCGTGCAATCTAATGTGCCACCAGATAGGAGTGGTGTGTTAAGTAGTACTATTCTTATCAGTTTAATCCCTGTTACGTCCCCTATCAGGGGACGTGTATATAAGGCATCGATTTTAGGAAGCGGGAGATGGAAAAAGATGCTTGGTCGGTCCTCCTACTTCAAATTTGAGGCACTGCTCGTGCAATCTAATGTGCCACCAGATAGGAGTAGTGTGTTAAGTAGTACTATTCTTATCAGTTTAATCCCTGTTATGTCCCCTATCAGGGGACATGTATATAAGGCATCGATTTTAGGAAGCGGGAGATGGAAAAAGATGCTTGGTCGGTCCTCCTACTTCAAATTTGGGGCACTGCGCGTGCAATCTAATGTGCCACCAGATAGGAGTGGTGTGTTAAGTAGTACTATTCCTATCAGTTTAATCCCTGTTACGTCCCCTATAAGGGGACGTGTATATAAGGCATCGATTTTAGGAAGCGGGAGACGGAAAAAGATGCTTGGTCGGTCCTCCTACTTCAAATTTGGGGCACTGCGCGTGCAATCTAATGTGCCACCAGATAGGAGTGGTGTGTTAAGTAGTACTATTCCTATCAGTTTAATCCCTGTTACGTCCCCTATCAGGGGACGTGTATATAAGGCATCGATTTTAGGAAGCGGGAGATGGAAAAAGATGCTTGGTCGGTCCTCCTACTTCAAATTTGGGGCACTGCGCGTGCAATCTAATGTGCCACCAGATAGGAGTGGTGTGTTAAGTAGTACTATTCCTATCAGTTTAATCCCTGTTACGTCCCCTATCAGGGGACGTGTATATAAGGCATCGATTTTAGGAAGCGGGAGATGGAAAAAGATGCTTGGTCGGTCCTCCTACTTCAAATTTGGGGCACTGCGCGTGCAATCTAATGTGCCACCAGATAGGAGAGGTGTGTTAAGTAGTACTATTCCTATCAGTTTAATCCCTGTTACGTCCCCTATCAGGGGACGTGTATATAAGGCATCGATTTTAGGAAGCGGGAGATGGAAAAAGATGCTTGGTCGGTCCTCCTACTTCAAATTTGGGGCACTGCGCGTGCAATCTAATGTGCCATCAGATAGGAGTGGTGTGTTAAGTAGTACTATTCCTATCAGTTTAATCCCTGTTACGTCCCCTATCAGGGGACGTGTATATAAGGCATCGATTTTAGGAAGCGGGAGATGGAAAAAGATGCTTGGTCGGTCCTCCTACTTCAAATTTGGGGCACTGCGCGTGCAATCTAATGTGCCACCAGATAGGAGTGGTGTGTTAAGTAGTACTATTCTTATCAATTTAATCCCTGTTACGTCCCCTATCAGGGGACGTGTATATAAGGCATCGATTTTAGGAAGCGGGAGATGGAAAAAGATGCTTGGTCGGTCCTCCTACTTCAAATTTGAGGCACTGCTCGTGCAATCTAATGTGCCACCAGATAGGAGTAGTGTGTTAAGTAGTACTATTCTTATCAGTTTAATCCCTGTTACGTCCCCTATCAGGGGACGTGTATATAAGGCATCGATTTTAGGAAGCGGGAGATGGAAAAAGATGCTTGGTCGGTCCTCCTACTACAAATTTGGGGCACTGCGCGTGCAATCTAATGTGCCACCAGATAGGAGTGGTGTGTTAAGTAGTACTATTCCTATCAGTTTAATCCCTGTTACGTCCCCTATCAGGGGACGTGTATATAAGGCATCGATTTTAGGAAGCGGGAGATGGAAAAATATGCTTGGTCTGTCCTCCTACTTCAAATTTGGGGCACTGCGCGTGCAATCTAATGTGCCACCAGATAGGAGTAGTGTGTTAAGTAGTACTAATCTTATCAGTTTAATCCCTGTTACGTCCCCTATCAGGGGACGTGTATATAAGGCATCGATTTTAGGAAGAGGGGGATGGAAAAAGATGCTTCGTCGGTCCTCCTACTTCAAATTTGGGGCACTGCGCGTGCAATCTAATGTGCCACCAGATAGGAGTGGTGTGTTAAGTAGTACTATTCCTATCAGTTTAATCCCTGTAACGTCCCCTATCAGGGGACGTGTATATAAGGCATCGATTTTAGGAAGCGGGAGATGGAAAAAGATGCTTGGTCGGTCCTCCTACTTCAAATTTGGGGCACTGCGCGTGCAATCTAATGTGCCACCAGATAGGAGTAGTGTGTTAAGTAGTACTATTCCTATCAGTTTAATCCCTGTTACGTCCCCTATCAGGGGACGTGTATATAAGGCATCGATTCTAGGAAGCGGGAGATGGAAAAAGATGCTTGGTCGGTCCTTCTTCTTCAAATTTGGGGCACTGCACATGCAATCTAATGTGCCACCAGATAGGAGTAGTGTGTTAAGTAGTACAATTCCTATCAGTTTAATCCCTGTTACGTCCCCTATCAGGGGACGTGTATATAAGGCATCGATTTTAGGAAGCGGGAGATGGAAAAAGATGCTTGGTCGGTCCTCCTACTTCAAATTTGGGGCACTGTGCGTGCAATCTAATGTGCCACCAGATAGGAGTAGTGTGTTATGTAGTACTTAAAAAGCTCCGCATGTCGGGGGAGCGGAGCTAAGCCACGAAGCTGAATGGCCGCACGCTGTCTGAGCTCCGGACGAAACTGCCATTCTCACCCTATTTCCAATGCCCAGACTCTGCACAACAATCGCAAAACAGCAGTACTGGCTGTCGCAGACGAGATGGGGCATAAAACGAAAAAGTCCAAACCGGACAAGCCACGGCAAAACACAAGCATCGGAGACCTCTGGAGACAGGCCCGGACTGCAGTAAGCCCAAACATGGCCGCCTTCCATGATGAAAGCTCCGACATGTCTGATGACTTTACGACCGGAACGGAGGTAGAGCCCCTGCCCGCAGCAAAGGACCATCTCTCCACCCCCTCACGACCCGATTCACCCCTGGTCACCATAGCGGTTATGAAGGACCTGCTGGCCGGGGTCCAACATGCTATTCAGACGTATATGGCGACATATACGCACAGACCTGCAGGGCCTGACAGGCCGTATTAACGCCCTGGATCAGGGATCCCTGCACACCAGCATGCACACCAAGCAAATTACAGCAACTGGTAACCGAATTACAACGCCAGAATCTTAAATTTGAGCACCAATTCGCAGTTCTGGAGGACCAGAGGCGCAGCCAAAACATTAAGATCCGAGGGATCGCAGAGGTGGTACCTCATTTCACAAGAAGGCTATTCACGGCCCTCCTTACACCTAAACAGGCTAAACAGATAACCCCGGAAGGGATGTTCCGACTCCCAAGGCCTACCACAGCCTCAACCACACAACCCAGAGACCTACTGGTACGCCTTCCGAATAGGAGGGATAAAACAGCAGTGCTGAACGCAACACGAAACCACTCTCCCTACCTGTTTGAGAATATGTCGCTCTCATTCTACACAGACCTCTCACGGTCCACAATGGCCTGGCGCCGTTCCCTCCAGCCCTTCACGGCACTTCTCGGCGCGCAAAATATCACCTACAAGTGGAGGGTCTCACGCGCATTACAACTCTCTCACGGAGATTCCCAGTACACCATCCAAGATATGCAGGGTGCGAGAGACCTACTTCCCACACTGGGCCTCAGACAGGACTCCATACCTACGACGGGACAACTCGCCATACCCGCTACACCCAGGATGGGGGACCCAGCGACGACGCTACCATTTGTCCCCCGACGGCTTAAATCACAGAAGAGCATAGCAGCAGCAACCTGACGGGACTCTGATGGCTGAATAGGCAACTTCTCGTTCTTCACGGGTCCCCAGGCCCAAAGACTTGCCCCGAGGGCTTAAATGGAGGAACTCTAAATGCACGATAGTTTAATGTGCACAAGTTACTTGTTTCCTTATATTTTGGTTAAAATCGTTATTATCATTATTTTAGACACCTTATATTGGCACGAGGCACACTCAACTTTCAAAGCCTGAGGGAAGGGTACTACAAGCAGTCCCACTGCAGCAGTCATACCTACAACCACAAATCTGCCCAACAGACACAGGGCTACCGAGAGAGCTCAACTTTCACTCTCTTCCCCCCCCCCCAGGGTAACCGGGGATACTAAACCACCCTAATGGCCACAAAACACATGATAACTTCATCATACATATACTCCACGCATACAAGCCACAGGCAAACCACACACATCCAGCACAGGAGGTGTCATGTCCCGCAGAGACACTTAGCTCTGGCATGCAACAGTAGCAAGATAAGCTCACACGCTAGTCCTAAGCTAATCTATCCTCTACTTCACGACCGAAGCTAGTGTATATTTACGTTTCTATTATTACCTTAATATAAAATGTGCAGTCTATATATAGCCATGTAATTGTCCTATGCTGATTGTTTATGATGTGCTTGATACAGCTATCGTGGCGTTTCAAGCTTGTTTGTCACTCTTTGCACGTGAAAAATAAAGAATAAAAAAAAACAAAAAAAAAGCTCTGCATGTCCTCCATCAACAACACGTCTGTAAAGCGTCCTGTCCTTGCCGGCGTGGTCGTGGGAGGAGGAGGATTACTTTCACCTCTTCCCTTGTTAGATTCCCGTTGTGCTGTGACATCACCCTTATACGCTGTGTATACACCCCATACTTTTTAAATGATTTTGGAACTGCTACATCCTTTCCGACTTGCCATAATTCGGTAACATTTCAGGCACTTTCTGCTTATACCGGGGGTCTAGTAGCGTTGACGCCCAGTACAGGTCGTTCTCCTTCAGCCTTTATATACGAGGGTCCCTCAACAGGCACGACAGCATGAAAGACCCCATTTGCACAAGGTTGGATGCCGAGCTACTCATGTCCTGTTCCTCGTCCTCAGTGATCTCTCTGAAGGTATGTTCTTCCCCCCAGCCACGTACAACACCACGGGTACCAGATAGGTGACAACGAGCACCCTGGGATGCCTGTTGTGGTTGGTCTTCCTCCTCCTCCTCAAAGCCACATTCCTCCTCTGACTCCTCTTCCTCACAATCCTCTTCCAGCGTTGCCGCAGGTCCAGCAAGCGATGCTGATAAGGCTGTTTCTGGTGGTGATGGTGACCACAACTCTTCCTCTTCACGCTCATCTACGGCCTGATCCAGCACCCTTCGCAGGGCACGCTCCAGGAAGAAAACAAATGGTATGATGTCACTGATGGTACCTTCGGTGCGACTGACTAGGTTTGTCACCTCATCAAAAGGACGCATGAGCCTACAGGCATTGCGCATGAGCGTGCAGTAACATGGCAAAAAAATTCCCAGCTCCGCAGAGGCTGTCCTAGCACCCCGGTCATACAATTACTCGTTAACGGCTTTTTCTTGTTGGAGCAGGCGGTCGAACATTAGGAGTGTTGAATTCCAACGTGTCGGGCTGTCGCAAATCAAGCGCCTCACTGGCATGTTGTTTCGCCGCTGGATATCGGAAAAGTGCGCCATGGCTAGTGTAGGAACGCCTGAAATGGCCACACACCTTCCTGGCCTGCTTAAGGACGTCCTGTAAGCCTGGGTACTTATACACAAAGCGTTATACGATCAGATTACACACATGTGCCATGCACGGCACATGTGTCAACTTGCCCAAATGCAATGCCGCCAACAAATTTCTTCCGTTGTCACACACCACTTTGCCGATCTCCAGTTGGTGCGGAGTCAGCCACTGATCCACCTGTGCGTTCAGGGCGGACAGGAGTGCTGGTCCGTTGATGTGGAGCAAGATGCAGCAGCAGAAGAGGACTCAGCCGAGGAGGTTATGGAAGAGGATGGAGTAGGAGGAGTAGCGGAGGTGGCAGCAGGCCTGCCTGCAAGTCGTGGCGGTGTCACCAACTCCTCTGCAGAGCCACGCATTCCACGCTCGGCAGCCGTCAGCAGGTTTACCCAATGTGCAGTGTAGGTATCAGTGGTCAGATGGACCCTTGCCCCAACACTGTGCGCCAGACATGCCATTACTTCCTTTTGCACAATCGAGTACAGGTTGGGGATTGCCTTTTGTGCAAAGAAATTTCGTACCTTCCACTGCGGTATCCCAATAGCTACAAATTTTTTGAACGCCTCAGACTCCACCAGCTTGTATGATAAAAACTGGCGGGCTAAGAGTTCAGTCAAGCCAGCTGTCAGACGCCGGGCAAGGGGGTGACTTTGTGACATTGGCTTCTTACGCTCAAACATGTCCTTGACAGACACCTGACTGTGGGCAGATGAGCAGGAACTGATCAAGGCGAGAGACGAAGGGGCGGATGGTTGAGAGGGGGCAAGGAGGACAGCAGTGGTTAACGTGGCTGAAGATGCTGGACCAGGAGGAGGATGGCGGCTTTGAGTTTGTGTGCTGCTTGTACTCATCTGTTGATCCCATAGGCGTTTGTGATGTGCGATCATGTGCCTTCGCAAAGCAGTTGTACCTAGGTGGGTGTTGGAGTTCCCACGACTCAGTTTCTTTTGGCACAGGTTGCAAATGGCATCGCTGTTGTAAGAGGCAGACACACAAAAAAATGCCACACTGCTGAGCTCTGCAATGACGGCATTCTGGTGGTGGCAACAGCATGCGTTGATTGGCGTGCTGTCAGGCTGACCCCGGGTACCGATGCATACTGTCTGACTGTGCCACTAGCTCCTTGCGACGGCCTGCCTCTGCCTGGGATTTCTTTTTTTGATTAGTGGTACTATGCATGCAAGCTACTGTGACAACAGATATGAGTGGCATTGGTGTGACACTGTGCCCTGGCAGGCCATGAAACGCACACTCGCGAAGGAAACTGACTGCTATTATATTAAAGTCCAAAAAGTTTCCTTTTTTTAAATGCAAGCTATTGGGACACCAGATATGAGTGAGTGGTTGCACTGGGCAGGCCCTGAAACGCACACTCGTGAAGGAAACTGACTGCTATTATATTACAGTCCAAAAAGTTTAGTTTTTTTTGTTAAATGCAAGCTATTGTGACACCAGTGATTGAGTGGTGGCACTGGGCAAGTGGGCACAGTATATGCTGTGAGCCTGACACACAGGCTGGCAGGCAACTGCAATTACATTATACAGAAGAAAAAAAAAAAGCAGACTAATGTTCTAGCCCTAGAAAGGGCTTTTTGGGGTGCTGTCCTTACAGCAGAGATCAGATTAGTCCTTCAGGACTGTAGTGGACACTGAATACACTAGCCTAGCTATCAATTTCCCTATCAAATCAGCAGCAGCTACACTGTCCCTACTCTCACTAAGAATGCAGAATCACAATGAATGTAAAATGGATGCTGTCCAGGAGGTGGGAGGGTCTGGGAGGGAGGGTCTGCTGCTGATTGGCTGGAATGTGTCTGCTCACTGTGAGGTACAGGCAGGGTCAAAGTTTACTCAATGATGACGAATAGGGGGCGGACCGAACAGCGCATGTGTTCACCGTCCGTGGTGAATGCGAACAAGCGATGTTCACCAGGAACTATTCGCCAGTGAACAGTTCGGGACATCACTAACTCTCATATGCTAATGACAACTTAAGTATTGCAATGCTATGACAAATTAAAGTATCCCACTAGGATCAAAATTCACTTGTGAAGTCTGTTCACCAGTCTTGAGCCAGCTGATTCTCAACACAGACTTTACATCCAGATGCAGCTTACGTGTCACTGTTATATAACAGTGTATCCATGGCAGATGAGATGGGGGAAGCAGACCAAAAGGGAATATGCGCAAGAAACATGAAGGATGCAAAAAAAAAAAATTCCTGGCTGGCAGTTATTAAGAAAACTACATTGACAGCCTTTGTAAATCCAACACCTGCTCCTTTATAGCAACTATCTAGGCAAATAAATAGCCAGGAGTGATTGTGATATTGAACATTCTCATCATATGATTCCATACTGTGGTAATAAAACACAGGTAATCTTTAAAAGCAAAAGGGGATACAATAATAATCATCCCAATAAATAATTGCAAGCCTTTCCAGTTCAGGGCAAAATCTCTGATAATGATAATACAAAATGCAATGTTTCCTGGTGCGTAATAATAATAATAATAATAATAATAATAATAATAACATGCTTTTTATTATAACACTGACCAGTATAAAATTGAAAATTGGAATGTGACTCAACATGGAACCAAACTGTTCATTTCCCTTTTTGACAATTTTTAAGTACTTTTTTTAAGCATATCACTACTCCTTTTTAACCCTGTACATGTTAGTGAGATGCATTATGGATTGGCTTTCAAGGAGTTTATGCTTTTTGTAAAGACAAACTTGGCATCTGTGTATTCAGAAAACTAATACATTTTATCAAGATCTGTCATTGAAGAACAAGAAAGAATGAAATGCTGCCAAATGTTTCATACAAACAAAATAATGTTGCCAGCAGTGTGTCCTTGGCTGACACAGCATAAAATGCAAGCACTGAATGCACTGAAGATTAATAAACCTCCGCTACCAGATGGGATTCATGGTTGGCCACTTTGCAAGCTTAGTTCAGTAAATCACATGTAAAGTGTAGCTGTCTTTGAAAAATAACATGGCGTCACTTTGTAATAAATTGTGCTAGCCAATCTCCAAGCAAATGTATAGACAACAATTTTTGTTGTTTTGTGTATTTAGTTTTTTCCATTTAATTTTTGATGTTGACATAGATATAAGCAAAACAACATATGCGAACACGGTAATGGATAACTGCATGTATGCGCTTATCCAAATAGTTTTGGATACAGCTGTATCTGCTGCATCAATCTGCTTAATGTTTTTCTTTCAGTCATGGTAAACACCATATTGGAGAAGGCAGCAACAAAATTGATTAAATATACACTAAAATCTATACAGTTAATGATTAGTTCACCTGCACAATATTTGCATTACACTATAATATGTAAATAAATGTGTATAGATAATATTTTCAGTGTCACAATACAATTTTTATTTGTTGTTTTTGTGTTTTTTTGGTCAATGCTACCATATTAGAATCCGTATGTTGTCGGGGAAGGAATATAGAGATTTATCAAAGCAGAACAGGTGCTATTCTGGGTGAAAAGAGCTAATATTCAGACACATTCAGTTGGTTTCCATGACAATCATCCATATTTATTGCATTGCCGTGATAAAACACCACCATTGTATTGCACATCATACTGTATTATACTGCACAAGACATATTATGTTAATTTGCATAATTTTGTGAACATCTATACAAAAATTTTGTATAACTGTTCTATCTTCCTCTTTAAAATCTTTATTTAAAAATGTATAATATATTTAGCATAACACAACATGCACTAATTAAAAAAAAAATAGAAAGTTGTCACGACTGCTAGTGTGGTCCAACACGCAGAACTATGTAACATCTACATAGAAAATAGAAAGGAAATAAAAAGGATAGAATGTAAACCGGTCCTTAGAATGACCGGACTAATACGTTAGAGACAGAGAATGGTCAAGGGATAGCCGAGGTCAAGGAAGACAGAAATACACAAATACCGTTTAACAAGCCAAGAGAGGGGAACCAGAAATCAGCGTAGTCAGGAATAGTCAAAGTCAAAAATCACAAAAACAGCAAGGATAAACGCACTCTCAGGAACCAGGACAGGGAACCACGACAGGGCAAGGTACTAGGGTGAATCACGGATTTAAATATCCCTCTCTAGGCTGTGATTAGTCAGAGGGTGACCTCTGACCCCAGAACGTGCGTGTACGTTGGTGCAGTGACTTCACACGCACGTTCCTATAACATTGGGGGAGGAGCCATTGATGGCCGCGAACGCATGGTCGGCTCCATTTTTGTTTTGGGCACACTGCCCAGAAGACGCAGAGGAGCGGTTCCCAGCTCGCTGCCGAGCAGGTAAGCTCAGCTTGTCGGCGCGGTCGTGCCGGTCGGCACAGACGCACCATGTGGCGAGCTGGGAGCCATGACAGTACCGCCCACTCGAAGACCGCTCACTGGGCGGGAAGGAGCCGGCTTGTGAGGAAAGCGGTTGTGAAATGACCGGACAAGACGGGGAGCATGAACCCGATCTGCAGGACGTTCCTCCGGGCCATATCCCTTCCAGTCAACTAAATAAGACAAAACACCCCTAGAAATCTTGGAATCCAATATAGAGCGAACTTCATACTCTTCCTGACCACCGACTACCAAAGGCGGAGGAGGAGCGACTAGTTTCATGTATAGATTACAAGTGAGAGGCTTAAGCAGAGACACATGGAATGTATTAGCAATTCTCATGTGGCAGGGAGTGCCAAAGAATAAGTCACGGGGTTAATATGTTTAAGGACACGGAAAGGCCCAATGTATCGAGGAGACAGTTTCATGGAAGGAACCTTGAGCTTACTATGACGCGTAGAAAGCCAAACCCTGTCTCCTACTTTATAAACAGGATTTGCACCACGCCGCTTGTCGGCCTGGGTTTTGGTACGTTTAGAAGCTTCCTGTAGTGCTCTATGCACTGAATCCCACGTGGCATGGACAGAAGCTAAACGGGCGTCCAAAGCAGGAATATCAGTGCCTGAAAAATCGGAAGGTAATACAGTGGGGTGATAACCATTATTTACAAAAAGGGGCTGTGATTGGAGCATTCATGAGTTGCATTAATCCTGGCAAATTCAGCCGTGGGCAAGAGTTCAGACCAGTTTGATTGATTGATATCAATAAAACAACATAAATAGGACTCTAAAGACTGATTGGCCCTCTCCACTGCACCATTGGTCTGAGGGTGATAGGAAGAGGAAAAAGAAAGTTCTATGCCCAACTGCTTACAGAAAGCACGCCAAAACCTAGAAATAAATTGGTTACCTCTGTCGGAGACGATGTTTTTCAGGACCCCATGTAACCGAAAGATTTCTTTCAAGAATATTTGGACAAGATCTTGAGATGATGGAAATTTTTTAAGAGGTATAAAATGTGCCATCTTGGAGAATCTATCCATGACCATAAGGATGGTGTTATACCCATTTGAACTGGGGAGATCCACAATGAAGTCCATGGCTAGAAGAGTCCATGGAGCGTCTGGTATTGGAAGTGGCTGCAATAACCCAGGAGGAGATTTATGAGGGGCTTTAGAGACAGCACATATTTGACATGCCCCTACATAATCTTTGACATCACACCTAAGCATAGGCCACCAAAATTTTCTAGAAATGGCAGAGAGGGTTTTATGTATTCCAGGATGTCCGGCTGTCAGATTATCATGAAACAACCCAAGTACTTTTTCCCTTAATGATGGTGCAACGAACAGTTTGTCTGATGGTCTCTCCACGGGTGCCTGAGGTTGATCTGCTATTATGGCACATAATAGTGGAGAAGACACTTCTGAAACCATAGTAGCAATAAGACACTCGGGAGGTACAATCGGGAATACCTCTTGTTCAGGGATATCATCTGTCTCAAACTGTCTAGACAGCGCATCTGCCTTTGTGTTATTGGTACCGGGCCTGTATGTAATGACAAAATTGAAACGGGAGAGGAATAGTGACCATCTAGCCTATCTGGAGGACAATCTCGTAGTGTCCCCAATATAAGCCATGTTCTTGTGATTGGTAAAAATCAAAAGTGGCTCTTTGGAACTTTCTAAGAGATGCCTCCATTCTTTGAGGGCAAGGACAATGGCCAGTAACTCTCTATTCCTGAAGTCATAGTTTTTCTCTGCAGGAGTTAGTTTTCGAGAGAAAAACCCACAGGGATATAAAGGTGCATCAGGACTATCTCGTTGAAACAGAATGGCTCCTACTCCTGTTTCTGACACATCTACTTCCAAAATAAAAGGTTTAGCCTGATTGGGGTGCATCAGAACAGGTGCTGAAGCAAATACAAATTTACATTTTTCAAACGCCTCTTTTGCTTCCTTAGACCGTGAATAGCAATTAGCTCCTCTTTGGGTAAAGGTAAGGTTGGTGATAGGAGCAATAACAGATGAAAAACCCTTAATAAATCTGCGGAAGTAATTTGCAAACCCTACCAAGAATTGTATAGCTTTAAGGCCTTTGGGTAACGGCCATTTCAACACTTCTTCCAGTTTGCGTGGGTCCATTTTGAAACCAGAAGGGGATATTAAATATCCCAGGAATTGTATTTCTGTTTGGTCAAACTGACACTTTTTGAGCTTACAATATAAACCGTTCTCTAGCAGGGTTTGTAACACAACTCTCACATGTTCATGGTGAGTACCCAGGTCTGATAGATAAGAATGTCATCTAGATATACCAGTATGAACATGTGGAGGTATTCTCTAAGGACATTGTTTATAAAGTCCTGGAATACCGCTGGGGCATTGCACAAACCAAACGGCATGACCAGGTACTCATAATGTCCCATTCTGGTGTTGAACGCCGTTTTCCACTCATGCCCCTCCTTAATTCTGACTAGGTTATATGCACTTCTTAGGTCAAGTTTGGTGAAATAAGGGGGATTGGGTAGGCGTTTTTTATCGTTATTTTATTCAGACCTCTATAATCGATGCAAGGGCGTAGGTCTCCTTCTTTTTTCGAGACGAAGAAGAACCCAGCCCCAGCAGGTGAAGAGTAGTGATGTCGCGAACATAACATTTTCGGTTCGCGAACGGCAAACGTGAACTTTCGCAAATGTTCACGAACCGGGCGAACCGCCATAGACATCAATGGGCAGGCAAATTTTAAAACCCACAGGGACTCTTTCTGGCCACAATAGTGATGGAAAAGTTGTTTCAAGGGGACTAACACCTGGACTGTGGCATGCCGGAGGGGGATCCATGGCAAAACTCCCATGGAAAATTACACAGTTGATGCAGAGTCTGGTTTTAATCCATAAAGGGCATGAATCACCTAACATTCCTAAATCACAATGGATATGGATTGACACATGACATATGACTTATTGACACCTTGACAAATGGATTGACACCTGTCCTCAGAGACCCTGATACACACTGACACAGAGCAGAATAGGGACTGTTCCTCCTACATAGGGTCACTTGGCAGATATGGATTGACACCTGTCCTCAGAGACCATGATACACACTGACACAGAGCAGAATAGGGACTGTTCCCCCTACATAGGGTCACTTGGCAGATATGTATTGACACCTGTCCTCAGAGACCCTGATACACACTGACACAGAGCAGAATAGGGACTGTTCCCCCTACATAGGGTCACTTGGCAGATATGGATTGACACCTGTCCTCAGGGACCCTGATACACACTGACACAGAGCAGAATAGGGACTGTTCCCCCTACATAGGGTCACTTGGCAGATATGGATTGACACCTGTCCTCGGGGACCCTGATACACACTGACACAGAGCAGAAAAGGGACTGTTCCCCCTACATAGGGTCACTTGGCAGATATGTATTGACACCTATCCTAAGGATCCCTGATACACACTGACACAGAGCAGAATAGGGACTGTTCCCCCTACATAGGGTCACTTGGCAGATATGGATTGACACCTGTCCTCAGGGACCCTGATACACACTGACACAGAGCAGAATAGGGACTGTTCCTCCTACATAGGGTCACTTGGCAGATATGGATTGACACCTGTCCTCAGAGACCCTGATACACACTGACACAGAGCAGAATAGGGACTGTTCCTCCTACATAGGGTCACTTGGCAGATATGGATTGACACCTGTCCTCAGAGACCCTGATACACACTGACACAGAGCAGAATAGGGACTGTTCCCCCTACATAGGGTCACTTGGCAGATATGGATTGACACCTGTCCTCGGGGACCCTGATACACACTGACACAGAGCAGAAAAGGGACTGTTCCCCCTACATAGGGTCACTTGGCAGATATGTATTGACACCTATCCTAAGGATCCCTGATACACACTGACACAGAGCAGAATAGGGACTGTTCCCCCTACATAGGGTCACTTGGCAGATATGGATTGACACCTGTCCTCAGGGACCCTGATACACACTGACACAGAGCAGAATAGGGACTGTTCCTCCTACATAGGGTCACTTGGCAGATATGGATTGACACCTGTCCTCAGAGACCCTGATACACACTGACACAGAGCAGAATAGGGACTGTTCCTCCTACATAGGGTCACTTGGCAGATATGGATTGACACCTGTCCTCAGAGACCATGATACACACTGACACAGAGCAGAATAGGGACTGTTCCCCCTACATAGGGTCACTTGGCAGATATGTATTGACACCTGTCCTCAGAGACCCTGATACACACTGACACAGAGCAGAGTAGGGACTGTTCCCCCTACATAGGGTCACTTGGCAGACATGGATTGACACCTGTCCTCGGGGACCCTGATACACACTGACACAGAGCAGAATAGGGACTGTTCCCCCTACATAGGGTCACTTGGCAGATATGTATTGACACCTGTCCTCAGAGACCCTGATACACACTGACACAGAGCAGAAAAGGGACTGTTCCCCCTACATAGGGTCACTTGGCAGATATGTATTGACACCTATCCTAAGGATCCCTGATACACACTGACACAGAGCAGAATAGGGACTGTTCCCCCTACATAGGGTCACTTGGCAGATATGGATTGACACCTGTCCTCAGGGACCCTGATACACACTGACACAGAGCAGAATAGGGACTGTTCCTCCTACATAGGGTCACTTGGCAGATATGGATTGACACCTGTCCTCAGAGACCCTGATACACACTGACACAGAGCAGAATAGGGACTGTTCCTCCTACATAGGGTCACTTGGCAGATATGGATTGACACCTGTCCTCAGAGACCCTGATACACACTGACACAGAGCAGAATAGGGAATATTCACTAAATGCCAAACATTGTTATACAGGGGAATATTCAGTAAATAAGGATAAAGGGGGGGGGACCTACTGTCCTCCCGCCCGCCCCCACCCATGAGCGGTGGGTGGGGGCCATAAAAATAATGAGGGGGGACCTACTGTATGATGTTGTATTGATCAGGTAGTGTAAGGGTTACGCCCGCTTCACAGTGACAGACCAAACTCCCCGTTTAATGCACCGCAAACAACCGCAAACAGTCCATTTGCACAACCGCAAACTCCCCATTTGCACAAGGTTGGATACCAAGTTAGCCATGTCCGTTCCTTGTCCTCACTGATGTCATTGAAGGTCTCTTACTCCACCCAGCCACGTACAACACCAAGGGTCCCCGAAAGGTGACAACAAGCCCCCTGGGACGCCTGCTGTGTTTGGTCTGCCACCTCCTCAAAGTCACCTTCCTCCTCTGACTCCTCTTCTTCAGACTCCTCTCTCTGCGTTTCCTCTCTCTGCGTTATTTTAAGGTGTGTTAAGTAGTACTATTCTTATCAGTTTAATCCCTGTTACGAGTAGAGGACTATTTCCGTATTTCGCCAAACCCCTTCAAAGATGGAAAAAGCGGTATGAGTGGAAGAAACGAGGAAATGTGGTCAGGTGGTGGTGCCAGCCCCACCGAGGGCTTGTACCCAGGTATGCTAATAAACTGAAAAAAGAAAAAATCTCCCAAGAAGGAGATGTAAAACTGGCATAGGAAAAGGTTAGACAACTATAATAAAGTGATACCTACAAATCCTAGTGAGCATAGGTGTATTATAGAGGGAGAAAGGGAAAGCAGAGTAATGCTTCCTAATACCGTGGTTAGTACCCTTTGTTAAAGTAAATTGAGTAATGGACAAAAGTCTTTATTGTATCATTTATAAATAACAAAGGGCTAATTGTGTAATAATGGTAATACTATTACCTATTATATAATATTGCCAGGGGCAAGGAAATTCCCTCTAAATAGATTGTTATAGGCAGAGAGTATGGAGACCGGAGTGATGCTGTCATAAAAAGTGTCAATAAGGTGATATAAAGTTAAATGTATAACAGACACACAGCCACCCTTTCTCTTAGCTAGTTTCCAGAAATGCTGGATAGGTAGAAGGGCTATAAAGACTCAGAGAGGTCTAAGAAGAATCCTCTAAACTAGCCCTAATCTCCTTAAACACCTTCAAGGGTGTTCTAAGCTAAAGCTCAATCTAAACGTTTAGATGACTGCCTGATTTCCCATCACAGATGCTGGCTAGGAATAACACTGTGCAAGACAAAGAGTGGGTCTAAGTGCCCATAGTGCAGTAAAGTGTCCCTAGTGAAGTGAAAAAGAGAATAACGAGCTGGCGCCCAAGAGAATAACGAGCTGGTGCCCTATCAGGGGACGTGTATACGGCATTGATTTTAGGAGCCGGGAGATGGAAAAAGATGCTTGGTCGGTCCTCCTACTTCAAATTTGGGGCACTGCGCGTGCAATCTAATGTACCACCAAATAGGAGTGGTGTGTTAAGTAGTACTATTCCTATCAGTTTAATCCCTGTTATGTGCCTTTTTTTTGGTTTGGTTTTTGAAGCCACAGTGCAGCACCAGAGGCCCGAAAAATTAGGCATGTACACATGCCTGAAAAATTAGGTATTGTTGCAGCCGCTGCAGTAGCAGCGGTCAGAAAAATTGATGTTTGTTTCCCAGGCAGAAAGTGCCCTAAAACATTGCGGCTTGAACCCTAGTTGGTGGCGGATAAGTCACGCAAGTCAACCGGCATTCAGAGCTAAAATACAGCAGCGTGTGGACCATTTTTAGCCCAAGGCAGCTCATCTCATCAGGCCTTTTTAAGTCGAATGTATCGCCCACTGTCAGTCCCTTCGGGATCCATCCCTCATTCATCTTAATAAAGGTGAGGTAATCTAGACTTTTTTGACCTAGGCGACTTCTCTTCTCAGTGACAATACCTCCTGCTGCACTGAAGGTCCTTTGTGACAAGACACTTGAAGCGGGGGAGGCCAGAAGTTCTATCGCAGAAGTTCAATACCTCCTGCTGCACTGAAGGTCCTTTCGGACAAGGCACTTGAAGCGGGGCAGGCCAGAAGTCAAGCCTGCACACCCAGTAGTGAAGGGGTTCATCGCTCCTCAGAGTGTTGATATCTGCAGTTAAGGCGAGGTAGTCTTCTACCTGTCGGTCGAGTCGTTCTCTGAGGGTGGATCCTGAAGGGCTGTGGCGATGCATAGGACTTAAAAAGCTCTGCATGTCCTCCATCAACAACACGTCTGTAAAGCGTCCTGTACTTGCCGGCGTGGTCGTGGGAGGAGGAGGATTACTTTCACCTCTTCCCCTGTTAGATTTCTGTTATGCTGTGACATCACCCTTATACGATGGGGGGTCTAGTAGCATGGACACCCAGTACAGGTCGTTCTCCTTCAGCCTTTTTATATGAGGGTCCCTCAACAGGCACGACAGCATGAAAGACCCCATTTGCACAAGGTTGGATGCCGAGCTACTCATTTCCCGTTCCTCCTCCTCAGTGATCTCAATGAAGGTATGTTCTTCCCCCAGCCACGTACAACACCACGGGTACCAGATAGGTGACAACGAGCACCCTGGGATGCCTGTTGTGGTTGGTCTTCCTCCTCCTCCTCAAAGCCACATTCCTCCTCTGACTCCTCTTCCTCACAATCCTCTTCCAGCGTTGCCGCAGGTCCAGCAAGCGATGCTGATAAGGCTGTTTCTGGTGGTGATGGTGACCACAACTCTTCCTCTTCCTCTTCACGCTCATCTACGGCCTGATCCAGCACTCTTCGCAGGGCACGTTCCAGGAAGAAAACAAATGGTATGATATCGCTGATGGTGCCTTCGGTGCGACTGACTAGGTTTGTCACCTCCTCAAAAGGACGCAGCCTACAGGCATTGCACATGAGCGTCCAGTAACGTGGCAAAAAAATTCCCAGCTCCCCAGAGGCTGTCCTAGCACCCCGGTCATACAAATATTCATTAACGGCTTTTTCTTGTTGGAGCAGGCGGTCAAACATTAGGAGTGTTGAATTCCAACGTGTCGGGCTGTCGCAAATCAAGCGCCTCACTGGCATGTTGTTTTGCCGCTGGATATCTGCAAAGTGCGCCATGGCCGTGTAGGAACGCCTGAAATGGCCACACACCTTCCTGGCCTGCTTCAGGACGTCCTGTAAGCCTGTGTACTTATGCACAAAGCGTTGTACGATCTGATTACACACATGTGCCATGCACGGCACATGTGTCAACTTGCCCAACTTCAATGCCGCCAACAAATTTGTTCCATTGTCACAAACCACTTTGCCAATCTCCAGTTGCTGCGGAGTCAGCCACTTTTCCACCTGTGCGTTCAGGGCAGACAGGAGTGCTTGTCCGGTGTGACTCTCTGCTTTCAAGCAAGTCAAACCCAAGACGGCATTACACTGCCGTATCCGGGATGTGGAATAGTACCTGGGGAGCTGGGGGGGTGCCGTTGATGTGGAGCAAGACGCAGCAGCTGAAGAGGACTCAGCCGAGGAGGTTATGGAAGAGGATGGAGTAGGAGGAGTAGAGGAGGTAGCAGCAGGCCTGCCTGCAAGTCGTGGCGGTGTCACCAACTCCTCTGCAGAGCCACAAATTCCATGCTTGGCAGCCGTCAGCAGGTTTACCCAATGCGCAGTGTAGGTGATATACCTGCCGTGACCATGCTTTGCAGATCAGGTATCAGTGGTCAGATGGACCCTTGCCCCAACACTGTGCGCCAGACATGCCATTACTTCCTTTTGCACAATCGAGTACAGGTTGTGGATTGCCTTTTGTGAAAAGAAATTTCGTCCAGGTGCCTTCCACTGCGGTGTCCCAATAGCTAAAAAATTTTTGAACGCCTCAGACTCCACCAGCTTGTATGGTAAAAGCTAGCAGGCTAATAGTTCAGACAAGCCAGCTTTCAGACGCCGGGCAAGGGGGTGACTTTCTGACATTGGCTTCTTACGCTCAAACATGTCCTTGACAGACACCTGACTGTGGGCAGATGAGCGGGAAGTGACGGAGTGGTGGATGGTTGAGAGGGGGCAAGGAGAACAGCAGTGGTTGATGTGGCTGAAGATGCTGGACCAGGAGGAGGATGGAGGCTTTGAGTTTGTGTGCTGCTTGTACTCATGTGTTGATCCCATAGGCGTTTGTGTTGTGCGATCATGTGCCTACGCAAAGCAGTTGTACCTAGGTGGGTGTTGGACTTCCCACGACTCAGTTTCTTTTGACACAGGTTGCAAATGGCATCGCTGTTGTCAGAGGCAGACACACAAAAAAAAATCCACACTGCTGAGCTCTGCAATGACGACATTCTGGTGGTGGACACAGCATGCGTTGATTGGCGTGCTGTCGGGCTGACCCCGGGTGCCGATGCATGCTGTCTGACTGTGCCACTAGCTCCTTGTGACGACCTCCCCCTGCTTCCAACTCGTCTCCTCCTCCTCTCTGTCTCCCCATTTGAACTTTTGCCCTGTTCTTCTTATTGCCGAGCGGGCACCCACGTGACATCCATGGACGCATCATCATCATCAACCGCTTCACTTGTATCTGACAACTCAGCAAAGGAAGCAGCAGCGGGCACAACATCATCATCACACCGTACGTCCATGTGTGTAATGCTGCCTGACTGAGACATATCCCCGTTATCTACATCCTCTGGCAATAATGGTTGTGCATCACTCATTTCTTTAAACGGATGTGTAAATAACTCCTCTGACAGATAAAGTGAAGTGGCTTTGGTGCTAGTGTTGGTGGTGGCGGCAGGCGGGTGAGTGGTATCTTGAGAGGTGCCCGAAGCTAAGCTGGAGGAGGATGGTGCATCAAGGTTCCGAGCGGAAGCTGTAGACGATTGGGTGTCCTGTGTTAGCCAGTCAACTATGTCCTCAGAACTTTTCAAGTTCAGGGTACGTGGCCTCTGAAAACTGGGCATTATTCTAGGGCAAAAGGGAATCACAGCACCACGACCACGACGGCCCCGGCGGGGTGGCCTGCCTCTGCCTGTCATATTTTTTTGGATTAGTGGTACTATGCATGCAAGCTACTGTGAGACCAGATATGAGTGGCACTGTGCAGTGGCAGAGGTTGGCAGAGTACACGCTGTAGGCCTGACACACCCGCTTGAAGACAACTAACTGCTATTCAATCTATAACAGTGAAAATTTTGTTTTTGTTTTTAAATGCACGCTATTGTAACACCATATATGAGTGGCAATGTGCACTGGCAGAGGTTGGCAGAGTACACGCTGTAGGCCTGACACACCCGCTTGAAGACAACTAACTGCTATTCAATCTATAACAGTGAAAAACGTTTTTGGGTTTTTAAATGCATGCTATTGTGACACCAGATATGAGTGGCACTGTACACTGGCAGAGGTTGGCAAAGTACACGCTGTTGGCCTGACACACAGATGCTTGCAGACAACTAACTGCTATTCAATCTATTACAGTGAAAAACATTTTTTGTTTTTAAATGTACGCTATTGTGACACCAGATATGAGTGGCACTGTGCACTGGCAGAGGTTGGCAGAGTAGACGCTGTAGGCCTGACACACACGCTTGAAGACAACTAACTGCTATTCAATCTATAACAGTGAAAAAACTTTTTTGTTTTTAAATGCAAGCTATTGTGACACCAGATATGAGTGGCACTGTGCACTGGCAGAGGTTGGCAGAGTACACGCTGTAGGCCTGACACACAGACGCTTGCAGACAACTAACTGCTATTCAATCTATTACAGTGAAAACATTTTTTGTTTTTAAATGCAAGCTATTGTGACACCAGATATGAGTGTTGGCACTGGGCAAGTGGGCACAGTATCCACTGTGAGCCTGACACAGAAGCTGGCAGGCAGGCAACTGCAATTACACATGAAAAAAAGCAGACTTATGTTCTAGCCCTAAAAAGGGCTTTTTGGGGTGCTGTCCTTACAGCAGAGATCAAATACACTGAATAAACTAGCCTAGCTATCAATTTCCCTATCAAATCAGCAGCAGCTACACTGTCCCTCCTCTCACTAAGAATGCAGCTTCACAATGAATGTAAAATGGATGCTGTACAGGAGGTGGGAGGATTTGGAAGGGAGGGTCTGCTGCTGATTTGCTGGAATGTGTCTGCTGACTGTGAGGCACAGGGTCAAAGTTTACTCAATGATGACGAATAGGGGCGGATCGAACCGCGCATATGTTCGCCCGCCGTGGCGAACGCGAACACTCTATGTTCGCCAGGAACTATTCGCCAGCGAACCGTTCGGTACATCACTAGTGAAGAGAATCTCCGTGTGTGACCCTTTCTTAGAGCATCGTTTATATATTCCTCTCAGCAAAGAGTCTCCTGAGGAGACAGAGCATAAACTCCTCCTTCAGGGTGGTGCTTCAAGATAAGCAGTTCTCTGAAGCAAGGTCTGGAATGCTTGGGCAAATTGATCTAACCTGTGGTCCATATCCTCCACCCTGCCTTCACAGGCTCTCATATGCTTACATAGTTCTGCAGGATCCATGGCCCTGTCGTAATGTCATGACTGCTAGTGTGGTCCAACACGCAGAACTATGTAACATCTACATAGAAAATAGGAAGCTAATAAAAAGGATAGAACGTAAGCCGGTCCTTAGAATGGCTGGACTAATACGTTAGAGACAGATAATGGTCAAGGGATAGCCGAGGTCAAGGGAGCTAGAAATACACAAATACCATTTAACAAGCCAAGACAGGGGAACCAGAAATCAGCGTAATCAGGAATAGTCAAGGTCAAAATACCGGAAATCACAATAACAGCAAACATAAACGCACTCTCGGGAACCAGGACAGGGAACCACGACAGGTCAATGTACTGGGGTGAATCAGGGATTTAAATATCCCTCTCTAGGCTGTGATTGGTCAGAGGATAACCTCTGACCCCAGAACGTGCATGTGCGTTGGCGCAGTGACTTCACATGCACGTTCCTATAACTCTGGGGGGCGGAGCGATTGATGGCCACGACCGCACGGTCGGCGGCATCTTTGTTTTGGGCACACTGCTGTTCCCGGCTCGCCCCGAGCAGGTAAGCTCAGCTTGGCAGTACTCCCCACTTGAAGACTGCTCACCGTGCGGGAAGGCGCCGGCTTGTGAGGAAAGCAGTTGTGAAATGACCGGACAAGACGGGGAGCATGAACCCAGCTACATTCCTCTAAGCCATATCCCTTCGAGTCAACTAAATAAGACTAAATAAGACAAAACAACCCTAGAAATCTTGGAATCCAATATAGAGCGAACTTCATACTCTTCCTGACCACTGACTACCAAAGGCGGAGGAGAAGCGACCAGTTTCATGTTTCGATTACAAGTGAGAGGCTTAAGCAGAGACACATGGAATGTATTAGCAATTCTCATGTGCGCAGGGAGTGCCAAAGAATAAGTCATGGGGTTAATACGTCTAACCCCACGTGGATAGCCAAACCCTGTCTCCTACGTGATAGACAGGATTTGCACCACACCGCTTGTCGGCCTGGGTTTTGGTACATTTAGAAGCTTCCTGTAGTGCCCTATGCACTGAATCCCACGTGGCACGGGCAAAAGCTAAACGGGCGTCCAAAGCAGGAATATCAGTGCCCGAAAAATCTGAAGATAATACAGTGGGGTGATAACCATTATTTAAAAAAAGTGTAGAACTTTATAATTAACTCAATCTCGTATCGTGTGCATACCATATATGATCAGATACTTATAAAAACTTATTGGGTGGATCTTCAGATAAATCAGCGGTTTTAAACCGCTCAAAACTGGTTTCTCAAATCAGTCCTCATGCCCCTCCTACCAGTCCAAGATTTAGGGATTACCCAAAACTGGTTTCCGAACCACTGAGAGAAATGCTAATATACTCCAAGACACTGCACATAAAAGATAAATAAAAAGACCTTGATTTAAAAACAATGAAATCAAAATATATATTATATATTATATATACAATGATAAAACTGAGCAGTTATTCAGTCACATTTATTAGAGCTGATATACCAACTTTAGTTTTAGTGACTTTAACCTTGCACATTACTTCCTCTACACCTCTACTTGCTGATGTGTACTTGCTACTATGTGCTGATGTCTGGCTAAATTTTATTTAACCCCTTCCCGACCACAGACGTACCAGGTAAGTCCAACAAAAAACGGTTGTTAATAACCTCAGACATACTTGGTACGTCCACGGAAAATATGATCCTTGTACTTACCTGGACCAACGATCCGTGGCGATCCCGGTCGGAGGGGGGACTGCCCAAGACCCCAGCAGTCCCCCTGCAGCAGCTCCGACCTCTCTGGCACTCCAGGGCTATGTGATCAACATGATCACATGGCCGCAATAGGAGTCAATGGAGCTGCCAGCAAGGGGACTGTCTGAGCTGTCAGGCAGTCCCCCAGGTAGCTAATATAGTAAAAAAAATAAAAAATACAAATATATATATATATATATATATATATATATATAATTATTTATATACACACATATATATATATATATATATATATATATATATATATATTATATATGTGTCATATATATTATAAAATAATGAATGCATTTTATAATATATTATACATATATAATGCATATATATGATTGCATTATAAGTGTACTTTGAGATATATACACATATATCTCAAAATACACTTATTTATTTATAATTTATTTATTTATAAAATATTTTACCAGGAAAGTTACATTAAGATTTATTTTGTTTTCAAGTATTTCCTGGGTCCACAAATCATTGCATTGATACATTAGGGTACAATAAAATATAAAACAATATTAATACACAATATATACAAAATTTAACATAGAACAGGTAGTAAATTTATAATCAACCATTAAACGTGCATTCTGTTTTGAGGTATGTAGAGAGGGATCTCTTAAAGGACTTTAGGCTTGGGGAAGATTTGAAAGTATGCGGGAGGTTCGGGTCTCTTTCTTTTTGTATTGAGGTAGACTAAATAAAGTGCTGATATTGGATCGGAGGTTATAGGAGGTGGGAACAGCCGAGGAGAACATTCTGCTCAGGTAGGGTGGGAGCATCTCAGAAAAGCTCTTGAACACAAGGCTGGAAAGATGAAGGGTGCGTCTGGATTCCAGCGACAGCCAGTTTAGTTCTTATAATGCAATCATTTGTATGCATTATATATGTATAATATATTATAAAATGCTTTAATTATTTTCTAATATATATTGTATACATATATAGGAAATAAAAGTGTGTGTGTATACACATACACATGTATTATATGTATATGTGTGTGTATACATACACACATATATATGTGTGTGTATATACCGGTATATATATATATAAAATACGTGGAGATGCGTCCACGTATTGACACCGTCTGACCGGAAATACTCAATGAGGGAGTGGACCTTGTTCACGACGTGCAGGGAATCACCCAGGTGGTACAGCCATTCCACTTTGCGAGCAGCTGGGGGTGGTGAGTAATTATTTATCTTACTAACTCTGTATAAAAGCCTGTCATTTGTATGATTCTTTTGTGTCCTGATGAAAGTTCCAAGCTAGGAACTGAAAGGTTGATTTGTGACAATAAACCGTATTGTTGGTAAAATCCAAGAGTGCGGGCAATTCTCTACTCTCTATATTACAGTGTGGCTGGGCACCATTTGGCTGGAGGTAGGAGTGCAAAAGTTTGAAATGTTTCTATATTTTATCTTGTAACTTTCCAAAACTCCATAAAACCTGTACATGGGGGGTTATTGGTATACTTGGGAGACTTCGTACAACACAAATATGAGTGTTTAAAACAGTAAAACATATCACGACGATGACATCACCAGTAAAAGTGCAGTTTTTGTGTTAAAAAAATGTAAAAAACCCCATTGTTTGCCACTGTATGACAATCTTGTTTGACAGTCTTGATGCATAACTTTACATGACTTTACTTAGCTCTCCTTTGTCTCAAGCGTTGAACACTCCTCTAAGCTACTGACCATAAAGCTGACCTCTCATACTGATAAAAAAAAATTTGCAAGTTTACCTGTGTACCCCAATGTTATAAATGTCATAAATGAAAAGTGTGTGGAATGCCGTCGGGGTACCACATATACATTGTTATACCTTCACGCACTACAAAAATAAAGAATAAAAAAAAAAAAAATTAAAAAACAAATATGAATGCTAACATTGCCAAGCGTTTGTGGCTACTACAAAAGGCTGGACATACCCTATTTTGAATACCGTGGGTTGTCTACTTTTCTAATGGTATGTCATGGTGGGTTCATTTTCATTTATGGGCTGCAATACTGTCTCAAAGGCAACATAGCCAATTTGGCAAATAGCAATTTACAAAAGAAGAAATTGGCAAATATTATGTTTGACCCTGTAACTTTCCAAATCACCATAAAACCTGTACTTGAGGGGTACTGTTGTATTCGTGAGACATTACTCTACACAAATATGAGTGTTTTAGAGCAGTAAAATGTATTATACTGATAATATAATCTGTGAAATGGCAGTTTATGTGTGAAGAATGCAAAAAAAAACTAATATACATGCTAATTTTGGACAGGGTTCGTGACTAAGTGGCTACTAAAAAAGACTGGACATATCCCATTTTGAATACCGTGAGTTGTCTTCTTTTACAAATGGTATGCCAGGATAGGGTTCATTTTCATTCCTGGGCTGCCATACAGTTTCAAAGGCAACATAGGCGAGCAAACCAATCTGGCAAAAACCCATCAAACCTGTACATTGTGGGTACTGTTGTACTCTTGTAGGAGATGTTGCTGAACACATATCGGCGTGTTATTTGTCAGTAACACATAACAGGAACTGAGAATCCATGCCTCAAGTACGATGTGAGAGAAAAATAACACAAAAAAATGACTACCCAAAAGTAGGGCAGACTGGTGGTAGAGTTAGTGAATGGAAAGTATCGAAATACCACCATTTGAAATACCCTAGGGTATCTACTTTTCAAAAATATATGGTTCGATGGGGGTAAATTACATTGGCCAACTTCAAAAATGTCCCAAATAGGACATGGGTGCATAATGACCAGCTGTGAAAATTACAAGTTGGAAAACTGGAATGCGCAACCTCCAAAAAAGGTCTTTAAGCCCCCAGAGAACCCGACACACCTATGCATGGGTGGTATCACTGTACTTAGGAGATGTTGCTGGACACATATTGCGGTGTTCTTTGGCAGTAAACCTTAAAGTCATCAGTACATGTATTCTTAAATTGCTATGTGTGTCAAAAAATCACCAATTTTTTTTTTTATAATAATTGGCATAGATTGGTGGTAAAATGGTTGCATGAAAAGAGTCAAAATACCCCAAGTTTAATACCTTAGGTTATCTTCTTTTAAAAATATACAGGGTATTCAGGGATTCCTGACAGATATCAGTGTTACAATGTAACTTTCGTTAATTTTGATAAAAAATGGTTTGGAAATAGCAAAGTGCTACTTGTACGTATTGCCCTATAACTTGCAAAAAAAAGCTAAGAACATGTTAACATTGGGTATTTCTAAACTCAGGACAACATTTATAAACTATTTAGCATGGGTGTTTTTTGGCAGTTGTAGATGCGTAACAGATCTTGAAGGTCAAAGTTAGAAAAAGTGTGTTTTAAAAAAAAAATCATCATATAGTAAATTATATGATAAAAATAATGGTATATTTAGACAGACCATTTAACTGTGTGAAAATGGTATATAATATGTGTGGGTAAGTAAATGAATAAGAAGAAAAGTACAGCTAAACATAAACACCACAGAAATCTAAAAACAGCCCTGGTCCTTAATGGTAAGAAAATTTAAAAATGGTCTGGTCATTAAGAGGTTAAAAGGTTTGAGGGAGATTCTGTTTTTTTCCTACTCCATCTCCTTTTTTTTTATAATATGGCACCTAAGCAGTACAGAAAGAAAGATAAGGATAAAAATCCAATCAAACAAATCAACACTTTCTATTCACCAAAATCTATACACTTACAACAGGAAAATAAAAGGAGATAGCAGATAATAATGGGTGTTAGTGATGTCGCGAACATAACATTTTCGGTTCACGATGTTCGCGAATGGGCGAACCGGGCGAACCGCATTAGACTTCAATGGGCAGGCGAATTTTAAAACCCACAGGGACTCTTTCTGGGCACAATAGTGATGGAAAAGTTGTTTCAAGGGGACTAACACCTGGACTGTGGCATGCCGGAAGGGGATCCATGGCAAAACTCCCATGGAAAATTACATAGTTGATGCAGAGTCTGGTTTTAATCCATAAAGGGCATAAATAACCTAAGATTCCTAAATTGTTTGGAATAACCTGCTTTAAAACATCAGATATGATGTTGTATCGATCAGATAGTGTAAGGGTTACACCCGCTTCACAGTGACAGACCAAACTCCCCATTTAACGCACCGCAAACAACCGCAAACAGTCAATTTGCACAACCGCAAACTCCCCATTTGCACAAGGTTGGATACCAAGGTAGCCATGTCCCGTTCCTTGTCCTCACTGATGTTATTGAAGGTCTCTTCCTCCACCCAGCCACGTACAACACCAAGGGTCCCCGAAAGGTGACAACAAGCCCCCTTGGACGCCTGCTGTGTTTGGTCTTCCACCTCCTCAAAGCCACCTTCCTCCTGTGACTCCTCTTCTTCAGACTCCTCTCTCTGCGTTGCCTCTCTATGCGTTATTATAAGGTGTGTTAAGTAGTACTATTCCTATCAGTTTAATCCCTGTTACGTCCCCTATCAGGGGACGTGTATATAAGGCATCGATTTTAGGAAGCGGGAGATGGAAAAAGATGCTTGGTCGGTCCTCCTACTTCAAATTTGGGGCACTGCGCATGCAATCTAATGTGCCACCAGATAGGAGTGGTGTGTTAAGTAGTCCCCCTCATCAGGCCTTTTTTAGTCGAATGTATCGCCCACTGTCAGTCCCTTCGGGATCCATCCCTCATTCATCTTAATAAAGGTGAGGTAATCTAGCCTTTTTTGACCTAGGCGACTTCTCTTCTCAGTGACAATACCTCCTGCTGCACTGAAGGTCCTTTCTGACAGGACACTTGAAGCGGGGCAGGCCAGAAGTTCTATCGCAAATTGGGATAGCTCAGGCCACAGGTCAAGCCTGCACACCCAGTAGTCAAGGGGTTCATCGATCCTCAGAGTGTCGATATCTGCAGTTAAGGTGAGTAGTCTGCTACCTGTCGGTCGAGTCGTTCTCTGAGGGTGGACCCCGAAGGGCTGTGGCGATGCGTAGGACTTAAAAAGCTCCGCATGTCCTCCATCAACAACACGTCTGTAAAGTGTCCTGTCCTTGCCAGCGTGGTCATGGGAGGAGGAGGATTACTTTCACCTCTTCCCCTGTTAGATTCCCGCTGTGCTGTGACATCACCCTTATATGCTGTGTAAAGCATACTTTTTGATTGATTTTGGAACTGTTGCATCCTTTCCGACTTGCCGTAATTCGGTAACATTTCAGGAACTTTCTGCTTATAGCGTGGACACCCAGTACAGGTCGTTCTCCTTCAGCCTTTTTATACGAGGGTGCCTCAACAGGCACGACAGCATGAAAGACCCCATTTGCACCAGGTTGGATGCCGAGCTACTTATGTCCTGTTCCTCGTCCTCAGTGATCTCTCTGAAGGTATGTTTCCCCCCCCAGCCACGTACAACACCACGGGTACCAGATAGGTGACAACGAGCACCCTGGGATGCCTGTTGTGGTTGGTCTTCCTCCTCCTCCTCAAAGCCACATTCCTCCTCTGACTCCTCTTCCTCACAATCCTCTTCCAGCGTTGCCGCAGGTCCAGCAAGCGATGCTGATAAGGCTGTTTCTGGTGGTGATGGTGACCACAACTCTTCCTCTTCACGCTCATCTACGGCCTGATCCAGCACTCTTCGCAGGGCACGCTCCAGGAAGAAAACAAATGGTATGATGTCGCTGATGGTGCCTTCGGTGCGACTGACTAGGTTTGTAACCTCCTCAAAAGGACGCATGAGCCTACAGGCATTGCGCATGAGCGTACAGTAACGTGGCAAAAAAATTCCCAGCTCAGCAGAGGCTGTCCTAGCACCCCAGTCATACAAATGCTCGTTAACAGCTTTTTCTTGTTGGAGCAGGCGGTTGAACATTAGGAGTGTTGAATTCCAACGTGTCTGGCTGTCGCAAATCAAGCGCCTCACTGGCATGTTGTTTCGCCGCTGGATATAGGAAAAGTGCACCATGGCCGTGTAGGAACACCTGAAATGGCCACACACCTTCCTGGCCTGCTTAAGGACGTCCTGTAAGCCTGGGTACTTATGCACAAAGCGTTGTACGATCAGATTACACACATGTGCCATGCACGGCACATGTGTCGACTTGCCCAAATGCAATGCCGCCACCAAATTTCTTCCGTTGTCACAAATCACTTTGCCGATCTCCAATTGGTGCGGAGTCAGCCACTGATCCACCTGTGCGTTCAGGGCGGACAGGAGTGCAAAGAAATTTCGGCCGGGTACCTTCCACTGCGGTGTCCCAATAGCTAAAAATTTTTTGAACGCCTCAGACTCCACCAGCTTGTATGGTAAAAGCTGGCGGGCTAAGAGTTCAGTCAAGCCAGCTGTCAGACGCCGGGCAAGGGGGTGACTTTGTGACATTGGCTTCTTACGCTCAAACATGTCCTTGACAGACACCTGACTGTGTGCAGATGAGCAGGAACTGCTCAAGGCGAGAGACGGAGTGGCGGATGGTTGAGAGGGGGCAGGGAGGACAGCAGTGGTTAACGTGGCTGAAGATGCTGGACCAGGAGGAGGATGGCGGCTTTGAGTTTGTGTGCTGCTTGTACTCTTGTGTTGATCCCATAGGCATTTGTGATGTGCGATCATGTGCCTTCGCAAAGCAGTTGTACCTAGGTGGGTGTTGGACTTCCCACGACTCAGTTTCTTTTGGCACAGGTTGCAAATGGCATCGCTATTGTCAGAGGCAGACACACAAATAAAATGCCACACTGCTGAGCTCTGCAATGACGGCATTCTGGTCGTGGCAACAGCATGCGTTGATTGGCGTGCTGTCTGGCTGACCCTGGGTGCCGATGCATGCTGTCTGACTGTGCCACTAGCTCCTTGCGAAAACCTCCCCCTGCTTCCAACTCGTCTCCTCCTCCTCCTCCTCTCTGTCTCCCAATCTGATCTTTCCCCCTGTTCCTCTTCTCATCTAGGGGGCACCCACGTGACATCCACGAACGCATCGTCATCATCAACCGCTTCACTTGTATCTGACAACTCAGCAATGGAAGCAGCAGTGGGTACAACATCATCATCATCCCACCGTACGTGTGTAATGCTGCCTGACTGAGACATATCCCTGTTATCTACATCCTCTGGCAATAATGGTTGCGCATCACTCATTTCTTCCAACAAATGTGTAAATAACTCCTCTGACATACCAAGTGAAGTGGCTGTGGTGCTAGTGTTGGTGGTGGCGGCAGGCGGGCAAGTGGTAACTTGAGAGGTGCCCGAAGCTAAGCTGGAGGAGGATGGTGCGTTGAGGATCCGAGCGGAAGCTGTAGAAGATTGGGTGTCCTGTGTTAGCCAGTCAACTATGTCCTCAGAACTTTTCAAGTTCAGGGTACGTGGCCTTTGAACACTGGGCATTATTCTAGGGCTAAAGGGAATCACAGAACAACGACCACGACGGCCCCTGCGGGGTGGCCTGCCTCTGCCTGTCATTTCTTTTTCGATTAGTCGTACTATGCGTGCAAACTACTGTGACAACAGATATGAGTGGCACTGGTGTGACACTGTGCCCTGGCAGGCCCTGAAATGCACACTCGTGAAGGAAACTGACTGCTATTATATTACAGTCCAAAAAGTTATTTTTTTATTAAATGCAAGCTATTGCGACAGCAGATATGAGTGAGTGGTAGCACTGGGCAGTCACTGAAACGCACACTAGTGAAGGAAACTGACTGCTATTATATTAGAGTCCAAAAAGTTATTTTTTGTTAAATGCAAGCTATTGTGACACCAGATATGAGTGGTGTCACTGGGCAAGCGGGCACAGTATACGCTGTGAGCCTGACACACACGCTGGCAGACAACTAACTGCTATTCAATCTATTACAGTCAAAAAATTTTTTTTTTTTAAATGTACACTACTGTTACACCATATATGAGTTGCACTGGTGTGACACTGTGCCCTGGCAGGCCCTGAAACGCACACTCATGAAGGAAACTGACTGCTATTATATTACAGTCCAAAAAGTTTTTTTTTTTTTAAATGCAAGCTATTGTGACACCAGTGAGTGAGTGGTGGCACTGGGCAGGCCCTGAAATGCACACTAGTGAAGGAAACTGACTGCTATTATATTACAGTCCAAAAAGTTTTTTTTGTTAAATGCAAGCTATTGTGACACCAGTGAATGAGTGGTGGCACTGGGCAGGCCCTGAAATGCACACTAGTGAAGGAAACTGACTGCTATTATATTACAGTCCAAAAAGTTTTTTTTTTTAAATGCAAGCTATTGTGACACCAGTGAGTGAGTGGTGGCACTGGGCAGGCCCTGAAATGCACACTAGTGAAGGAAACTGACTGCTATTATATTACAGTCCAAAAAGTTTTTTTTGTTAAATGCAAGCTATTGTGACACCAGTGAATGAGTGGTGGCACTGGGCAGGCCCTGAAATGCACACTAGTGAAGGAAACTGACTGCTATTATATTACAGTCAAAAAAGTTTAGTTTTTTTTAAATGCAAGCTATTGGGACACCAGTGAGTGAATGGTGGCACTGGGCAGGCCCTGAAACACACACTAGTGGAGGAAACTGACTGCTATTATATTACAGTCAAAAAAGTTTTGTTTTTGTTAAATGCAAGCTATTGGGACACCAGTGAGTGAGTGGTGACACTGGGCAAGTGGGCTCAGTATACGCTGTGAGCCTGACACACACGCTGGCAGACAACTAACTGCTATTCAATCTATTACAGTCAAAATTGTATGTTTTTTTTAAATGCACACTACTGTTACACCAGGTATGAGTTGCACTGGTGTGACACTGTGCCCTGGCAGGCCCTGAAACGCACACTAGTGAAGGAAATTGACTGCTATTATATTACAGTCCAAAAAGTTTTTTTTGTTAAATGCAAGCTATTGTGACACCAGATATGAGTGGTGGCACTGGGCAAGTGGGCACAGTATATGCTGCGAGCCTGACACACACGCTGGCAGACAACTAACTGCTATTCAATCTATTACAGTCAAAATTGTACCAGTGAGTGAGTGGTGGCACTGGGCAGGCCCTGAAACGCACACTCGTGAAGGAAACTGACTGCTATTATACTACATTAAAAAAAGGTTTTTTTTTTTTAAATGCAAGCTATTGTGACACCAGTGAGTGAGTGGTGGCACTGGGCAAGTGGGCACAGTATATGCTGTGAGCCTGACACACAGGCTGGCTGGCAGGCAGGCAGGCAACTGCAATTACATTACACAGAATAAAAAAAGCAGACTTATGTTCTAGCCCTAAAATGGGCTTTTTGGGGTGCTGTCCTTACAGCAGAGATCAGATGAGTCATTCAGGACTGTAGTGGACACTGAATACACTAGCCTAGCTATCAATTTCCCTATCAAATCAGCAGCAGCTACACTGTCCCTACTCTCACTAAGAATGCAGCTTCACAATGAATGTAAAATGGATGCTGTACAGGAGGTGGGAAGGTCTGGGAGGGAGGGTCTGCTGCTGAATGGCTGGAATGTGTCTGCTGACTGTGAGGTACAGGCCAGGGTCAAAGTTTACTCAATGAGACGAATAGGGGGCGGACCGTGGCGAACGCGAACAAGCGATGTTCGCCAGGAACTATTCGCCAGTGAACAGTTCGGGACATCACTAATGGGTGTTATCACATCTTGATTGTCAAGATTAATTATATTCAATATACGCTTGCCAATATTTATGACTCAAATCAGTCCCCATTGAATTTTCTTGAGAAATTATTTAATAAGAATGAATCTTTAATTTGTGATAGACCACTTATTGGAGGCAATTTTAACTGTTTAGTTGACACTAAGTTGATAGAAATCACAGTAAAATTCTTATTGATAGCCTGCGATCTGACACGGCAGCTATTGTGTTGCAGCTTTTCTAACAAAAAAAAACCTCATTGTTTGATTGTTGGCATGTCTCTCATCCAAATGACTGAGAATATGATTTTTTCTCTCATGTTTATGAATCCTATTCTTGTATCGATTTGCTTTTGACAACTTCAAATCATATGAAATCTATAATTAAAACAGAGAGTGTTAAATCTGGACTGATCGTACCTCAGTTTTTCTTGAAGTTTCAAATAATACGGAGGATAGACTGAGAACTTGAGGGATACTTAATGAAAGCTTATTGAAGTCTACTATTCTGGATTATTTGAAAATGAAAGCTCAGAAATGTATCGATATCAACGATA
This sequence comes from Pelobates fuscus, assembly GCF_036172605.1. NCBI lineage: Eukaryota > Metazoa > Chordata > Amphibia > Anura > Pelobatidae > Pelobates > Pelobates fuscus. The sequence goes on along the minus strand of NC_086324.1, from coordinate 97,082,491 downwards.
ATGATGGTTTCATCCTCAGTTTCTATATACTTTTAAATGTTTTATGTGGGGTTACTTAAAAAAAAGTTTAAATGAGGTACTTAAGTAAGAATAATAGAAAAGAAAATCTGGAAGATCTATATATTGAATTAGCCAGAGTTGAAAGACTAAATATGATTCAAATAAATCCAGAACATATTAAAGAGATAGATACAATTAGAAAAGAGATAAATGGGAACATTTTAGATAATGTCAACAAGGCTATTTTTCACCTCAAACAAAAATTGTACTATAATAATTATAAGGTAGGACATTACTATCCAATAAATTGAAACATAAAAGGAAACAAAAGATTATTACCAAGCTCACTATAAATGGTAAATCTTGTCTTTCTCCTAATGAGATTTCTGATGCTTTTGTAAACTATTAGCAAAAATTATATAATTTGAAATAACCCTCAGGATCTTACATAAATAAATTCTGGTATTGTTTTAACATGCCATTACTTACTAAAGATGATCTTAAAATAATTATTTGGAAATACTGAAAACTCTTTCCCAACAGTTAGATATGAAACAAGAAACAGGAGAAGAAGGCATGTGCTCCCTGTGGATACATCAGATTTCTGTGGTTCATATTTATTGTAATAGGCCGTAGAGAATCTCCCAGCAAGCATCTAAATGTCTTGAATGTTCACTTAATTGGCAATAATATATATCTCACACTATAATAGATCACAATGTATAAAAAGATAAACAGAGAAAGGATAGGGGGCACTCCAGAGACCTGAATTTTGTATGAAAGGTGCTGCCGCTGTGACCAAAACTTCATGAATGAGAGAATAAATAGTTGCGGCGCACTCAGACTACAAAAAAATATAAGAAACAAAGAAGGCTACTAAAATGCCTAACTAAGTATAAATAAAGGGATTTGGTTCCACCATATGGCCATATGTTGTTAAGCCCACCACTACTTTCAAAGTACCCCATTATTGGTGGGTCCTACACTAAAATGTGGGGGGCAAATAAATAGTAATAGTGTTAAAAATAAAAAAGTGTTAAATACTAGTAAGAGCATAGTGAGTATACAAACATAAGTGATGAAAGCAATTAAAAACAGTGTTGAAACTAAATAGTTAATGTGTTCTTATTTTTTTGTAGTCTGAGTGCGCCACAACTATTTATTCTCTCATCAATGTATAAAAAGATGGCCGCGGAATTGTACAGTATTAATCACCTTTTTTTTTTTTTTAGAGTAAAGCACTGCCTGACACTTTAAAAGCTATAAAACCAAAAATTGCACTAAATCTGCTTTTAGGAAAAATGGCATTTTGGCATCAAGTAGAAACCAAATGTGTGCCATGGTAAATTAATGGCAGCGAACATGTTGCGTCTGTCACCCTACCAGGCCAATGGCACTTGGTTTTCTTTGACACCAATCTCTCCTTCACCCCTCATGTCCAGTCAATCACCAAATCCTGCCACTTCATCTCAAAAACATAGCGTACATCCACCCCTATTTAGCGCTGGACTTGGCTATAGTTCTAGTCCAGTGATGGCGAACCTTTTTGAGCCCGAGTGCCCAAACCGCAATACATGCCAAATGTTTTTCTTTTTTTTTTTTCCTTTTTTTTTTTTTTAATTCTTTATTTTTGTAGTGCATGAAGGTATAACAATGAACGTGTGGTACCCCGACGGCATTCCACACACGTTTGAATGATATTAGAAACATTGGGGTATATAGGTACTTTGCACATTTTTAATTTATTAACATGAAAGGTCAACTGTATGCGCTGTAGCTTAGAAGAGTAACCAACGCTTGAAACAAGATAAAGAGAGAAAAATAGGTTTAAGTTATGCGTCAGGATTGGCAGCAATTGATAAACAGTGGGTCTCTGAGACCTTGTAAGATTCACAATTGTGCATTTTCATGTGGTTTGCGTGTAACCAAGGTCAACAGGTGAGGTATAGGATGCATATACACATGCTCAGTGGCGGATCCAGAGCCTGATCTCGGGAGGGGCACTTGTAGATTATTTTAAAAAAATAATCCTAGCACAATAACCACTACAGCTCAGTGTAGTAGTTATGGTGCCAGTAGTGCCAGGATCCCACCCCAGAGTAAGTAGTCATACCGTTTAAGAACAGTTTGACAACTTACCTGGGGTCTGCTGGGATATAGGGCATAGGAGAAGTGGTGTGTGTTAGGGGTGAAGTGTGTGTGAAAGGTGCAGTGTGTGTGAGCGGTGAAGTGAGTGTGAGTGCGTAAGGGTGGCAGTGTGTGTGTTAGGGGGCAGTGTGTGTATGGGGGCACTGTATGTCTGTGTGGGGCAGTGTGTGTATGGGGGGCACTGTGTGTATGTGTTTGGGGCAATGTGTGTATGGGGGGGCAGCAGTGTGTGTAGGGCACTGTGTGTGTATAGGTGTGCAGTGTGTATGGGGACAGTGTTTGTGGGACAGTGTTGTATGGGGACAGTGTTGTATGGGGACAGTGTTTGTGGGACAGTGTTGTATGGGGACAGTGTTGTATGGGGACAGTGTTTGTGGGCAGTGTGTGTTTGTGGGCAGTGTGTGTTTGTGGGCAGTGTGTGTATGGGGGGCAGTGTTTGTATGTGGGGGCAGTGTGTGTAGTGTTTGTATGTATGTGGGGCAGTGTTTGTGGGTCAGTGTGTGTATGGGGTCAGTGTGTGTATGGGGCAGTGTGTGTATGGGGACAGTGTGTGTATGGGGCAGTGTTTGTGTGTATGGGGGCAGTGTTTGTGTGTATGGGGGCAGTGTTTGTGTGTACGGGGGCAGTGTTTGTGTGTATGGGGGCAGTGTTTGTGTGTATGGGGCAGTGTTTGTGTGTGTGGGGTCAGTGTGTGTAGTGTGTGTATGGGGTCAGTGTGTGTGTGGGGTCAGTGTGTGTATGGGGTCAGTGTGTGTATGGGGTCAGTGTGTGTATGGGGTCAGTGTGTGTAGTGTGTGTATGGGGTCAGTGTGTGTATGGGGTCAGTGTGTGTAGTGTGTGTATGGGGTCAGTGTGTGTATGGGGTCAGTGTGTGTAGTGTGTGTATGGGGTCAGTGTGTGTAGTGTGTGTATGCGGTCAGTGTGTGTATGGGGTCAGTGTGTGTATGGGGTCAGTGTATGTATGGGATCAGTGTGTGTAGTGTGTGTATGGGGTCAGTGTGTGTATGGGGTCAGTGTGTGTAGTGTATGGGGTCAGTGTGTGTAGTGTGTGTATGGGGTCAGTGTGTGTATGGGGTCAGTGTGTGTAGTGTGTATGGGGTCAGTGTGTGTAGTGTGTGTATGGGGTCAGTGTGTGTAGTGTGTGTATGGGGTCAGTGTGTGTAGTGTGTGTATGGGGTCAGTGTGTGTATGGGGTCAGTGTGTGTAGTGTGTGTATGGGGTCAGTGTGTGTATGGGGTCAGTGTGTGTATGGGGTCAGTGTGTGTATGGGGTCAGTGTGTGTAGTGTGTGCATGGGGTCAGTGTGTGTAGTGTGTGTATGGGGTCAGTGTGTGTAGTGTGTGTATGGGGTCAGTGTGTGTATGGGGTCAGTGTGTGTAGTGTGTGTATGGGGTCAGTGTGTGTAGTGTGTCTATGGGGTCAGTGTGTGTATGGGGGCAGTGTGTGTATGGGGGCAGTGTATGTGGGGCAGTGTGTATGGGGGGAAGGGGAGGAGGGAAGGGAGGCTTTTTAATAAAAAAAAAAAATGTATTTAATAAAATATATTTATGTCCCCCCTCCCTTCTTACCTTTATTGAGGAGGAGGGGGGATATTTATGGATCCCTGGTGGTCCCAGTGGGGAATCCCTGGTGGTCCAGTGGTTCCAGTGAACTCTAGCCCGCGCTCCAGGGCTAGAGTTCACTCTCGCGAGATTTGGAGCGTTGCCGTGGTAACCGCGGCAACGCTCCAAATCTCGCGAGAGGAGGACCCGGAGGAGCTGCTGGTAACAGCTCCCGGGTCCTCTCTCTCTCCCCTTCCGGTCGGCTGTCAGTAATGTGCCTGCGGACCGGGTAGGGAGATCACTGATCTCCCTCCCCGGTCCGCAGGCACATTGCAGGGCTGGCGCTTGGGCAATGCCAGCCCTGCACTAGCCGAAGAATCTCGGGGGGGGCAATTGCCAATGCACATGCTAGGAGGAGGTTAATCGATTATCCTGCACAGGCAGGTTATACATGTGGCTTAGCGGATGCATGTGTCAGCAAGCTTATCAGATCAAAAATAGATTTGTAGTGTAGCCCCATGCCATGTTGTTCGTGTTGGGAAATGATGAGGGCTGAAAGTGGCAATTATGTATGCAGACTAAACCAGGCTAGCGAGTATCCAGTGTGGGGCGCGATAGAGCTCTAAACTCCGTCTTAGTTGACTGTAAAGCCTGGGTATAGTGTAAAACATGCTTAGGTAACAGGCTTGTGCCTCAGGCTTACAAGATTACGCTAAAAAGCAAGTTAGATGCTAGTCTTGAACCCGCATCCAGCGCGATTATAGCCGTGTCACTGCTACTAGTAAGGGCATTAATAGGACACTCGTAGCGAGTATGTAGTATGTTAAGAGTTGTAGTGGAGAAGACGTCAGGCTGCAGTGAGATTATAATATATAATGAGGACGGCCATTATGCAGGCTATTCTATCCGGACTAGCTCCCCTCGATTGGCACTTATGCTAGCGTGGATTGTCTAACTAACAAGATACTTCTACAAAGTTGTTGCTTGCCAGATTAGTGATGCATGAACAGACATAGGTAAACATATGTAATCATTCTGTAAAGGGACAGATAATTCAAATGAAAGGTTACTAGCAAGGGCTTCGGGGCAGGCAATAAATCAGGGTAAACCATAAGAGAAAGTACATAACCGTTTCCAGGACTCTGGTACAAACGGGTAAGTCCAGTTAAAGTTCAGCCGACCCCTGATACCGGGAAACGCTGGCGCTCTGTCAGGCAGTTCTTCTGGGTCTTGAGCACACGTGGGGGTTCACGCTTTTCCCCAGTGGGTCGTGAGGGAGCTCTCCGCTGGTTTCGTCTCCCTGGGTGTTGTCTCGCTGCATCTTGATTAGCTTTGCCGTTGCTTTGCAGTTGGGGTTTTAGTAGTGCCCAGGGGTTCCGTTCTTTGCGGCCGCATGGCCCGGCGTCTCCACTTCGGGGGTCGACTCCGGTATGTGTCCTCGTGGTGTGTGGCTGCGCAGCTCCCTGTGATGCAGCGTTGGCTTGGAAGCGATGCTGAGAGCTGCGTTGATAGCCAGGAGTGTGGTCGGGTAAGACTTTTGAGAGTATCGGCGTCTTTTCCCGCCTTGAGGCCCTTTGGTGTCTGCGCTGCCGGACGGCCATTTTAGAGGCTTGGGGAACTTGCCTGTAGGACCTGCGTCTCGCTGCTGGACGTATCCAGGAGGCTACCGTTTGGACAGCTTGGCGGTGGGTTGCCTCTCCTCGGCGCAGAGCTGCCGTGAGGCCCGCACAGAGCTGGTCAAAGATTTCCATAGGGGACTTACTTGGTTTAGGGTGGGTAGTCCGCTTTCTGGGTACATGCTGGGCGACCATTTTGGCTGGTCCCTGGTGAGTTTTTGCTCCATCATAGTGCTTAGCTGGCTTGCTCGCTTTCCCTACTGGTTTTCGTGTCCAGAGGGGACCGGGATGTCCCCCACCGGTCCATGGGGGGGGGGGGGGAGGCTGAGGTGAGGTCGCTTGCGGGCTTTTGCGCCCCGGAGAGCTGCCGTCTCATCCTGGCTTCAGCCTCAGTAGGCCGCATTTGGATTTCGGCGTTGCCGACTTCGGCAGGCCCCAGGGTGGTATCGCTGGGTCCAGCGGGGTGTACCCGACGTGGGTGATGCCCCCCTGGGTATTTTTGGCTGGATAGCCGTCGCTTATAGCCCCGTATTTTGCCCGCCCGGCCGGAGCTCATGTCGGATGCGTCCATGCGGCTCGGCGGTCAGACTCCGCCCCCCCAAATGTTTTTCTTTAAAGTGCCAACACGGCAATTAAACATGAATATTGAGGTTTAAGTTTAGAAAAAAAAACTTGTACTGTTGTCCGAACTAATTACCAACTTTTGTTTTAAAAGAACACAACAACAGAGAGTTCAATGATACAAATTTTAAATAATGATATAAATAGATAAAATTAAGCTTATATTTATTAGTATCTCCAACAAATGCAATACAGACACACACATACTGCTGAATACACACACACAGTCTGCTGAATACACACACACACAAGACTGCTGAATATAGAGACTGATGAATACACATACAGACAGTCTGCTGAATACACCTACAGACAGTCTGCTGAATACACATACAGACAGTCTGCTGAGTACACACACAGACAGACTGCTGAGTACACACACAGACAGACTGTTGAGTACACACACACACTGCTGAATACACACACACAGACTGCTGAATACATGCACACACACACAGACTGCTGAATACACGCACACACACAGACTGCTGAATACACGCACAGACTGCTGAATACACACACATACTGCATTGAGGGGTGTACTATATGTGTTTGTGTGAGGTGCTGTGTGTGAGGGGTGCTGTGTGTGTGTGATGGTTGCTGTGTGTGGGGGGTGTTGTGTGTGTGTGTGAGGGGTGCTGTGTGTGTGAGGGGTGTGTGTGAGGGGTGCTGTGTGTGTGTGGGGGTGCTGTGTGGGGTTCTGTGTGTGTGTGGGGGGTGCTGTGTGTGTGTGTGAGAGGCGTGCTGTGTGTCTGTGTGTGTGTGAGGGGTGCTGTCTGTGTGTGTGTGTGTGATTGGTGCTGTGTGTGTGGGGTGTTGTGTGTGTGTGTGAGGGGTGCTCTGTGTGTGAGGGGTGTGTGTGATGGGTGCTGTGTGTGTGGGGGGTGCTGTGTGGGGTGCTGTGTGTGTGTGGGGTTCTGTGTGTGTGCGTGTGTGTGAGAGGGGTGCTGTGTGTGTGTGTGAGGGGTGCTGTCTGTGTGTGTGAGGGGTGCTGGGTGTGTATGTGTGTGTGGGGTGCTGTGTGTGTGTGAGGGGTGGTGTGTGTGTGTGTGTGTGTGTGTATGAGGGGTGCTGTATGTGTGTGTGTGTATGAGGGGTGCTGTGCTGTGTGGGGAGGTAGGGCTGCTGTGCTGTGTGGGGGTGCTGGGCAGGGGTAAGGGTGCTGTGTGTGTTGTGGGGGTGGTGTGTGGGGGTAGGGCTGCTGTGTGTGGGGGTAGGGGTACTGTGTGTGTGTGAGGGGTGCTGTATATGTGTGTGTGTGAGGGGTGCTGTGTGTGTGTGTGTGATGGTTGCTGTGTGTGTGGGGTGTTGTGTGTGTGTGAGGGGTGCTGTGTGTGTGAAGGGTGTGTGTGAGGGGTGCTGTGTGTGTGGGGGGGGTGCTGTGTGGGGTGCTGTGTGTTGGGGGGTGCTGTGCGTGTGAGAGAGGGGTGCTGTGTGTGTGAGAGGGGTGCTGTGTGTGTGTTAGAGGGGTGCTGTGTGTGTGTGTGTGTGTGAGGGATGCTGTCTGTGTGTGTGTGTGAGGGGTGCTGTGTGTGTGGGGTGTTGTGTGTGTGTGTGTGAGGGGTGCTGTATGTGTGAGGGGTGTGTGTGAGGGGTGCTGTGTGTGTGGGGGGGTGCTGTGTGGGGTGCTGTGTGTGTGTGTTGGGTGCTGTGTGTGTGTGTGTGTGAGAGGGGTACTGTGTGTGTGTGTGAGAGGGGTGCTGTGTGTGTGTGTGTGAGAGGGGTGCTGTGTGTGTGTGTGTGAGGGGTGCTGTGTGTGTGTGTGTGTGTGTGAGGGGTGCTGTCTGTGTGTGTGTGAGGGGTGCTGTGTGTGTGAGGGGTGCTCTGTGTGTGTGCGTGTGTATGTGTGTGTGGGGTGCTGTGTGTGTGTGTGAGGGGTGGTGTGTGTGTGAGGGGTGGTGTGTGTGTGTGTGATGGGTGGTGTGTGTGTGTATGAGGGGTGCTGTATGTGTGTGTGTGTGTGTGTGTATGAGGGGTGCTGTGTGTGTGTGTATGAGCGGTGCTGTGTGTGTGTGTGTGTGTATGAGGGGTGCTGTGCTGTGTGGGGAGGTAGGGGTGCTGTGCTGTGTGGGGGTGCTGGGCAGGGGTTAGGGTGCTGTGTGTGTTGTGGGGGTGCTGTGTGGGGGGTAGGGCTGCTGTGTGGGGGTTAGGGGTACTGTGTGTGTGTGAGGGGTGCTGTATGTGTGTGTGAGGGGTGCTGTATATGTGTGTGTATGAGGGGTGCTGTATGTGTGTGTGTGTGTATGAGGGGTGCTGTGTGTGTGAGAGGGGTGCTGTGCTGTGTAGGGGTAAGGGTGCTGGGCGGGGGTAAGGGTGCTGCGTGTGGGGGTAGGGGTGCTGTGTGTGGGGGTAAGGGTGCTGTGTGGGGGGTAGAGGTGCTGTGTGGGCGGTAGGGGTGCTGTGTGGGGGTAGAGGTGCTGTGTGGGGGGTAGAGGTGATGTGTGTGGGGGTAGGGGTGTAGGGGAGGGGAGGAATGCTGGGTGTAGGGGACAGGAGGGGTGCTGGGTGTGGGAGAGGGGAGGGGTGCTGGGGAGAGGAGGGGTGCGGTGTGTGTGGGTAGGGGTACTGTGTGTGGGGGGTGTAGGGGTACTGTGTGGGGGGTAGGGGTACTGTGTGTGTGGGGGGTAGGGGTACTGCTGGGGTGTAGGGGTACTGTGTGTGGGGGGGTAGGGGTACTGTGTGGGAAGGTAGGGGTACTGTGTGTGGGGGTAGGGGTACTGTGTGTGTGGGGGGTAGGGGTACTGCTGGGGGGTAGGGTATGTGTGTGTGGGGGTAGGGGTACTGTGTGGGGGTAGGGGAACTGCTGGGGGGTAGGGGTGCTGTGTGTGGGGGATAGGGGTACTGCTGGGGGGTAGGGGTGCTGTGTGTGTGGGGGTAGGGATACAGTGTGTGTGGGGGGTATGAGTACTGCTGGGGGGTAGGGGTGCTGTGTGTGGGGATAGGGGTGCTGTGTGTGGGGGGTAGGGGTACTGCTGGGGGTAGGGGTGCTGTGTGTGGGGGGGTAGGGGTACTGCTGGGGGTAGGGGTGCTGTGTGTGTGGGGGGTAGGGGTGCTGTGTGTGGGGGGATAGGGGTACTGCTGGGGATAGGGGTACTGCTGGGGGGTAGGGGTGCTGTGTGTGGGGGGTAGGGGTACTGCTGGGGGGTAGGGGTGCTGTGTGTGGGGGGTAGGGGTACTGCTGGGGTGTAGGGGTGATGTGTGTGGGGGGGTTAGGGGTACTGCTGGGGGGTAGGGGTACTGCTGTGGGGTAGGGGTGCTGTGTGTGTGGGGTAGTGGTACTGCTGGGGGGTAGGGGTGCTGTGTGTGGGGGGGTAGGGGTACTGCTGGGGGGTAGGGGTGCTGTGTGTGGGGGAGGTAGGGGTACTGCTGGGGGGTAGGGGAGCTGTGTGTGTGGGGATGGGGTGTGGGGGGGTAAACGTTAAAAAAAAAAAAAAAGTATATTAAATCATTATCTTCTCCCCCCCCCTTCTTACCTTTAATGAATGCAGGAGCGGGGGGGACACAGTCATCCCTGGTAGTCCGGTGGTGGCAAGTACTGCTTCCTTTTTGTGGGCACACGGCCATAGGTTCGCCATTAATGCAGAGTAGGCACCTGCCTGCCCAAAATGGCAGGCGCCTACTCTGCTTCCGGTTCGGGAGGCAGGGGAGGGATCTTTGAAGCAGCTCCCCTGTCCTCCTGCGCAATGCTGTGTGGAGCGTTGCCATGGTAACGCGCGGCAGCGCTCCACACAGCTTGCTCGCGGGAGGACACGGGAGCTGCTTCAAAGATCCCTCCCCTGCCTCCCGAACCAGAAGCAGAGTAGGCGCCTGCCATTTTGGGCAGGCAGGTGCCTACTCTGCATTAATGGCGAACCTATGGCCGTGTGCCCACAAAAAGGGCCCGGCGTGCCACCTGTGGCACGCCTGCCATAGGTTCGCCATCACTGTTCTAGTCCATGCCACTATCATCTCTTGCCTTGACTACTGAAGTCTGCTTCTCAGTGGTCTTATATGTTTCCAACTTGCCCACTTACAGTCTATAATGAATGTGACAGCAAGGCTTCCTGTCTGTCCGGACTTTCGTTGCCTCCTTCTTTGTCAGTTACTATATTGGTTTGCTGTAAAATATATGACTCAATTTAAAATTCTAGTATTTGCTTACAAATCTCTGCATAATACTGCTCCTACCTACCTATTTTTCCTAATACACAAGTATGTCCCATCGAGGCCCCTACGCTCTGCTGAAGACTTGCGTTTATCAGTACGTAGTCTCACATGTGATCCTCACCTACAAGACTTCTCTAGGGCTGTACTCGTTTATGTGGAACTCCCTTCCCTGCTCCATTAGACTCTCACCTAGTCTCCATTCATTCAAAAAATAATTGAAAATGCATGTCTTCATGAAAGCATATTAATTAAACTGTTAATAGCTTTCCCTCCCAGCACATTTATTCCTTTCCTGCAAACAACAAAAAACTTTTCTAGCAACCTACCTTTCTACCCAACCCTTACCTTTTGTGTCACTTTACCCGTTATAATTGAAAATGCATGTCTTCAGGAAAGCATATAAATGAAACTGTTAATAGCTTTCCCTCCCGACACATTTATTCCTCTCCTGCAAACAACAAAAAAACGTTTCTAGCAACCTTACCTTTTGTGTCACTTTACCCCACTCCCTCTAGAATGTAAGCTCATGTTAGCGGGGTCCTAAACAGTGGCGACTCTAGGAATAATATATAGGGGGGAGAAGGGCTGAAAGTGGCAATTATGTATGCAGACTAAACCAGGCTAGCGAGTATCCAGTGTGGGGCGCGATATAGCTCTAAACTCCATCTTAGTTGACTGTAAAGCCTGGGTATAGTGTAAAACATGCTTAGGTAACAGGCTTGTGCCTCAGGCTTACAAGATTACGCTAAAAAGCAAGTTAGATGCTAGTCTTGAACCCGCATCCAGCGTGATTATAGCCGTGTCACTGCTACTAGTAAGGGCATTAATAGGACACTCGTAGCGAGTATGTAGTATGTTAAGAGTTGTAGTGGAGAAGACGTCAGGCTGCAGTGAGATTATAATATATAATGAGGACGGCCATTATGCAGGCTATTCTATCCGGACTAGCTCCCCTCGATTGGCACTTATGCTAGCGTGGATTGTCTAACTAACAAGATACTTCTACAAAGTTGTTGCTTGCCAGATTAGTGATGCATGAACAGACATAGGTAAACATATGTAATCATTCTGTAAAGGGACAGATAATTCAAATGAAAGGTTACTAGCAAGGGCTTCGGGGCAGGCAATAAATCAGGGTAAACCATAAGAGAAAGTACATAACCGTTTCCAGGACTCAAGTACAAACGGGTAAGTCCAGTTAAAGTTCAGCCGACCCCTGATACCGGGAAACGCTGGCGCTCTGTCAGGCAGTTCTTCTGGGTCTTGAGCACACGTGGGGGTTCACGCTTTTCCCCAGTGGGTCGTGAGGGAGCTCTCCGCTGGTTTCGTCTCCCTGGGTGTTGTCGCGCTGCATCTTGATTAGCTTTGCCGTTGCTTTGCAGTTGGGGTTTTAGTAGTGCCCAGGGGTTCCGTTCTTTGCGGCCGCATGGCCCGGCGTCTCCACTTCGGGGGTTGGCTCCGGTATGTGTCCTCGTGGTGGGTGGCTGCGCAGCTCCCTGTGATGCAGCGTTGGCTTGGAAGCGATGCTGAGAGCTGCGTTGATAGCCAGGAGTGTGGTCGGGTAAGACTTTTGAGAGTATCGGCGTCTTTTCCCGCCTTGAGGCCCTTTGGTGTCTGCGCTGCCGGACGGCCATTTTAGAGGCTTGGGGAACTTGCCTGTAGGACCTGCGTCTCGCTGCTGGACGTATCCAGGAGGCTACCATTTGGACAGCTTGGCGGTGGGTTGCCCCTCTTCTACGCAGAGCTGCCGTGAGGCCCGCACAGAGCTGGTCAAAGATTTCCATAGGGGACTTACTTGGTTTAGGGTGGGTAGTCCGCTTTCTGGGTACATGCTGGGCGACCATTTTGGCTGGTCCCTGGTGAGTTTTTGCTCCATCATAGTGCTTAGCTGGCTTGCTCGCTTTCCCTACTGGTTTTCGTGTCCAGAGGGGACCGGGATGTCCCCCACCGGTCCATAGGGGGGTGGGGGAGGCTGAGGTGAGGTCGCTTGCGGGCTTTTGCGCCCCGGAGAGCTGCCGTCTCATCCTGGCTTCAGCCTCAGTAGGCCGCATTTGGATTTCGGCGTTGCCGACTTCGGCAGGCCTCGGGGTGGTATCGCTGGGTCCAGCGGGGTATCCCCGACGTGGGTGATGCCCCCCTGGGTATTTTTGGCTGGATAGCCGTCGCTTATAGCCCCGTATTTCGCCCGCCCGGCCGGAGCTCATGTCGGATGCGTCCATGCGGCTCGGCGGTCAGACTCCGCCCCCCCAAATGTTTTTCTTTAAAGTGCCAACACGGCAATTAAACATGAATATTGAGGTTTAAGTTTAGAAAAAACAACTTGTACTGTTGTCCGAACTAATTACCAACTTTTGTTTTAAAAGAACACAACAACAGAGAGTTCAATGATACAAATTTTAAATAATGATATAAATAGATAAAATTAAGCTTATATTTATTAGTATCTCCAACAAATGCAATACATACACACAAAGACTGCTGAATACACACACACAGTCTGCTGAATACACACACACACAAGACTGCTGAATATAGAGACTGATGAATACACATACAGACAGTCTGCTGAATACACCTACAGACAGTCTGCTGAATACACATACAGACAGTCTGATGAGTACACACACAGACAGACTGCTGAGTACACACACAGACAGACTGTTGAGTACACACACACACTGCTGAATACACACACACAGACTGCTGAATACATGCACACACACAGACTGCTGAATACACGCACACACACAGACTGCTGAATACACGCACAGACTGCTGAATACACACACACATTCATTCAAAAAATAATTGAAAATGCATGTCTTCAGGAAAGCATATTAATTAAACTGTTAATAGCTTTCCCTCCCAGCACATTTATTCCTTTCCTGCAAACAACAAAAAAACTTTTCTAGCAACCTACCTTTCTACCCAACCCTTACCTTTTGTGTCACTTTACCCGTTATAATTGAAAATGCATGTCTTCAGGAAAGCATATAAATGAAACTGTTAATAGCTTTCCCTCCCGACACATTTATTCCTCTCCTGCAAACAACAAAAAAACGTTTCTAGCAACGTTACCTTTTGTGTCACTTTACCCCACTCCCTCTAGAATGTAAGCTCATGTTAGCGGGGTCCTAAACAGTGGCGACTCTATGAATAATATATAGGGGGTAGAAGGGCACATACGATACCACAGTAAACCTGGGGGAGCACTAACAACTTCCACCACTAAATTCTACAACTAAAAAAATTTAATGTATGTGTGTGTAAGCGGTGACAATGTGTGTGTAGGAGGGGGTCAAAGTGTGTGTAGGTGGAAGTCAGTGTATGTGTAGGGGTGACAGTGTGTGTGTGTGAGGGGTGACGGTGTATGCAGGGGTGGACTGAGAACGCTCAGGGCCCCCGGGCAAAATAAATCAAGGGCCCCCTTACAGGCCCCACCCATGCTCCACAGCAAGCGCCACCCTTGTCCCGCCTCCAGCCACACCCTACACAATCTTTAGGCACAATGAACAAAAGGGCAATTATCCCTTCGAGGCCCCTAGTAGAGACTACAATTGAGGGCTAATGGGCCATGGAGTGGGGTCTTTCTAGCAGAGGCCATCTCAGCGTCCATTAGATAGCCTCTACTGGAAACAGTCGCCTCCAGGCCCCAGTAGAGATTACAATTGACAGCTACTGGGCCATGGAGGGGGGGGTGATTCTAGCAGAGGCTATCTCAGTGTCCTTTAGAGAGTGTGTTAGAAAGAATCTCCTCCAGGCCCCATTAGAGACTACAATGGAGTATAATGGGGCCTGCAGGGGAGTCTCTCCAACACTGGTTCCTATTCACAATATAGCAACACAACATAGCTCGCTGATACCTAGGCCAAGTTGGCTCCTCTTACCTTGATTACTGTTGCTGGCTGGCAGTCTGTGGGCTTGCTAGAAGGCCGTGGGCTTGCTGGCTGTGGCTGGAAGGCTGTGGCTTGCTGGCTACTGATGGCAGGCTGTGGGCTTGCTGGCTGCGGCTAGCAGGCTGTGGCTTGCTGGCTGGGCTGGCAGGCTGTGGCTTGCTGGCTACAACTGGCAGGCTGTGGGCTTGCTGGCTGTAAGCCTGTGGCTTGCTGTAGGCCTGTGGGCTGACTACTGGCCTGTGCCTGGCTGCTGGCCTGGCTGGCCAATGGGTTGACTGGCTGGCTACTGGCCAGCCTGTGGGCTGGCTGGTCTGTAGGCTGGCTGGCTGGCTACTGGGGCACTTGTAGATTATTTAAAGAAATAATCCATGCACAATAACCACTACTGCTCTGTGTAGTGGTTATGGTGCCAGGAGGGCCAGGACCCCCTCCCAGAGTAAGTAGTCAAACCGTTTAAGAATAGTGATGTACCGAACTGTCCGCCGGCGAACAGTTCCCGGCGAACATGCGCAGTTTGATCCGCCCCCTATTCGTCATCATTGGGCAAACTTTGACCCTGTGCCTCTCGGTCAGCAGACACATTCCAGCAAATCAGCAGCACTCCCTCCCTTCCACACCCTCCAACCTCCCTCCCAGCATCCATTTTCGATTCATTCTGAAGCTGCATGCTTAGTGAGAGGAGGGAAAGTTTAGCTGCTGCTGATTAGATAGGGAAATTGATAGCTAGGCTAGGGTATTCAGTGTCCACTACAATCCTGAAGGACTCATCTGATCTCTGCTGTAAGGACAGCACCCCAAAAAGCCCTTTTTAGGGCTAGAACATCAGGCTGCTTTTTTTTCCCTGTGTAATGTAATTGCAGGTGCCTGCCTGCCAGCTTCTGTGTGAGGTTCACATTGGATACTGTGCCCACTTGCCCAGTGCCACCACTCATATCTGGGGTCGCAATAGGTTAAGCTTTAGATTTAAAAGAAATAATTTTTTTTCACTGTAATAGAAGAGCAGTTGCCTGCCTGCCAGCTTCTGTGTCAGGTTGGATGCCTTGCCCATTTGCACAGTCAGTGCCACCACTCATATCTGTTTTTACAATAGGTTAAGCTTTAGATTTAAAATAAATAATTTTTTTTCACTGTAATAGAAGAGCAGTTGCCTGCCTGCCAGCTTCTGTGTCAGGTTGGATGCCTTGCCCATTTGCACAGTCAGTGCCACCACTCATATCTGTTTTTACAATAGGTTAAGCTTTAGATTTAAAATAAATAATTTTTTTTCACTGTAATAGAAGAGCAGTTGCCTGCCTGCCAGCTTCTGTGTCAGGTTGGATGCCTTGCCCATTTGCACAGTCAGTGCCACCACTCATATCTGTTTTTACAATAGGTTAAGCTTTAGATTTAAAATAAATAATTTTTTTTCACTGTAATAGAAGAGCAGTTGCCTGCCTGCCAGCTTCTGTGTCAGGTTGGATGCCTTGCCCATTTGCACAGTCAGTGCCACCACTCATATCTGTTTTTACAATAGGTTAGGCTTTAGATTTAAAATAAATAATTTTTTTTCACTGTAATAGAAGAGCAGTTCGTTGTCTGCAAGCGTCTGGGTGTCAGGCCTACTTCAGCGTGTGCTCTGCAGACCTGTGCCAGCGTGCTTTGACAGTTGCCAATCATATCTGATGTCTCTTTAGCGTGCTTTTACAAAGAAAAAAGGTTTCCAGTGTAAGCTAATAGCAGCCAGTCAGTGTCCTTCAAGCGGCTCTGTCAGGCCTTCCTTCAGCGTGTGCCCTGCACAACACTGCCAGCGTGCTTTGACAGTTGCCAATCATATCTGGTGTCTCTTTAGCGTGCTTTTACAAAGAAAAAAGGTTTCCAGTGTAAGCTAATAGCAGCCAGTCAGTGTCCTTCAAGCGGCTCTGTCAGGCCTTCCTTCAGCGTGTGCCCTGCACAACCCTGCCAGCGTACTTTGACAGTTGCCACTCATATCTGGTGTCTCTATAGCGTGCTTTTAAAACCAAAATTTTGTTTCCACTGTAATAGAAGAGCAGTTGCCTGCTTGCCAGCTTCTGTGTGAGGTTCACAGTGGATACTGTGCCCTCTTGCCCAGTGCCACCACTCATATCTGTTTTTACAATAGCTTAAGCTTTAGATTTAAAATAAATATTTTTTTTTTCACTGTAATAGAAGAGCAGTTAGTTGTTTGCAAGCGTCTGGGTGTCAGGCCTACTTCAGCGTGTGCTCTGCAGACCTGTGCCAGCGTGCTTTGACAGTTGCCAATCATATCTGGTGTCTCTTTAGCGTGCTTTTACAAAGAAAAAAGGTTTCCAGTGTAAGCTAATAGCAGCCAGTCAGTGTCCTTCAAGCGGCTCTGTCAGGCCTTCCTTCAGCGTGTGCCCTGCACAACCCTGCCAGCGTACTTTGACAGTTGCCAATCATATCTGGTGTCTCTATAGCGTGCTTTTAAAACCAAATTTTTTTTCCACTGTAATAGAAGAGCAGTTGCCTGCCTGCCAGCTTCTGTGTGAGGTTCACAGTGGATACTGTGCCCTCTTGCCCAGTGCCACCACTCATATCTCTTTTTACAATAGCTTAAGCTTTAGATTTAAAATAAATCATTTTTTTTCACTGTAATAGAAGAGCAATTAGTTGTCTGCAAGCATCTGGGTGTCAGGCCTACTTCAGCGTGTGCTCTGCAGACCTGTGCCAGCGTGCTTTGACAGTTGCCCATCATATCTGGTGTCTCTTTAGCGTGCTTTTACAAAGAAAAAAGGTTTCCAGTGTAAGCTAATAGCAGCCAGTCAGTGTCCTTCAAGCGGCTCTGTCAGGCCTTCCTTCAGCGTGTGCCCTGCACAACACTGCCAGCGTGCTTTGACAGTTGCCAATAATATCTGGTGTCTCTTTAGCGTGCTTTGACAAAGAAAAAAGATTTCCAGTGTAAGCTAATAGCAGCCAGTCAGTGTCCTTCAAGCGGCTCTGTCAGGCCTTCCTTCAGCGTGTGCCCTGCACAACACTGCCAGCGTGCTTTGACAGTTGCCAATCATATCTGGTGTCTCTATAGCGTGCTTTTACAAAGAAAAAAGGTTTCTAGTGTAAGCTAATAGCAGCCAGTCAGTGTCCTTCAAGCGGCTCTGTCAGTCCTTCCTTCAGCGTGTGCTCTCCAGAACTGTTCCAGTGCACATTGCCAATCATATCTGGTGTCTCTATAGCGTGCTTTTAAAACCAAAATTAGTTTTTCACTGTTATAGATTGAATAGCAGTTAATTGTCTTCAAGCGGGTGTGTCAGGCCTACAGTGTGTGCTCTGCAGAACTGTTCAAGTGCACATTGCCAATCATATCTGGTGTCTCTATAGCGAGCTTTTACAAAGAAAAAAGGTTTCCAGTGTAAGCTAATAGCAGCCAGTCAGTGTCCTTCAAGCGGCTCTGTCAGTCCTTCCTTCAGCGTGTGCTCTCCAGAACTGTTCCAGTGCACATTGCCAATCATATCTGGTGTCTCTATAGCGTGCTTTTAAAACCAAAATTTTTTTTCACTGTTATAGATTGAATAGCAGTTACTTGTCTTCAAGCGGGTGTGTCAGGCCTACAGTGTGTGCTCTGCAGAACTGTTCAAGTGCACATTGCAAATCATATCTGGTGTCTCTATAGCGTGCTTTTACAAAGAAAAAAGGTTTCCAGTTTAAGCTAATAGCAGCCAGTCAGTGTTCTTCAAGCGGCTCTGTCAGGCCTACAGTGTGTGCTTGCAGGACTGTTCAAGTGCACATTGCCAATCATATCTGGTGTCTCTATAGCGTGCTTTTACAAAGAAAAAAGGTTTCTAGTGTAAGCTAATAGCAGCCAGTCAGTGTCCTTCAAGCGGCTCTGTCAGTCCTTCCTTCAGCGTGTGCTCTCCAGAACTGTTCCAGTGCACATTGCCAATCATATCTGGTGTCTCTATAGCGTGCTTTTAAAACCAAAATTTTTTTTCACTGTTATAGATTGAATAGCAGTTACTTGTCTTCAAGCGGGTGTGTCAGGCCTACAGTGTGTGCTCTGCAGAACTGTTACAGTTCACATTGCCAATATCTGGTCTCACAGTAGCTTGCACGCATAGTACCACTAATCCCCCAAAAAATGACAGGCAGAGGCAGGCCACCCCGCAGGGGCCGTCGTGGTCGTGGTGCTGTGATTCCCTTTTGCCCTAGAATAATGCCCAGTTTTCAGAAGTTCTGAGGACATAGTTGACTGGCTAACACAGGACACCCAATCTTGTACAGCCTCCGCTCGGAACCTTGACGCACCATCCTCCTCCAGCTTAGCTTCAGGCACCTCTCAAGATACCACTCACCCGCCTGCCGCCACCACCAAAACTAGCACCACAGCCGCTTTACTTGGTATGTCAGAGGAGTTATTCACACACCCGTTTGAAGAAATGAGTGATGCGCAACCATTATTGCTAGAGGATGTAGATAACAGGGATATGTCTCAGGCAGGCAGCATTAAACACATGGAGGTACGGTGTGATGATGATGATGTTGTACCCGCTGCTGCTTCCTTTTCTGTTGTCAGATACAAGCGAAGCGGTTGATGATGACGATGCGTCCATGGATGTCACGTGGGTGCCCGCTCGGCAAGAAGAAGAACAGGGCGAAAGTTCAGATGGGGAGACAGAGAGGAGGAGGAGACGAGTTGGAAGCAGGGGGGGGTCGTCGCAAGGAGCTAGTGGCACAGTCAGACAGCATGCATCGGCACCCGGGGTCAGCCCGACAGCACACCAATCAACGCATGCTGTGTCCACCACCAGAATGCCGTCATTGCAGAGCTCAGCAGTGTGGCATTTTTTTTGTGTGTCTGCCTCTGACAACAGCGATGCCACTTGCAACCTGTGCCAAAGGAAACTGAGTCGTGGGAGGTCCAACACCCACCTAGGTACAACTGCTTTTTGTAGGCACATGATCTCACATCACAAACGCCTATGGGATCAACACATGAGTACAAGCAGCACGCCTACTCTAAGCCGCCATCCTCCTCCTGGTCCAGCATCTTCAGCCACGTCAACCACTGCTGTCCTTCTTGCCCCCTCTCAACCATCCGCCACTCCGTCTCCCGCCTTGAGCAGTTCCCGCTCATCTGCCCACAGTCATGTGTCTGTCAAGGACATGTTTGAGCGTAAGAAGCCAATGTCACCAAGTCAACCCCTTGCCCAGCGTCTGACAGCTGGCTTGTCCGAACTATTAGCCCGCCAGCTTTTACCATACAATCTGGTTGAGTCTGAGGCGTTCAAAAAATTTGTAGCTATTGGGACACCGCAGTGGAAGGTACCCGGCCGGAATTTCTTTTCACAAAAGGCAATCCCCAACTTGTACTCGATTGTGCAAAAGGAAGTCATGGCATGTCTGGCACACAGTGTTGGGGCAAGGGTCCATCTGACCACTGATACCTGGTCTGCAAAGCATGGTCAGGGCAGGTATATCACCTACACTGCGCATTGGGTAAACCTGCTGACGGCTGACAAGCATGGAATGCGTGGCTCTGCAGAGGAGTTGGTGACACCGCCACGACTTGCAGGCAGGCCTGCTGCCACCTCCTCTACTCCTCCTACTCCATCCTCTTCCATACCCTCCTCGGCTGAGTCCTCTTCTGCTGCTGCGTCTTGCTCCACATCAACGGCACCCCCCCAGCTCCCCAGGTACTATTCCACATCCCGGATACGGCAGTGTCACGCCGTCTTGGGTTTGACTTGCTTGAAAGCAGAGAGTCACACCGGACAAGCACTCCTGTCCACCCTGAATGCACAGGTGGAAAAGTGGCTGACTCCGCACCAACTGGATATCGGCAAAGTGGTGTGTGACAACGGAAAAAATGTGATAGCGGCATTGAAGTTGGGCATGTTGACACATGTGCCGTGCATGGCACATGTGTGTAATCTGATCGTACAACGCTTTGTGCATAAGTACACAGGCTTACAGGACGTCCTGAAGCAGTCCAGGAAGGTGTGTGGCCATTTCAGGCGTTCCTACACGGCCATGGCTCACTTTGCCGATATCCAGCGGCGAAACAACATGCCAGTGAGGCGCTTGATTTGCAACAGCCCTACACATTGGAATTCAATACTCCTAATGTTCGACCGCCTGCTCCAACAAGAAAAAGCTGTTAATGAATATTTGTATGACCGGGGTGCTAGGACAGCCTCTGGGGAGCTGGGAATTTTTTTGCCACGTTACTGGACGCTCATGCGCAATGCCTGTAGGCTCATGCGTCCTTTTGAGGAGATGACAAACCTAGTCAGTCGCAACGAAGGCACCATCAGCGACATCATACCATTTGTTTTCTTCCTGGAGCGTGCCCTGCGAAGAGTGCTGGATCAGGCTGTAGATGAGCGTGAAGAGGAAGAGGAAGAGTTGTGGTCACCATCACCACCAGAAACAGCCTTATCAGCATCGCTTGCTGGACCTGCGGCAACGCTGTAAGAGGATTGTGAGGAAGAGGAGTCAGAGGAGGATTGTAGCTTTGAGGAGGAGGAGGAGGAGCAAGACCAAACACAACAGGCATCCCAGGGTGCTCGTTGTCACCTATCTGGTACCCGTGGTGTTGTACGTGGCTGGGGGGAAGAACATACCTTCAATGACATCAGTGAGGAGGAGGAACGGGAAATGAGTAGCTCGGCATCCAACCTTGTGCAAATGGGGTCTTTCATGCTGTCCTGCCTGTTGAGGGACCCTCGTATAAAAAGGCTGAAGGAGAACGACCTGTACTGGGTGTCCACGCTACTACACCCCCGGTATAAGCAGAAAGTGGCGGAAATGTTACCGAATTACAACAAGTCGGAAAGGATGCAGCATTTTCAAAATAAATTAAAAAGTATGCTTTACACAGCGTATAAGGGTGATGTCACAGCACAACGGGAATATAACAGGGGGAGAGGTTGAAGTCATCCTCCTCCTCCTCCCACGACCACGCCGGCAAGGACAGGACGCTTTAAAGACGTGTTGTTGATGGAGGACATGCGGACCTTTTTAAGTCCTATGCATCGCCACAGCCCTTCGGGATCCACCCTCAGATAGCGACTCGACCGACAGGTAGCAGACTACCTCGCCTTAACTGCAGATATCGACACTCTGAGGAGCGATGAACCCCTTGACTACTGGGTGTGCAGGCTTGACCTGTGGCCTGAGCTATCCCAATTTGCGATAGAACTTCTGGCCTGCCCCGCTTCAAGTGTCCTGTCAGAAAGGACCTTCAGTGCAGCAGGAGGTATTGTCACTGAGAAGAGAAGTCGACCTAGGTCAAAAAAGTCTAGATTACCTAACCTTTATTAAGATGAATGAGGGATGGATCCCGAAGGGACTGACACTGGACGATACATTCGATTAAAAAAGGCCTGATGAGATGAGCTGCCTTGGGCTAAAAATGGTCCACACGCTGCTGTATTTTAGCTCTGAATGACGTTTGACTTGCGTGACTTATCCGCCACCAACTAGGGTTCAAGCCGCCATGTTTTAGGGCACTTTCTGCCTGTGAAACAAACATCAATTTTTCTGGCCGCTGCTACAGCAGCGGATGCAACAATACCAAATTTTCCAGGCATGTGTACATGCCTAATTTTTAGGCCCACTGGTGCAGCACTGTGGCTTCAAAAACCAAACCCAAAAAAAATCCTCCAAGATGGCACCAATATACCAGTGGTCTAAGCAACTTCCCACCTTGGCCTAAAAAGGGGAGGTGATTCAACAATTAAAAATCTCTGCCATTTACACGTCCACAGATAGGAGACGCGGAAGGCATTAAACTGATATGAACAATATTAAACTCACCACTCCTATCTGGTGGCACATTAGCTTGCCCGCGCAGTGCCCCAAATTTCAAGTAAGAGGACCGACCAAGCATCTTCTTCCATCTCCCTGTTACATAAATCAATGCCATATCCATAGAAATTGTAGAGAATATCCAGGATAGTTTTACAGGGCCAAATCATGTCGCCTGTTGAAAGAGGTGACCTTGCTCGGGTCCCAGGTGTGCGGTTCCTAAAATGGCTGCCATATACATGTCCTCTGATAGGAGACGCGGAAGGTATTAAACTGATATGAACAATACTAAACTCACCACTCCTATCTGGTGGCACATTAGCTTGCCCGCGCAGTCAGTGGTGTATCCTGGTTTTGTGCTGCCCCAGGCAGCACAAAACTCAGGCGCCCCCCTCCCGCCCGCGCCACCCCCATCCAACCCTTCCCCCCGCCCGCACCACGCCCACCCTTCCCCCGCCTTCTAAATACACACACACACATTCACTTACAGATACGCATACACTAGCTAACAGAAACACACACTCGCTAACAGAAACACACACACACTTACAGACACACTCACTAACAGACACACACTCACTAGCAGATACACACACACTCACAGACACACACACACACTAACAGACACACACTAACAGACATACACACTAACAGACATACATACACACACACATACACACACACACACACTAACAGACATACACACACACACACACACTAACAGACATACACAGACACACTAGCAGACATACACAGACACACTAACAGACATACACAGACACACTAACAGACATTCACACACACACACACACACTCACACACACTAACAGACATACACACACATACACTGACAGACACACACTGACATACACAGACACACACACACTAACAGACATACACACAGACATTCACACACACACACACACACACTAACAGACATTCACACATACTCACTCACATATTTAACATTTTTTTTTTACCCCCCCCCCCCGCCTCCCCCCCCGCCTCCCCCCAGCCTCCTTACCTTTGGGAATGCTGGGGGGGGGGTCCAATTTCTCCCTGGTGGTCCAGTGGCTGCTGGGCAGTGCTGGCGGGCTGGCGGGCGGGAGGCCAGCGAGGGAGCACTTCCTCTGAGCTGTCTGCTCAGCTCCCTCGCGCGCCGCACAGTGAGGCTGGGAGGCGGAGCCGGAATATGACGTCATATTCCGGCTCCCAGCCTCACTCTGCGGTGCGCGAGGGAGCTGAGCAGACAGCTCAGAGGAAGTGCTCCCTCGCCGGCCGCCCGCACGCACTGCCCAGCAGACCGCCCAGACGGCATGTCTGTTAGCCGCAAGGCTAACAAGGCATTTGCCCTGGGCGTTTGGGGGCGGCTTTTTTTGCCGGCCCCTGGAAAATGCCGCCCAAGGCAAATGCCTTGTTTGCCTCGCGGCTAATATGCCCCTGCGCGCAGTGCCCCAAATTTCAAGTAAGAGGACCGACCAAGCATCTTCTTCCATCTCCCTGTTACATAAATCAATGCCATATCCAGAGAAATTGTAGAGAATATCCAGGATAGTTTTACAGGGCCAAATCATGTCGCCTGTTGAAAGAGGTGACCTTGCTCGGGTCCCAGGTGTGCGGTTCCTAAAATGGCTGCCATATACATGTCCTCTGATAGGAGACGCGGAAGGTATTAAACTGATATGAACAATACTAAACTCACCACTCCTATCTGGTGGCACATTAGCTTGCCCGCGCAGTGCCCCAAATTTCAAGTAAGAGGACCGACCAAGCATCTTCTTCCATCTCCCTGTTACATAAATCAATGCCATATCCATAGAAATTGTAGAGAATATCCAGGATAGTTTTACAGGGCCAAATCATGTCGCCTGTTGAAAGAGGTGACCTTGCTCGGGTCCCAGGTGTGCGATTCCTAAAATGGCTGCCATATACATGTCCTCTGATAGGAGACGCGGAAGGTATTAAACTGATATGAACAATACTAAACTCACCACTCCTATCTGGTGGCACATTAGCTTGCCCGCGCAGTGCCCCAAATTTCAAGTAAGAGGACCGACCAAGCATCTTCTTCCATCTCCCTGTTACTGTAACGAGTATATACCCCTACACGCAGGATCCAGCCCTAACAGATGACAGTACAGAGGAGAGATACGTCTACCGGACCTTAGAGTGGCCGGACTCGACGTAATAGGATAAGACAGAGTCAGGAACGATCCGAGGTCAAGGGCACAAAGAGACAGCGTAAACGAAAACTAGCCGGGGACTGGTACACAGGAATCAGCAAGCCGGCAAACAGTACAGAATAGGATAAAGCGAAAACGAAGTCAGAATACAAAGCCAAGGTCAAATACGGAGAAACACAACTGAACACAACAAGCACTAAAGGGAACTGTAGCAGAAACCACGATAGGGCAAGGAACTAAGGGAAAAGGGTAAGTATAAGTAGCCTTCAAACTAATGTGATTGGCTCCTGTCACTTCCACTCCCCCAACAGGTAAGTGTATGGGGTGATTGGCATGACAGGAGCCAATGGGAGTCTTTTTGCAATTTAGGCTCCCACTGTCTCTTTAAGAGCGCGCCCGAGATTCGCGGCGCGCTCTTAGCTGCAGGCGGGACACGTGACCGCTTCTCGCGGTCACTGCCCGCCCTCCTGTCAGAACAGTCGGACGAGCCGCGCGCGGCTCGTGCAGCTGCAGGACCGCGCGCGGCTTGAAGAGAGGACCGCGTCCGGCCCCCGGATAAGGTAAGTACCGCTACAGTACCCCCCCCTGAGGACACGCCCTCCAGGCGGGCAGGACCAGGCCTGGCAGGAAAACGCGAATGGAAAGAACGTACAAGGCGGGGAGCATGAACAGCGTCCGCAGAAATCCAACTGCGCTCCTCAGGCCCATAACCCTTCCAATGTACCAAGTACTGAAGCCGACCCCTAAGAAAACGAGAGTCAATAACAGCAGATACTTCGAACTCCTCATGACCCTCCACAGAGACAGGAGGGGGAGGGGGAGTATGCCGGGTATAGCGGTTGTGTACGTAAGGCTTCAACAAAGAGGTGTGAAATACATTGGGTATACGCAGATTCTTAGGCAGACCCAAGGCATAAGAAACGGGATTAACCTTATGTATAATGCGATAAGGACCAATGAAGCGGGGAGCCAATTTCATAGAAGGCACCCGGAGGCGAATATTCCGTGTGGAAAGCAAAACCCTGTCCCCCACAACATAGGAAGGAGCCGCTCTGCGATTCTTGTCAGCCTGAGCCTTCTGGCGGGCAGCAGAGTCCACCAAAGAACGCTGAACCTGCTCCCAAGTATTACGCAAACCAGCCAAATGCTCATCCAGAACTGGCATGCCCTGAGAGGAGAATGCAGCCGGAAGAACAACGGGATGCTGGCCATAGACAACGTAAAAAGGGCTTTTGCCGGAAGAATCATGAGTGGCATTATTCCGAGCAAATTCAGCCCAAGGAAGCAGGTCAGACCAATTGTCCTGATGGTGAGACACAAAACAACGGAGGTACTGCTCTAGAGACTGGTTGGCACGTTCAGCAGCTCCATTAGACTGGGGATGGTAAGCGGAAGAAAATGAGAGGGAAATACCCATCTCCGAACAAAAGGCTTTCCAGAACCTGGAAATAAATTGGCTACCCCTATCGGATACAATAGATAAGGGAATACCATGTAATCGAAACACTTCTCTAGCGAAGATAAGAGCCAATTCCTTGGAAGTGGGCAACTTGCGAAGAGACACAAAGTGAGCCATTTTGGAAAACCGATCTACTATCATTAGGATGACTGTGTTACCATTCGAAGGGGGTAATTCAACAATAAAATCCATTGATAGATTAGACCAAGGTCTCTCGGGAACGGGCAACGGATGCAACAGCCCACAAGGAACTCTACGAGAGGTTTTCATACATGCACAAGTAGTACAAGCACTTATATAGTCAGTAACATCCTTACGTAAGGTATCCCACCAGAAATACCGAGAAACGGCTGACACTGTTTTGGAAATACCAGGATGTCCAGCAGTCTTAGTATCGTGATAAAGTGACAGAATATCCCGTCTCTCGGGAATGTCAACGAACAATTTATCATTAGGCCTCTCGCTGGGTGCCATGCCTTGTTTCGCTTGTATGGCCTGCAAGAGGGACGAGGAAATAGACAATATAGTAGTTGCTATTATCCTGTCTGGGGGAATGACAGGAGTGACATCAATCTCCTGTTTGTCAATAGTCTCGAATTGTCTGGACAGAGCGTCCGCTTTAGTGTTCCGGTCACCTGGCCTATAGGTGATTATATAATTAAAATGAGACAAGAACAGTGACCACCTAGCCTGCCTTGAAGACAATCTTTTAGCTTCGCTAAGGTAGGATAGGTTCTTATGATCTGTAAATATGAGAATAGGATCCTTAGTTCCTTCTAGCAAATGTCTCCATTCTTTGAGTGCTAAAATGATAGCAAGGAGTTCGCGATTACCCACATCATAATTCCTCTCTGCCTTGGACATTTGTTTAGAAAAGAAGCCACAAGGATGCAATGGCTTGTCAGGAGACTCTCTTTGGGATAAGACAGCACCTACCCCTATATCGGAAGCATCAACCTCAAGTATATATGGCAATGAGGGGACAGGATGCTGTAAAATAGGGGCAGAGGCGAACGTAGTCTTAAGAAAGTCAAAAGCCTGAAGTGCCTCAGTAGACCAGACACGTGTATTGCCATCCTTTTTAGTCATACGAGTTATAGGCGCTACTATAGACGAAAAACCTTTGATAAAACGTCTATAATAATTAGAGAACCCCAGAAAACGCTGGATGGCTTTCAGACCTTGCGGCAGAGGCCATTCTATGACTGCAGCGAGCTTCTGGGGATCCATCCGAAAACCCTCGGCGGAAATCAAATACCCTAAAAACTGGACCTCGGACTGGTCGAATAGACATTTTTCTAATTTGCAATAAAGACCATTAGCAAGAAGGGTCTTCAGAACTGTTGTAACATGTCTGTGATGAGCGTGAATGTCTGTAGAATATATTAAAATGTCATCCAAGTACACAATAACAAATGAGTGAATAAAATCCCTTAAGACATCATTAATAAATTCTTGGAACACTGCTGGGGCATTGCAAAGCCCAAATGGCATGACGGTATACTCATAATGACCTGACCGAGTGTTAAAGGCTGTCTTCCATTCGTGGTCCTTTTTAATACGTATCAAATTGTATGCTCCTCTAAGATCTAATTTGGTGAATACCGTAGCATGTTTGAGCCTGTCAAACAATTCTGTTATTAGAGGTATAGGGTAAGCATTTTTGATGGTGATCTTGTTAAGACCTCTATAATCAATGCAAGGTCTTAAATCACCTTCTTTCTTTGATACAAAGAAGAACCCCGCTCCAGCCGGAGAAGAGGATCTTCTAATAAATCCCTTGTCTAATGACTCTTTAATGTACTCCTCCATGACACGGTTTTCTTGAACCGATAGGGGGTACACCCTGCCCTTAGGAGGTATAGTACCAGGCAACAAATCAATAGCACAATCGTAGGGTCTGTGAGGCGGTAATTTGTCAGCCTCTCTTTTATCAAAGACAGTCTTTAAAGTTAAATACTGAGAGGGTATAGTCGTAGATAAAGGAGGAACAGTAGGAACGTTAATAGAATTCACAGGCGTGACTTCAATAGTACATGACTCATGGCAGGCTTCACTCCATGATTTTATCTGCCCTGTCTCCCAGTCAAAAATGGGATTGTGGGCACGTAACCATGGATATCCTAACACCA
Organism: Pelobates fuscus; assembly: GCF_036172605.1. Classification (NCBI taxonomy): domain Eukaryota; kingdom Metazoa; phylum Chordata; class Amphibia; order Anura; family Pelobatidae; genus Pelobates; species Pelobates fuscus. The sequence goes on along the minus strand of NC_086324.1, from coordinate 97,054,989 downwards.
ACTGTGAAGAGGGAGAGGTGATGACCTGGAACCGAATGGTTTCATAGTGTAGAACCCCTGTGTACATGTGTAGCGGTGCAGTCTCGTGAGTAACAACTGGAGATATCAATGGTCTACCATCTATGGCCTCAACGGCCAAGGGTATCTCCTTCTCTCTGATGGGAATATTGTTTCTCTTTACAAAACCAGAGTCTATAAAGTTCTCGGCTGCCCCAGAATCAACCAGGGCGTCTATGTTTTCAACTATACAACTCTCTCCCATATGTAAAGAAACAGGGAGAAGCAGTCGGTTAGGAGGCAATGTAGGAGACTTAGAAATCACACCCAAGGCCAGTCCCCTATAAGGTCTTAGGTGCGAGAGTTTTCCGGGAGCAGAGGACACTCCTTTACCATATGGTCTCTCTTACCACAATATAGGCAGAGTCCCTCCCTTCTCCTATGTAATTTCTCAGTATCTGAGAGTTTGGCAACCCCTAATTGCATAGGTTCCTCTTCAGGTACTTTAACACTCTCCGGTATATTAACTCTGGGTTGAATAGGTGTAACAAAACGTCTATTCCTGTTCTTAGTATAGAGCCTGTCACGAATCCTATTATCTATATCGATGAGGTAGTCAATAAGGTCCTCTAAGGCAATAGGAAGCTCCTTAGCTGCTACCTCATCCAATATAGAGTCTGATAAACCTTCCATGAAGGCCGTAGTTAACCCATTATTGGTCCAATCGACCTGTGAGGCAAGGGTACGAAACTGTATAGCGTAATCAGCCACAGACCTAGAACCCTGTTTAACCCTCATTAATGCTCTAGCGGCATTCTTAGACCTTTTCATAGTATCAAAAGTTCTGCGAAAAGCTGTTAGGAAACTGTGAAAGTTATGCACCATAGGTCCATTAGCCTCCCAAATAGGGTTTGCCCATTCAAGTGCTTTGTCGGTAAGTTGGTGCATAAAGAACCCAACTTTAGACCTCTCTGTGGGAAATGAACGTGGATACATTTCAAAATGAAACTCTATTTGGTTAATGAACCCTCTGCATGTCTTAGAATCCCCTCCATACCTAGGAGGAGGCGTTAAATGTGCTGTAGCGTTAGGCATAGTCGATACTTCAGGAAGCAGGGGTGCAGGAGGGTTAGGTGCGGTTGCTGGAATGGTTCTAGCTAAGAGCGTCTGGAGAGCCTGAGCTATTTGATCCATACGGTGATCCTGCTCTACAAATCTAGCCTCATGGGTCGCCATCTGTTGAGCTAAATCTGCGGGGTCCATGGCCCTATCGTAATGTAACGAGTATATACCCCTACACGCAGGATCCAGCCCTAACAGATGACAGTACAGAGGAGAGATACGTCTACCGGACCTTAGAGTGGCCGGACTCGACGTAATAGGATAAGACAGAGTCAGGAACGATCCGAGGTCAAGGGCACAAAGAGACAGCGTAAACGAAAACTAGCCGGGGACTGGTACACAGGAATCAGCAAGCCGGCAAACAGTACAGAATAGGATAAAGCGAAAACGAAGTCAGAATACAAAGCCAAGGTCAAATACGGAGAAACACAACTGAACACAACAAGCACTAAAGGGAACTGTAGCAGAAACCACGATAGGGCAAGGAACTAAGGGAAAAGGGTAAGTATAAGTAGCCTTCAAACTAATGTGATTGGCTCCTGTCACTTCCACTCCCCCAACAGGTAAGTGTATGGGGTGATTGGCATGACAGGAGCCAATGGGAGTCTTTTTGCAATTTAGGCTCCCACTGTCTCTTTAAGAGCGCGCCCGAGATTCGCGGCGCGCTCTTAGCTGCAGGCGGGACACGTGACCGCTTCTCGCGGTCACTGCCCGCCCTCCTGTCAGAACAGTCGGACGAGCCGCGCGCGGCTCGTGCAGCTGCAGGACCGCGCGCGGCTTGAAGAGAGGACAGCGTCCGGCCCCCGGATAAGGTAAGTACCGCTACAGTTACATAAATCAATGCCATATCCATATAAATTGTAGAGAATATCCAGGATAGTTTTACAGGACCAAATCATGTCGCCTGTTGAAAGAGATGACCTTGCTCGGGTCCCAGGTGTGCGGTTCCTAAAATGGCTGCCATATACATGTCCACTGATAGGAGACGCGGAAGGTATTAAACTGATATGAACATTTACTAAACTCACCACTCCGAGTGCTGTTATTTATTTAATTTTTTTGTGGTGAGGCTTTACAGGACAGAGTGCTTCTCCACGGGACATGTTAACTCACGGGCAGCTGGCTCATCAAGGAACCAGAGCAGCTTGAACGAGGTGACCTTGCTCGGGTCCCAGGTGTGCGGTTCCTAAAATGGCTGCCATATACACGTCCACTGATAGGAGACGCGGAAGGTATTAAACTGATATGAACAATACTCCACTCCTATCAGTAGGTCCCATTGTGATTTATGCCCCCCACCCACTGCGCAGGGATGGGGGGCGGGGGGGAGGAAAGTAGGCCCCCCCCCATTGTGATTTATGGCCCCCACCCACCGTGCAGGGGTGGGGGCCGAGGGGGGGAGGACAGTAGGTCCCCCCATTGTGATTTATGGCCCCCACCCACCGCGCAGGGGTTGGGGAGGACAGTAGCTCCCCCCAGTGTGTATCATGGGCTTTGAGGACAGGTGTCAATCCATACCTGCCAAGTGACCCTATGTAGGGGTAACAGTCCCTATTCTGCTCTGTGTCAGTGTGTATCATGGTCTCTGTGGACGGGGAACAGTCTCTATTCTGCTCTGTGTCAGTGTGTATCATGGTCTCTGTGGACGGGGAACAGTCTCTATTCTGCTCTGTGTCAGTGTGTATCATGGTCTCTGTGGACGGGGAACAGTCTCTATTCTGCTCTGTGTCAGTGTGTATCATGGACTCTGTGGACAGGGAACAGTCTCTATTCTGCTCTGTGTCAGTGTGTATCAGGGGCTTTGAGGACAGGTGTCAATCCATACCTGCCAAGTGACCCTATGTAGGGGGAACAGTCCCTATTCTGCTCTGTGTCAGTGTGTATCATGGTCTCTGTGGACGGGGAACAGTCTCTTTTCTGCTCTGTGTCAGTGTGTATCATGGTCTCTGTGGACGGTGAACAGTCTCTATTCTGCTCTGTGTCAGTGTGTATCATGGTCTCTGTGGACAGGGAACAGTCTCTATTCTGCTCTGTGTCAGTGTGTATCAGGGGCTTTGAGGACAGGTGTCAATCCATACCTGCCAAGTGACCCTATGTAGGGGGGACAGTCTCTATTCTGCTCTGTGTCAGTGTGTATCATGGTCTCTGTGGACGGGGAACAGTCTCTATTCTGCTCTGTGTCAGTGTGTATCATGGTCTCTGTGGACAGGGAACAGTCTCTATTCTGCTCTGTGTCAGTGTGTATCAGGGGCTTTGAGGACAGGTGTCAATCCATACCTGCCAAGTGACCCTATGTAGGGGGAACAGTCTCTATTCTGCTCTGTGTCAGTGTGTATCATGGTCTCTGTGGACAGGGAACAGTCTCTATTCTGCTCTGTGTCAGTGTGTATCAGGGGTTTTGAGGACAGGTGTCAATCCATATCTGCCAAGTGACCCTATGTAGGGGGAACAGTCTCTATTCTGCTCTGTGTCAGTGTGTATCATGGTCTCTGTGGACAGGGAACAGTCCCTATTCTGCTCTGTGTCAGTGTGTATCAGGGGTTTTGATGACAGGTGTCAATCCATATCTGCCAAGTGACCCTATGTAGGGGGAACAGTCCCTATTCTGCTCTGTGTCAGTGTGTATCAGGGGTTTTGAGGACAGGTGTCAATCCATATCTGCCAAGTGACCCTATGTAGGGGGAACAGTCTCTATTCTGCTCTGTGTCAGTGTGTATCAGGGATCATTAGGATAGGTGTCAATCCATATCTGCCAAGTGACCCTATGTAGGGGGAACAGTCCCTATTCTGCTCTGTGTCAGTGTGTATCAGGGATTTGACTATCTTTATTCAGATTGAAAAATTACAATTCCAGGAAAAATTTAACAAACATTTACAAGAACATGTTATGCACATCATAGAAACAACGTGAACCTCTTTAAAGCCACAAACTTAAGACAAAAAATACGTACACACAATGTGTAAGGGTTTGAAAGAATATTCTGAATCCTTACATGTTTACTTTATCGTTTGTTTGATTTTTGTGAACCATATATAAACTACAAGCAGCGTGAAAACTATAAAAACTCAAGTGGCCATGCTGATCAAATGACTTTACACAGTGTATAAGGGTGATGTCACAGCACAACGGGAATCTAACAGGGGAAGAGGTGAAAGTCATCCTCCCCCTCCCACAACCCCGCCATATCTGCCAAGTGACCCTATGTAGGGGTAACAGTCTCTATTCTGCTCTGTGTCAGTGTGTATCATGGTCTCTGAGGACGGGGAACAGTCTCTATTCTGCTCTGTGTCAGTGTGTATCAGGGGCTTTGAGGACAGGTGTCAATGTTAGGTGATTTCTGCCCTTTATGGATTAAAAGCAGACTCTGCATCAACTATGTAATTTTCCATGGGAGTTTTGCCATGGATCCCCCTCTAGCATGCCACAGTCCATGTGTTAGTCCCCTTGAAACAACTTTTCCATCACTTTTGTGGCCAGAAAGAGTCCCTGTTGGTTTTAAAATTCGCCTGCCCATTGAAGTCAATGGCGGTTCGCGCGGTTCGCCGGTTCGTGAACATTTGCGGAAGTTCGCGTTCGCCGTTAGCGAACCGAAAATTTTGGGTTCGCGACAACACTATTTAAGAACAGTTTGACAACTTACCTGGGGTCTGCTGGGAAATGGTCTGTAATAGGGTATAGGAGCAGTGGTGCAATGTGTGCAGGGTGCAGTGTGAAAGGTTCAGTGTGTGTGTGGGGGGTGTAGTGTGTGAATATGTAGGGTGTGTGGTGCAATGTCGGTATGAGGGGGCAGTGTATGTGTGTGTGTGTGAGGCAATGTGTGTAAATGTGTATGGTGTGTGTGGGGGCAGTGTGTGAATGTGTATGGTGTGTGTGTGGGGGCAGTGTGTGAATGTGTATGGTGTGTGTGTGGGGGCAGTGTGTTTATGAGGCTTGAGTTCACTCTCACCACTGTGACCACCAGGAATCCCTGGTGGTCACAGTGTTGAGAGTGAACTCTAGCCCGTAGCTCCAGGGCTAGAGTTAACTCTCGCGAGAGCCAGAGCGTGGCAACGCTCTGTGCTCGCGCAAGAAAGACCCAGAGGAGCTGCAGGCTGAGCTCCTGGGACCTCTCTTCCTCCCTCCCCTGCTGGCTGCCCGCACGGTGCCTGCGGACCGGGGAGAGAGATCGGCCGGCAGGAGAGGGGCAATTGCGCTGTTGCCCCCTGGATCCACCAGTGATATATACAGCCCCACGGTGTGCCTTTTTGTCCCCAGTCCCTCTGTATGTTTATTTCTCCCCCTCACTGCTCCTCTGTGTCCATGTCTCCCCTCTCCTTCCCAGTCTCTCTTACCCCTCTACCTCTTTCTCCCCATCCCCTTGTGTGTCTTTCTCCTTTCTCCCTGTGTCTCTCTCTTCCCCTGTGTCTCTTTCTCCCCCACATCTCTCTTCTTCTCTGTCTCTTTCTCACCCCTCCACCATCTCTCTATTCCCCCTCTTTCTCCCCCTGTGTCTCATTCTTCCCTGTCTGTCTCTCTCTCTCTCCCCCTCTGTCTCTTTCTCCCTCCTCCCCCTGCGTCTCTCTCTATTCTCCCACTGTCTGTTTCTCCCCTCTTCCCCTGCCTCTATCTATTCCCCCTCTCTGTTTTATCCCCCCTATATATCCCCCCTCTCTGTTTTATTCCCCCCTATCTATTCCCCCTCTCTGTTTTATTCCCCCCTATTTTATTCCCCCTACTCCTGTTTTATTGCCCCACTTCCCCTGTTTTATCCCCCCTATCTATTCCCCCTCTCTGTTTTATTCCCCCTCTCCCCCCTGTTTTATTCCCCCTCCCCCTCTTTTATTCCCCCCTCCTGTTTTATTCCCCCTCTCTGTTTTAACCCCCCCCTGTTTTATTGCCCCCCCCTGCTTTATCCCCCCCGTTTTATTGCCCCCCCTGTTTTATCCCCCCCGTTTTATTGCCCCCCTCCTGCTTTTTTATCCCCCCCTGTTTTATTCCCCCCTGTTTTATCCCCCCTTTTTATTGCCCCCTCCCCCTGTTTTATTCCCCCCCCTGTTTTATTGCCCCCTCCCATTTTATTCCCCCATATCTATTCCCCCTCTCTGTTTTATTCCCCCCTGTTTTATTGCCCCCTCCTCCCCCTATTTTATCCCCCCCATTTTATTGCCCCCCTCATCCTGTTTTATTCCCCCCCCTCACCCTGTTTTATTCCCCCTCCCCCTGTTTTATTGCCCCCTCCCCCTGTTTTATCCCCCCTCTTTTATTGCCCCCCTCCCCCTGTTTTATCCCCCCTGTTTTATTGCCCCCCTCCCCCTGTTTTATTCCCCCCCTGTTTTATTGCCCCCCTCCCCCTGTTTTATTCCCCCTCCCCATGTTTTATTGCCACCCTCCCCCTGTTTTATCCCCCCTGTTTTATTGCCCCCTCCCCCTGTTTTATCCCCCCCTCCTGTTTTATCCTACCCCTCCATTTACCAGAAGTCTGAGGGGCCCGGCCGCGTTATACGCTAGAGCTGCCGGGCGGTCCGGCGGCATTCCTGTTCTGGCTGTCACTGACGCTGAGGACGGGAGGAGCATGTGTCTCTCTCACTCGTGCTCCTTTGCGGTTCCCACAATTCCCAGCACAGGACCGGACCGCCCGGCGGCTCCAGCGTATAACGCGGCCGGCCCCCTCAGAGTGTGTGCCACCGGACCGGCCACCCGGTGGCACCCTGATGCCGCGGCCCCGGTGGGCCAATCCGGTGCTGCCGCCGGGCCCCCTGATGGCAACCTTGGCGGCGGGCCCCCCTCCCGGCCGGGTCCTCGGACCATGTCCGAAGTGCCCGACTGGTCAGTCCGCCCCTGGATGTATGTGTGTTGGTGACAGGGAGTGGAGTGGATAAGAGTGTGTGTAGGAGGGTGACAGTGTATATGTGTGTGGGGGTAACAGTGTGCATGTGGGGGCTGGCAGTGTGTGTGGTAGGTGAGGGGGTGCAAGTGTGTGTGGGATAACAGTGTGTATGTGTGTGTGGGTGAGGCTCGCAGTTTGTGTGGCAGGAGAGGGGGTGCCAGTGTGCGTGTGTGTGTGTGTGTGGGGGGGGGGTGATACTGTGTGGAATGACAAGAGGATGACACTGCAGTGTTTGTTGAGGTTGTTTCAGTGAGCAGCCCTCCCACATTAAAATACCTTTTTTTTTTTTTTTTTTTTAAAGAAATATGCTCCCTGGTGGTCCAGTGGCCATGATATTAAGTCTGCAATTTCACCGAGTGCATAGCTGCAGACCATGTGTCTCGCCAGGGACAGCTGGCAGGCCTCTTTCTTCCACCAGCAGGTGTCTGTTTCACCCCAAACTCCTTTGTGTGTCTCTTTTTTCTCTTCCCCACCACTTCTGTGTGTTTCTTTGCCCCCTCAGAGCTTCTAAATTCCTCTTTGTCCCACCAACACTTCAGTGTGTCTCTTTGTGCCCCTCTGTGTGTCTTTGTCTCACCTCAGCCCCTCTGTGTATGTTTGTGTCCCACATCCCATATATGTGTCGCTCTGTACTCCCCCAGACATTCCCAGAACCCCTGTGTGTCTTTTTGTGCTCTCCCCTCCTGTGCCCTCTTTAGCCCCCCTCCCCTACGGTGCCCTCTTTAACCCTATCCCATCCTGTGACCTTATGTAGCCCCTCCCCTCCTTTGACCTCTTTAACCCCATTCACCTCCTGTGCCCTTTTTGTCTCTTCCTGTCCCATTCTTTTGTCCCCTCCCCCTCTAGTGCCCTCTCTAGCCCCGCACCCCTCCTATGCTTTTATGTAGCCCCCCCTCCTGTGCCCTCTTTAGCCCCCTCCTCTCCTGTGCCCTTTTTGACCCTTCTTTTGTCCCCTCCCCTTCCTGTGCTCTTTTTACCCCTCTCCCCATGTGCTCTTATGTAGCCCCCTCCCCTGTGTCTGCTCACCTATCAGCCCAGCCAGCCTTCCAGGAGCTCTGAGGGCCGCCCGGCAGGGGGAGAGCTTAAAAGGAGGGAATGGCTTAGCACGGGGGGGGGGGGGTGGGAGGGCCTGCTGCAATGTGCCTTTGCTCCCAGAGGTCAGTACTGCATTTGAATTGGATGGGGCACAAGGGGGGAGGCACGGTATAATGTAGGGGGGCATGGCCCCCTCTGGCCCCCCTAGCGATGCCATTGACCCTAAACCCCATCTGTTTCTGTGCGTCCAACTCGTCTGGTTACAAATAGTTAATAATGTTAGTCCACTTACAGCGCTGCAGAATTTGTTGGCTGTGTTAATAATAATGTTAATATCAATGGAAATGGGCCATGTTGCATAACAGGCAGTGAATGTTATGGCTTGGAATGGAGAACTGCAATAGGCTAGAGAGCACACATTCTTTTGATGATGAACATTTCCAGGCTAAATGTACAAAAAGTGTCAGCCAAAATGTGTCGATACATTTTCATAGGTCAGTACAGGCAGAAAAGTAAAAAAAGGGTAAATCTAGGAAAAAGGTGAAATATCTATTGGAGGACAATACACAGACTAATATAGTGAAGCAATGTGAGCAATGTTTTGCTGATCCTGGGGGATATTGTAGAAATGACTGGAAACTCCATTCCCACTATGGGTTGCCCAAGTTATTGATATGCACTGACAAACCAAGCACGCATTGCTTTTTATAAACCCTGCCATTAAAATAAACTGTCCCTCCCTAACGATGTATGCCATTGACAGGCATCTGTAGCTTAATAACATTTTAAGGTTAACATAATGCTAGGAATCAGAGAGACGGCATACATGATCGGCATTCATAACGTACACGTTACTTGATTTGCTGTCAGGAAGAGTCCTGACAGCTACCGGACTGTAGAATTACTCATTATAGAGTTTTTCAAATACATTTTATTTGTTTCTTGTTAAAAGGCATAACTGTACTTCTACCCTAAATTAAATCCCTAACCACTATGTGCTAATTCATAATCTATGCTTGGCTTTAAAAACCTTCCATGACACTAAATACCACCTCAAATCTTAAGCCCTTATCCTTAATAGTATCTATTAAACTAACTTTAAAGGGAAACTATAGGGTCAGGAACACAAATTTGTGCCCCCCCCCCCCTCACGATACGCCTTTCCTCCCTAAATATAGTAATATCTTATTTGTATTCAAATCTGCAGCTGCTGCCTCTGCACATGATCTGCTGATGATCTGACATCATCAGAAGTGATTCTGTGAGCAATGCTTTCTTATAGGATGGGCTGAGACTGTCAAGGAGGCAGGGGCAGAGCCAGCACACAGCAGTCAAACAAAACCCAAAATCCCATACCAAGCGTTTAAGAACTATGTAGAGGCTGAGGAAGATATTGATGCATTTTTCCTAGATTTTGAAAGACAATGTGCCCTACATAAGATTGATATTGAGGAATGGGTGCCCTTATTGGCAAGTAGATTATCTGGAAGGGCAGCTGGAGCATATCGTATGGTTCCAGATGAAGAGATTAGGAACTATGACCGAGTGAAAGAGGTTATATTGGCTCGGTATGCTATTACTCCAGAAGCCTACCGGAGGCGGTTCAGAGACCTCAAGAAAGCAGAGAAAGATGCTCATGCAGAATGGGCCTGCATGCTACACAGAGCTGCACTAGGCTGGGTACAGGCACACAAAGCCCGCACCCTAGAAGATTTACTACAGCTAGATCTTCTGGAACAATTCTTCAATGGGCTGGCACCAGACATCTAGGAGTGGGTCAGAGACCGGAATCCCATCTCCCTTACAGAGGCAGCCAGAAGGGCCGATGAATACTTAGATGCTCGCCGTCAGCAGAGGCCTTCTCAACCATGGACCTTGGTCCGCCCTTTCACAGGACCAATGGGTACCGCAGCACCACAGAGGCAGTTTCCACTAACTAATGCCCCACAGCCCAGGTTCCAGCCATCAAGCTCCATACAGTGCCACAACTTTAAAAAGTGGGGTCATTTCACAAGAGACTGTCCACAGAGCAGAGATCGAGCGACCTGGATCTGACCCAGTCCACCACTGTGTGCCACCGCTAATTATTACCAGGTGGAAACACCAACAACCTATACCACTCCAGCGCCAGGTCCAGTATCCGCAGTCAAACAGTGGGAAGTCCTGCACGAAGCATATCCTCTCCAAGCAGATGCAGACAACCCCCAGTACCATACCGTAAACCTGCAGGGGAAGGAGGTTCAAGGACTTCGGGACTCGGGGGCCACACTAACCCTGGTAAAAAGCCACCTGTTATCCAGCAATGCCAGGACCAAGAATACTGTAGCCGCACGGCTAGCTGGGGGAGCGGTATACCGGCTACCCACAGCAAGGGTACATTTGTATTGGGGAGGGGGGGTCTGGGATGGCGGAGGTGGGGTTGATGCCTAACTTACCAGTTGAAGTTCTGTTGGGGAATGATCTGGGGAAGCTTACCTCTGCATTTGAACCACAACCCACACCAGGAGAAGCAGGAGAAGCATATCCAGTAGTTACCCACACCAGGAGAAGCATATCCAATGGTTACCAGACAACAGGCCCGCACCCATGACCAAAGCTCACACCTGGAGGTTCAGGTAAGAGACCAAAACCCATCCCTAGATTGTTTGCTCTGGGCTGCGCCCACCGATTTTGAAGCAGAGGTGATCACAGATGCCACGCTTCAGATTTATAGAGGCCGAGTCACCTCTGACCAGTCAGGAGTAGAGAGGAAAGATTTGTGTGGGATAAGAAGTTACTGTACAGGGAACTAGATGGGTTCCAAGACTACACCTGTGCATATTTAGATGGCATTGCCATTTTTAGCAATACCTGGCAGGAACACTTGACCCATATAGGAGTGGTCCTAGATAGAATTAGGGAAGCAGACTTAACCCTGAAGCCTGCTAAGTGCAAAATAGGCATGGCCAAGGTGCAGCTCCTCAGGCACAGAGTGGGATGCGGCCAGCAGAAGCCTGAGCCCGCTAAGGTCGAAGCCGTGGCCCAGTGGCCAACCCCCAGGACTAAGACATGATATTTGCCTTTTTAGGGAGAGCCGGATACTACCTGAAATTTTTGCCCAATTATAGCGCCCTGGCCAAACCCCTTACTGACTTTACCCGTAAAAACCTTCCCTACCAAGTCACCTGGACCCCGGAGTGTGAGCAGGCATTCCAACAACTGAAAAATGCACTTATAAATGCCTTGGCAGCTCCCAAACCAACTAAACATGTTCTTGTTCACACAGATGCTTCTATGTTTGGATTGGGGGCAGTACTGAGCCAAGTGGGGGCCGATGACGGAGAACATCCCGTGGCTTACATCAGTCGGAAGCTGTTACCTAGAGAAGCAAGCTACGACGCTATCGAGAAAGAATGCCTGGCCGTGGTTTGGGCCCTCAAAAAGTTACAGCCATATCTATATGGTGCTGAAACCCATCCGACATGAAAGGCTACAGGCTGCCTGGCAGGGCCCATACCGGGTAGTGGAACAGAAAGAGGACAATACCTATGTGATCGGCCCATGCTCGGGTACTGGAGTCCGACGCCTGTTACATGTGAACATACTCAAGCCCTATTCCTTGCTCATGGATCACAACCCATAGGTCTGGTTGAACAGGTTGGCAGGGAACAACGCAAGGCTGCTGCGCTGGAGCTTGGCGCTGCAGCCATTTGACTTCACGATTCAGTACCGCCCGGGGAAACAAAATGGGAATGCGAATGGGTTGTCTAGACAAATTCAACTGGAGAAATGATCCGTGAGCAACCCCAGACATCCTCAAGCTGATCCGGAAAGGATCAGACTGTGTATGCTGGCTTGTGGTCACAGGGGAGCAGTGTAGCAGAATGGGCTTCGCCACAGTGTCTGTCTTTCACTAAGAGCTGTCCAACCCCCATTTTGTTGCTTTATTTCCTAATATTGTACATGTTTGTTACTTGTAGAATCAAGTAACAAAATAGTATCTGGTAGCGTTCGTCTGGTTGTTCATCTAATTTCCACCATAGAGTTCGACGAAATAACTACCGAACAACCAGAAGAGGAGTGTGTCGCCAATTGACCTCTCTAACCTGGTTCACACTCTCTCAATTGCCGACAAACGAACGGACTAGGGGATCCCCCTGCGTGGCCACCATTCGCCATACGAAAACGTGGCGGATGCCATCTTTGAATACGAATTACACCAGCGGTGTTTGGTCTGTCGAGTGTCTGGAACCCAAATTAGACACTCTACGGCACGAACACCGCAGAGACTTCCATCTTCGTATAAGTTCATGAAAACTCAGGAGAACAGAGCGGCATTCAGTGAAAGGAATCAGACGAACGAGAGGAATTGAACAAACTAAGGCACGAACCATGTTTTTATGTACTTTCATGCATTTCAGACTCCCGAACAGAGACTGACCGCACAGCCCAAACACATGGAACTATTCTCGGCTTACACCTCAAGTGCGGTCGTTAAAACTAAGACCTCCATAAAACTGTCGAACCCCTGAACCGATCTGGGTAATTTTTCAGTATGCTGCTTCCCCAGATCGGGGCTATCAGAGGATGTCTGAATTATGAGTGTATCACATGTTTTTGGGGTATATCTAGAAAAGTATGAAAATTGTAATTCTTCTGTTTGGAGATAATTGAGTTGATACAGTAATTTACTTATTTATCTCCTAAGCAGAGGGGAGGGATTGTGCGCAATGTATGGGAGTGACTTATTATCTGACTCTGTCTGTATTGGTTATTTTATGTTTTTACTGGTGCCCCACAAGGTCCACCTGGGTGGTAACCGTTTGGGCAAAACCTGCATAAAAGGCCAGCCTGGCCATTAAAGATTCAGTTCTGCTCCTAATACTGAGTTTCGTCCAGTTATTGGGAAGGATGATGGGATATTCATGGATTATCTTATGCTTATGCCTGCTGTCTTGAAGTTTCCTGTTTGTTCCTGAGTAGCTGTTGGAGTAGCCAATGGAGAAGAAGCCCTACTACCATCAATCTCTGCTACAGCGCCCTTCCATCTGATTGGGCGGCGAGACCCCTCTTGTCCCTGGATGCTGATTAACACGAATAGGATTCGCGCCTTTCAGCGGATTGCTGACATAGGGTTTTGCGCCCTATCTTCTGATTGGGCCGCGAAACCCCTCTCCTCCCCGAGCACTGATTGGTGCAGCCGAGTTTCACGCCCTTTCTTCGGATTGGGCAGCGAAACTCCTTCCTCCCCCTAATGCTGATTGGTGCGATTTGGTTTGCGCCCTTTCGGCTGATTGGTTTTTGCTTGGTTTGGGTGTGAAGTTTGAATTCGCCAGACTAAACCAAGCAACACCATATAGCTAATTCCAGGGATGTACAGAGCCTTAAGCCCCAGCCTTTCGACGCTGATATCTCCGGCTCTGTACATCCGATCACTCTGCTTTTTGCTGTGATCCTAGGGGGAACCCAGGTCTATTCATCCATATAACCCTGTACCGGGGCGCCGAGCCCCAAAGTTCACCCTCCTGTATGTAATGTGTACTCATGCATGTCCCTGTGTCCTGGTAGTATCTCCCAGAGTGGGAGATGGTTATCTGTTCCCCAGCCCCATCCTGCATGAGATTGTGTTGTGTTGGATGGAGACCCACTGTGGGGGTCTGTGAATAAAAAGCTGGGCGCCCAAATAAACATTGTCAAAGTTGTACCCTTGAACTGTGTCCTGTATAGTTACTGGGGAAATGGGTCTGACCTACTATCTCTAAAAACGGGGTAACCTGCCGGGTTACCCAGGTCCTGCTCCAGCATCTCATGAGGAAAGTTCAGTGTCTGCATGCAGAGTGTGGAGACACTGACTGGCAGTATTGCACAGTGTGCTGCACTTCCCATGGAAGCACCTCTAGCAGCCTTCTGAGGAGTGGCCAGTGGAGTTATCACTGTAATGTGTAATGTAATGTGGAGGCTGTAATGTAAACTCTGCATTTTATCTGAAAAAAAAACAGTGTTTACTGCAAAAAGCCTGAAGGGAATGATTCTACTCAACAGAACAAATACAATAAGCTGTAGTTGTTCTGGTGACTATAGTGTCCCGTTGAATATGAACTAAAATCCCATTTCCACAGAAATGACTCAAAACAAACAAAAAAAAAGACCAAAAAATAGAAACACAAAATTGTTTTATAATGTGCTACTGTTTGGTTGAGCCATTGAGACAATGCTGAAATAGTTGATGTAAAACTCGTCATTTATGTAGGTTTCACAAATTCATAATCTTATTGTAGCATGAATGATTTATCTACTGTTGTGTGGTAAGTTGTGTGGAAAAATACACTAATTTATGATTAAGATCTAAAACAAAAATCTAACAGAAGCAGTTTTTGCTTTTTATATGGATCGATAAGATACTGCAATGAAGGTTAAAGTCAATACCATTTATCTAGTTCGTAATTTTTAGTACAAAGCTCATTCCGTCCTTATCGGAAAGACAAGGGATAAAGTAGAAGTAAAGGTGACCCAGCTAACAGCATTGTCAATATAATTTTAGCCATATGAATTCAGTAGAAGCCATAAGACTTACTAATCTGTTCAATGCTGCGACAGACTGCAGTCATTTAATGTAATGCTGAATTCATGTTGTAATACCTATTTAAATACTAGTTTTTCTACGTTTGAAAACCTCTAGTGTATTTAAGCACGCCGTATGGCTAAACTCAGGAAACATATGTTGTTTCCAACTGTCTTCAGGCTTATGCGATTCAGTAATTCACACTTTCTGAAAACAAGTTTAACTTTAAAGTATTTATTCCCAAAGCTTCTAAACATTTGTTTTCCTTTTATAAAGTTTTTATGTTATGTGGTTTTGGGATTCAAACTGACCAATCCAATCAAAGGGTTCCAATTAGAGCTGTTGACATAGTTATTCTCCTAGGATCTACTCATCTTGGTCAGTGTGATGTATAATGATTACTGCCTGGAGCATTGATGTAAAAGAAAGCTTATTCAGCTTCTTCTTATTTGACAGGGGATGACTGCTAAGTTTCGACAGGTTATACTTTTGTTGAAAATAACTTTTGTTTTTAACTGCAAGCTTCTCTAAACACCATAACCACTATAGTGAGTACAATGCAAAAAAGCTATGAGTACCATCCACAATTTTAATTTATTTTTTGCTATGGTTTGGGGATGGATTGAATGGATTGAATGGAGGGTACCACCACAGCCTACCCGCTCTTTATTAACATTGATAATGTAGTATTAACACTTATACATACCAATATCATTACCTTTGAATCTAGACAGTGATGTCTAACTCAGAGCACCAGAGCAGGGCTCTCAGTATCCCGCCATCTTACCCAGTTTGGCAGGAATGTGAGTGTCCTCTTTTACATGCAAAGATGACTGTGTTAATCTTCCAGTTTACACACATGACCTCATGTCCTATGTAAAGTCCTGTTTGTGAATAGATTTCCACACAATGGTTCGTATTGACCACAGGTATATTTGTATAATGTTATCAAATCCCCTCTGAGGCAACGTTTTTCTAAACTAAAGAGGTTTAAATTTGTTAACCTTTTTTCTACCTGGGAGCTGTTGTAAACAGCATGTAAACCATGCTATTATCTAATAGGTTAAAGGAGCACTATAGGATCAGGAACACAAACATATATTTCTGAGCCTATAGTGTTAAAACTACCATCTAGCCCCCTTGGCCCTCTCTTGCCTCCCTAAATATAGTAAAATCTTACTTGTATTCAAGCCTGACGCTGCTGGCTCTGCCCCTGTCTGTCTCAGGATAGCAAGCTGTCTGCTGACATCATCAGAAGTTGTTCTGAGCCAATCACAATGCTTCCCCATAGGATTGGCTGAGACTATCAAGGAGGCAGATCAGGGGCAGAGCCAGCACAAGCCAAACACAGCCCTGGCCAATCAGCATCTCTTCAGAGAGATGAATTGAATCAATGAATCTCTATGAGGAAAGTTCAGTGTCTGCATGCAGAGGGAGGAGATACTGCTATGTTGTGATTCACACTAGGCAAGACTGACATAGAAATCAGCTCTAACAGCCATCTCAGGAGTGGCCAGGGAGGTTATCACTAGGCTGTAATGTAAACACTGCATTTTCTCGGTAAAGACAGTATTTACAGCAAAAAGCCATAATGAGATTTGTACTCACCAGAACAAATCCAATAAGCTGTAGTTGTTCTGGTGACTATAGTGTCCATTTAATAGTATAGAGAATAAACTTTTATGAGTTTTTAATTACACTACATACTGTATTTTTCTTATGCAGAAATTTCAAAAATGTAAATATTATTGTGTGCAAATGAAACATTGTAGGAGTTTACACAGTATTTCAAAGTTGCAAAAAATCCATAGAAGGAGTACATTGCATTGTGACTCTGCAAACATGTCTAGGTCAGTTGACGTGAAGTTCGCATATGCAGCAGTGGCTGTGCAGTGGAAATCAATTATTTAAATCCATATTGGGGATCACTGAAGCAATTAGAAATGTATTAATCTCATTGCACTACCTAGTAGATTTGTGCATTCATTTGAGATAAGTCCAGATTTGAACAAGATGAGTGATGGTTAGGGGACAGCCACTCCATGAACAATAGAGGAAAAAGGAGGCAAAATACAACAGCTATACTTCTAAGTAGGATTCTTCTAGACCAGGGGAACCCAAACGTTGACTTACTGACACGTTGACTTACTGAGGGAGCCAGATCAGGAGACAGAGATTGCCTGCTTTAACCCTTGCTGTTCCTGGAGGAGAGTGGTAAATAGTCTGTGTGATTGATCCTAGTGTGAGACTGATTAGGTTTAGGTTGCTGCTGTACCTACCAAACTACAGATAGTTCCACTTGCAACAACTGTGAGTGGAAGATAGCCCAGATAATTGATCTGAATGTGAAACTGTTTATGCTGTATCTAGTCACTGCCAGTAACCAGTGGCGTACACACAACCCATGGGGCCCCGGTGCGAAAACTGATCCGTGGCCCCCCCCCCCCCACGCGCGCTTACTCTGCGCGGGCTGGGGCCGCAACACATGCGGCGGGCACCTGGTCGACCCGTGCGACCGCGGTATGTACGCCAGTGCATGCATAAACACATACACTTAAAGGACCACTACAGACACCCAGATCAAATCAGCTCAATGAAGTGGTCTGGGTGCCAGGTCTCTCTAGTTTTAACCCTGCAGCTGAAAACATAGCAGTTTCAGAGAAACTGCTATGTTTCACTGAGGGTTAATCCAGCCTCTAGTGGCTGTCTCATTGACAGCCGCTAGAGGATTTTCTGCGATTCTCACTGTGAAAATCACAGTGAGAAGACGCTGAACGTCCATAGGAAAGCATTGAGTAATGCTTTCCTATGGGCGGTTTGAATGCGCACGTGGCTCTTGTCACGCATGTGCATTCGGAGCTGAGAGGCGGATCGGGACGGAGAGATCCCCAGCGCCAAGGGAGTCCGGCGCTGGAGAAAGGTAAGTGCTTTAGACACACACACACTCTCATGAACAGACGCACACATTTACTGACAGACACACACTCAGTGACAGACGCACACACACACTAACACACACACACTCTAACACTAACACACACTAACACACTCACTAACACACACTCTACACACACACTAACACACACTCTACACACACACTAACACACTCACTAACACACACTCTACACACACACTAACACTAACACACTCACTCACACTAACACACTCACTAACACACTCACACTAATACACTCACTAACACACACACTAACACACTCACTAACACACTAACACACTAACTAACACTAACACTCACTAACACACTCACTGACACACTCACTGACACACTCACTCTAACACACTCACTCTAACACACTCACTCTAACACACTCACTAACACACACTAACACACTCACTAACACACTCACTAACACACTAACACTAACACACTCACCAACACACACACACCAACACACTAACACACACTCACTAACACCAACACACTCACTAACACTAACACTAACCCACTAACACTAACACACTCACTCTAATACACTCACTAACACACACACTAATACACTCACTAACACACACACACACTAACACACTCACTAACACTAACGCACTCACTAACACACTCACTAACACTAACACACTCACTAACACACACACACACTAACACACTCACTAACACTAACACTCACTAACACTAACACACTCACTCTAACACACTCACTCTAACACACTCACTCTAACACACTCACTCTAACACACTCACTCTAACACACACACACTAACACACTCACTAACACACTCACTAACACTAACACACTCACTAACACTAACACACTCACTAACACACTCACTAACACTAACACACTCACACGTTTTTTTTTTGTTTTTTTAATCCCCCCAGCCTCCTTACCTGTGGGAGATCTGAGGGGATTCCCTGGGGTCCAGTGGTGCTGCTGGGCTCCTGGGGGGGGCGGTCACCCGGCTGGCGGGCGCGCGAGGGAGCACTGTCCCCTGGGTGCTCCCTCTTCAGCTCCCTCGCGCACCGCACTGAAACCGGAGCCGGAAGATGACGTCATCTTCCGGCTCCGGTTTCAGTGCGGTGCGCGAGGGAGCTGAAGAGGGAGCACCCAGGGGACAGTGCTCCCTCGCGCGCCCGCCAGCCAGCCGGGTGACAGCAGGGCCAGCCTCGGGGGGCCCTGAGGTGGCCAGCTCCTGGGCCCCCCAGCAGAAGAGGCTGGCCCTGTGGGTACATACCTGGGTCGCAGGGCGGCCGGGCCCCCTGGTGGGCCGGGCCCGGTCGCAGCCGCGACCCCTGCGACCCCGGTATGTACGCCACTGCCAGTAACACAGTGCCACTTACACAAACTTTGAGTTGGAAATAAATATATCATGTTTTAAAACAGTTTAATCCTAGCATAGGACTGGTGGTTAAGTTATTGCTGTGGCTAGCCACTTTCAGTGACACTTACACCAAGTTTGATTCACAGATTTAGAATTGGACCAGTTTTTTTTGTTAACTATTTGCAAAAAGAAAAACACTTTCTTTGGGTGAGAGTGTATTGTTCACTAAAAAACAAAAACATAGCTAACATAATGTGTTTATATACATGATAGTTTACTTATGTTCCCATAGCAACCACTGGGGAACTCTCACTTTGTAGTATGATTCTTGCTGTCACGTATTTTTCACACATTTTATACACATCACTGATGCTTTGTTCACTTATGCACACCACTTAATCTTTCACCCCAGCGGTTTTCTTTTTGGATAACTAATATTAGTAGATCGATAACTTAATCTTTAATCCTCCTGATTATTCATACAATATTTAAACACATCTCTCTCTGCACTTGGTACACTCCATTTTCACTTGGCAAATTACAGCCGTCTGACAGCTTGATTGTTTACACAGTCTCTTAGCAACGACGGCATCTACACGCAAGCATGTCTTTTCTTGCCGCATGGTGTGCTGCGAACTTCCGGGTTCGGAGGGGTTTGGGCTTCAAAATCTCACTGGTTATTGGTAAGTGTAATTTACATTTCCCTATATTTTATGTATCCTTTATATTTTATTTGTTATGTTACACTTGTTTGGTGATCTTGAAAAAGACCCGACAGGGTCGAAACGTTGATCAGGACACAAAGCAGAGTGTAGGGGTCTCGATGGGACATTCTTGTGTATTAAGGAGGATAGGTAGGTTGGAGCAGCATTATGCAGGGACTTGTAAGCAAGCACCAGAATATTAAATTGAGCCCTATATCTAACTGGAAGCCAATGCAGGGACTACCAGTGCGGACAGGAAAATGAGCCTCGCCGGCGCATTCATTATAGATTGCAGCAGTGCAATCTGGGAACACGTAAGACTACTAAGAAGGGGATTGCAGTAGTCAAGGCGAGAGAGAACAACAGCGTGGACCACCTTAGCTGCACCCGGCGTTAAACAGGGGCGGATGCACGCTATGTTTTTAAGATGGAAGCGATAGGATTCGGCGATAGATTGGACATGAGGGGCGAAGGACAGGTTGGAGTCAAAAAGAACACCCAGGCAGCGAGCCTGTGAGGTAGAGGTGATGGTAGCACCGTTGACTTGAAGGGAGACAGACATGGGAGTAGCAACACTTGAGGGAGGAAAGACCAGAAGTTCTGTTTTGGACAGGTTGAGTTTAAGGAAGTGAGCAGCCATCCAGTAGGAAATAGAGAGGCAGTCAGAGACACGAGTCAAGATGGGCGGAGAGAGATCAGGAGAGGACAGGTAGATTTACGTGTCATCTGCATAGAAATGATAACGGAAGCCAAAGGAGCTGATGAGTTTACCAAAGGAGGCAGAATAGATAGTTAACAGTATGGGACCAAGGACAGAACCTTGGGGGACGCCGACAGAGAGTGGTTGGGAGGAAGAGGCAGAGTAAGAGAAAGAAACACTGAAAGAGCGCTGGGAGAGGTAGGAGGGGCACCAGGAGAGAGCAGTATCCCGTAGATCAAAATTACAGAGCATGCAAAGAAGCTTTTGATGATCAACAGTGTCAAAAGCAGCAGAAAGATCAAGGAGAATTAGGATAGAGTAATGGCCGCGAGATGTAGCAGCAATTAAAATGCTGGATACTTTGGTTACAGCCGTTTTGACAGAATGACCAGCATGGAATCCAGACTGAAGGGGGGCAAGCAGAGAGTTGGATTCAAGAAAGTCAGTCAATCTGGTGTACACAACTCTCTCGAGGATCTTGGAGGCAAATGGCAGTAGCGATATAGGGCAGTAGTGGGATGGGGAGTTGGGGTCAAGGCTGGGCTTTTTCGGAATTGGGGTTATGGTTGCATGTTTGAAGGGTGAGGGAAATGTGCCAGAGAAAAGAGAGAGATTGAACATTTTAGTGACAGGAAGAGCAAGAGAGGGAGACAAGGTGCGGGTGAGTTACGAGGGAATAGGATCTAAGGAACAGGTGGTGGGGCGGGAGGACCGGAGCACTCAGAAACCTCTTCTGCTGTAGCAGGTGCGAATGAGTGTAGAATGGTGGAGGGAGTGGAGTTGGGTGATGTATTGGTAGGGAAGGGAGAGAAATTAGAGATCTCTTCTCTGATTGTAGAGATCTTCTCAGTGAAGTGAGATGCAAAGTTTGTGGCGGACAAGGTGGTAGATGGAGGGGGAGTAAAAGGGCGAAGAAATAGGTGTGAAATAGGTGCTTGGGTTGTTGGGACAGTGTACTTATGAGGGTGTTAAAGTAATTTCATTTTGCAGCGGAAAGAGCCAGGCTGTAGGAGCGCAGCATAATTTATAGCATAAATTTAAGTCAGATGCAGTGTGAGACTTTCCCCTCTGCATTTATCAACAGAGTAGGCAGGTAAGCAAGTGCCTACTCTGCCTTATCTAGACAGGGGTCCTCTCTGCACTACCAATTTTGGGTGCCTATAGGATCAGCCGGCTCTGGGGGGCTCAAGAGCCGATCGCCCATCGCACTGGCCACAAACAGGAGCAGCCCACCAGGAAACATCCTGGTGGGTGCCCCGAGCAGGTCGGCGCCCCAGGCAAATGCCTAATTCACTTAATTGTAGCACCAGCCCTGTTTGCATCATAATCCCATGTAGAATGGGTGCATTCCCTAATTCACCATCAGCAGTAGTGGCCCGGCCTTTCAGAGTAGTAACATATCTTCTACCGCTCTGAGGACTGCTGACACCTCCTCGACCATGAGTACTGCTGCTTACACCTTCAAAGCTGCAAGCACTGCTGACACCCCTGCCACCACCACCAGCAGCCAGGGCTGACTCTTTCACAAGGCAAATTAGGCACCAGGGAGGCCTGAGGGAGCACACTCTCCTAGTGACTGGCACATCACTCCTCCTCCTGCTGGTCACTGCATGTAGAATGGATGGGCAGACTGCAGTAGAGGATCTTCTGTATCCTCTTCCCAGTCTGACCGGAAGCTGATTTCTGAGTGCACTAAACAGCTTCCTATCAGGTTGGGTAGAGGAAACAAAACTGAGCTCCTTGTCTTTCCTCCTCCTAATACTGGTCCTCCTCTTTCCCTCTTCAAGTTAGTGGTATCCACATCAGTCCATCCTTGCAAATGTGCTGTCTTGGCATCGTACTTGATTCTGGCCTCACAGCCAGTATGTTGCCAAATCCTGTAGATTCCATTTTAAAAACATAGCCCGCATCCGCCCCTTTCTTATGCAAGATGCAACCAAGGAGCTTGTCCATGCTCCAGTAATTTCCTGCATGGATTATTGTAACCCTCTCCTAATTGGTCTACCCAAAAGCCGTATTGCCCCGCTACAGTCTGTAATGAATGCTGCCTCCAGACTGATTTTCCTCTCTAGTCAGTCCTCTCACACCGCACCCCTCTGTCAGTCCTTACATTGGCTTCCTGTATCCTATAGGAGTCAATTCAAAGTGCTAACCCATACCTATAATGCATTGACCAATTCTAGCCCATCATATCTCTTCACAGATCCATAGGTATGCCCTTTCTCAGTCTCTCCTCTCTGCCCGTGACCTTCTCCGGTAGCTCCCTTCCTATGGAAAAGTCTGCATTCTGCCATCAGACTCTCCCATAGTCTTCAATCATTTAAGAAGTGCCTTAAAACCGATCTCTTTAGGAAAGCTTATAGCCTCCCAGAGTAACCTCTACCTCACATACCTGTCCATTGCTCTCTCCTAAAGGGCAGCATTCTACTCTCTCCTCCAGCTCTGCTTCACTCTCACCTTATTTGATTGCTCTTTCCTGTCCTAATGTGTTTTATACCCCACCTTCTATAGACTGTAAGCCCATTTGAGCAGGGCCCTCTTCAACCTATCGTTCCTGTAAGTTTTTCTTGTAATTGTCCTATTTATAGTTAAATCCCCCTCTCATAATATTGTAAAGCGCTGCGGAATCTGTTGGCACTATATAAATGACAATAATAATAATAAAAATAAAATATACACTGCTGTCAGCTCGGACATGCTACATGAAGGTTCAAAGAGACACACAGGGATGGGAGGTACAAAGGGACACACAGAGGGCTTGGGGGGGATAAAGAAACACACAGAGGGGCTGGGGACAGAGGCGTAATGAGCAACCACTGGGTCCCAGTGCAAAAATTGCCCTGGGTCCCCCATATGTCTCATTTTCCCCAGTCCCTCCATGTGTCTCATTTTCCCCCAGTCCCTCCAGGTGTCTCATTCTCCCCCAGCCCCTCCATATGTCTCATTCTCCCCCAGCCTCTCCATGTGTCTCATTCTCCCCTTAAGCCCCTCCATGTGTCTTATTCCCCCCCCCCCCCACCCAAGCTCCTCCATATGTCTCATTCTTTTCCTTAGCTCCTCCATGTTTCTTAATCTACCACCCAACTCCTCCATGGGTCTCATTCCTTTATCCCTCTCCTCTCCTGTACCCGCTCACCATCATTTAGCATGGCCAAGTGGACTGCGGTACCTGGTCTGACAGGAAGTGCTCTTTACTCTCAGTGAGCACTTCTTGTCCAAGGTCCACTCAGCCAGGCTTCATGCAGTGACTGGCAGGAGAGTGAGCTCTGTGCTGTGCACTCCTCTTTTGCTGGGCATCCTGCGACTGTGTGTCCACTTTACCACCCACTTTAGGTTTTTACTGCAATACAAGAAGACTTCATGGTATTTTAAAAGATGAGCTAAATGACCAATTTAGATAATTGGGAGTTAATTATGATTATATAAAATCTAAACCATGGAGAAATAAATTTAGGTGGATATATTTTCCTGGCCCAAAATATATGATTATCATCATCAATTAAGCCACACATACCAGGACAGTATTATATAAGAGGAAGGATTTAATGGAGGTTAATAAAACCTTTTAGATTTGTATACAGAATAGTGAACTAATTTGGGTTAAAAACATCACACATTTAAGTTTTTAGCATGTTTTTTTTTTTTTTTTTTATACTATTGGACCATTATTTTTGCCAAATTTGTAACTGGTTAGTAAAGTATGCATTGTATGGGTATACAATATATACTGGGTAGGTTGTGTGGGTGTTAAATTGAAGGGGTAACCAAAGATGTCCATAGACCATGTATTTTATAAGCCTATAGGGATAGCCAATGCGTACACCAATCCATGTTAGTGGGTATGTATGGAAGATTGGCTCTAACATTGGATGGTGAAGTAAGATTTGAGGGTTAGTGCTACAGAATATGGTTTTACTTTATAAAAAATCAATAATAATAATTTGGAATAACTGTGCAACTTTCTGGAGGTGATTAGTTATAACCTAGTCCTAGGTGGTGGCATAAATTCAGAGAATGCAGGTATTAATAAACACAATGAATATGCTTATGAGACTTGTTAATTGAAAAACAAAATCAATATTTTAGATAACTAAAGCCAAAAATGTTAAATAGCTGAAGATGAAGTGTTCATTTAGCAAAACATCTATTTACAAAAATGAAGTGGAGCAATTAGAAGAAACACTGTATTGGTTTCCATGGAAATTGCTCCATTTTATTTTGCCGCAGGATCATAGATATTTTGAAGAAGACTTAGACAAAATAAAGTGAAAACCTACTACCACAATGAAATATATATATTTTCCTAATAATACATTAATCAAAAGCATATGATTGCTTACAAACGGTCGGGTATCTATACAACAATGTAAATAAGACTGTACTGTTTAACCCCTTAAGGACCAAACTTCTGGAATAAAAGGGAATCATGACGTGTCACACACGTCATGTGTCCTTAAGGGGTTAAATATAACTATTATATGGCATTTTTCGGTAAGTCATTCAAGTAGACATTCTGACAATTCTAATAATGTATTTTTTTTTCTCCAGCAGGTGTAGCCCTTGCTCTGTGTGAAAAAAAATTGCAAATCCATAATTTTTGCATTGCCCATATTGTATATGTGTACAGTATCAGAATAAAACTTGGTGTTAACACAGAATCAAATCCTGAAGCAGCTTTATAGCATCATTATTTTTTTGTTCGGCTACAAATTAACTGTCTGTTTCAATCTGCTCTGTGTTCTTCTTGCCTTCGGGGAAACTTCTTGTCAACCGTGTAAATTTTATAAGTTTCTTTGTGCTGAAAACATAGTGCTTTTCATATCGCAAAGGATTCTTATTGATAAGGACAGCTTAAGAGAAAAAAAAAAAAAAAAACTGTCTCTAATACTTGTTACACTCACATTCCAAACTTTTATATAAAACATTGATATATTGTAAAGCGCTACGGAATCTGTTGGCACTATATAAACGGCGATAATAATAATAATAATAATATACCACCTAATAAAAAATATATGTAGTTATGGTAATTAAAATTAATTTTAGATGTTCATTGTTAATGGTCAGCATGCCATTTAATTATAGTTATGTGTATGAATTAATGGGTACCAGTGAGATAGTAAATTAGTTCCCCAACTTTTATATTTATAGCACCAATTGAAAGTGGAAAATTGAATCTCAGCAGGATGCAACCTGGCTTAGAAAACTGTATTCTCTTATGTTGTCATAGGCATTTGGAAATGTGACAAGGAGCTCGCTGAAGAAGAAAAGCACATTCTCTACTTCTCTTGGAGGCATCTTGCTGTGAAACTACTTGCTGTGCAGTCTGCAAGAAATTAAGTTCATATGGGACTTGGTACAGAAGTTCCACTCAAGTAAATTTTTTTAATCCAAGCTTTGCGTGAGCTATCCAAGATTGATCAGACTTAATGATACATACACAGCATTTCATGCACTAACAGCACTTTGATTGTCATTATAGTGTCCTTTCAAATAGACCATGTTTTGTTTAAGACAACATGTGAAGTCCGATCCAACTCTGAGAAACTGCGATAAAATTAGAGACATGCATAAATAGCATGCTTTCTACACCCAATTGAGGGGGGACACTGATCTAACCAATCAGTACCCTATCCCTAAGAATGCTGGAAAAGTATGTTGGCATGCCTGAATTTACATATGTGCAGTTGGAAGATCTCTTTACCTTGCAATTTCCTGACATGGGGAGGAGAGAAGGAGTCTGATCAGTATGATAATGCCGAGCAGGCTCCTGCTGCTGCACAATGAGTGGTCTGGTCTGAAACTGAGATGGGTTGCTAAGAGGGAGGAGAGGGGGTGACTGAAGAAATTTGCCTATCTGAGATACTTGCCCAATAATGCAGCCTGACTATATTTATACATGTTTATTACACACTCTTCAGTGTATGTCTTGCTTTATTTTGGTATACAAATATATGTTTAAAGGTGTTTGCTTGCTGGTTTAAATTATTATTATTTTTTTAAATGTCAAGTGATGCATGTCTCTTGAAAGAAACATTCAAAATACCATAGCCAAAATAACCTGATGCAGCGGTTATGGTGCCAGGAGTTCCTTGGTGCAGTCTGGAAGCAGGGACTGCAGATGTGGGTGCTGCAAGCGACCCAGGTAGGTGGTGAAACCATGGAAAAAAACATTTGACTGCTTACTGTGGGATGGTGCTGCAACACTTGCACCATTACCACTACAGTGGGCTGTAGTGGTTATGGTCCTTGGTGTTTTCCTTTAAACAAATATCCAAACTATCCAAACTATATCCAAGATAAAATTATTTGACTGCTTACTGTGGGATGGTGCTGCAAAACTCCTTGCACCATTACCACTACAGTGGGCTGCAGTGGTTATGGTCCTTGGTGTTTTCCTTTAAACAAATATCCAATCTATCCAAACTATATCCAAGATAAAATTATTTGACTGCTTACTGTGGGTAGGTGCCTTAATACTCCTGACACCATAACCACTACAGTGGGCTTTAGTGATTATGGTGTTTGGTGTTTTCCTCTAAACATTACTGTTTTGTATTAAATATGCCAACTATACCCAATAATAAAATCACATTTTTCTCTAGCTCATTGAAGGGGATTTATAGACTACAGAATGCAAAGCTAAATTTTAAATAAGTAAGTAATAAACACATTAAAAGGTAATTTAAAATGTAATTGCACTATAAAAAAAGAAACAATCCTTGTCGTTGATAAGGCACAAATGCTCCACATGAGTGAACAATGGTCACTTTTCAAATTTTACTGCCCAATTTTGCATTAATTCTTCTGGTTTATTGTGAATGGTCATTAAAACATATCTATTTTTATTTGCATCTATTAATTACCAATAACACTCCTCTGAATGAAAATACAATAGCTTGAAGTTATATGAAATAAGGATAAATACATATTATGGTTTTATATGCATATACATCTGTTGTACATGTAATGATCGATGTTGGTTTATAAAGCAGTAAAGAGAATTAATGAGGCAGACATTTGTAACATCCATTACGATTTCTGCACTTGGGATTATCTATAAATCCCCCCTTTACAGTCTCTG
Source organism: Pelobates fuscus (assembly GCF_036172605.1). Classification (NCBI taxonomy): domain Eukaryota; kingdom Metazoa; phylum Chordata; class Amphibia; order Anura; family Pelobatidae; genus Pelobates; species Pelobates fuscus. Next base: position 97,027,643 of record NC_086324.1, on the reverse strand, counting down.
TTCCGAGTAATAGGTTACCTCTGTAATATACTATACTATACATTGAAGCTGGGTATCTTTCCATTGATTTATTGCCACAAGATGAAACACGATTGATTAGAAGGCAGCATTAATAAAAGTCAGTTGAATACCGACTTGTCACATTCATTGCAAATATTGTCCTAAGTGACAATATACATCTGTAGTTACATGAAAGATAATCTATCAAGAAGAATAACCAGTTTTTCTACTCTGTTCCGTTAAAAATATGGTATTGTTATACGGCCCATTGCATATGGAATTGTGGTTTGCCCATTTAAACAGTATATTGAATTTGCTGCGTTTGTAAAAAAAAATTTAACTCTCCAGTTTCCACCTGAAACCTCTAGCCTGTCAAGCTGCCAGGATTTTAAAAATAACTTATTTTTTTACAAAGATGTATAGAAATCAGACATATTTAACTTTCCATTACAGATATTGCAGTGATCAGTCGTTAACTGTTTCCAACACAGTGTTTTTCAATATACGGTACATTGTAAAAAGGCTTATTTTTGCTCCATGTATTTTTCATTCATATGATGACTTCTATGCTAGTTATATTTGTATCCTAATGGAGATGTAACTTAAGAACTAATTGTTATACAAATTGTTTCATTTTATCATTTTATTTAATTTCACTTCCTTTTATTTTGCAATGTTTTTGTTTCCCAATACTTTTTTTCATTTTCATGGGATTTTGGTTTACCACTTAACTTCCATCTATTTCACACATGCTATTAATAAAATGCTTTTGACTATCATTCATACATTGTAATATACAGGATGGACCAAAATACAGAGTAGGATTTAACAGGCAAATTATTTATTAATTAGTAGTTCAATTTTTTTTGTTGCAGTTATATATTATAACTGAGTCTTGGGAGATTCATCATGGGTAATTTTACAAAGGAACAACGGGTAAAAAATAGTGGAATCTTATTTTCAAAATGGCATTTTCAAGTATTTTGACGCAAAGAGAAAATCGTCCTAAAATGTGATTTCAACATATATGTACGTAGTGGGGAATCGTGATGCAGCATAATAAAAGAGAACTATCCCACTTACCCCCCAAATAATGACAGTCATCGTAGTATGGATGAAACAGGCCACAGCACTTATTATAACAAATGATAAATGCTGTTTAACACATCCATAATTTATTTTAATCTTTATCTTTACTTGATATAAACCAAACATCAAACATAAATAACCATAACTTAACAAATAAGATAACATATAATGTCATGCAGTATAACCCAACCGTCCTTGCCAATATACTGACCATGAGCCTATGCACCACTTCTTCTCACCTCCCCCCTCGGCATAAATTAGTTTTTCATCCCAATGCTTACCGCCAGCCGACATTTTCCTCGATCAAAGGTTCCAAACTGAGAGTAAGGGAGGTTGAACCGAAAAGGGGATCCAAAAACCTAGCTCAAAACCCTCCGATAGGATTCGGGCTGACCAACGATTCTTATAAAGGTCAAGCCACAGGCGCATCGCGTTTACGACAACCGGAAATGTCGCCCTTAGCAAACCACTTCCAATTTATTGCCAGTTTTGACCCGCTTGAAACAGCAGGAGATGGGATGGGCTCCACCGCAAACCGGAGCACTCATGCTTGAAACTGCATGAGGATCCCCACTTACAGTGACTGTAGTTGAATTTCCAACAACAGCCCGGCCTCTGGTTGGGGGCCGATAAGCAGGAGGATGTCCCCCCACTGTCCCCCCAAGAAAGGATGAAAAAGCACTTTGTTGAGGAGCCAGACGAGTCATAATTGAGAGCCAGTGCCTATGTCCATCTGATTCCAGGACAAAGGACACTGCCAGCTGCTGACGTATTGTTCGTTGTATCTCCACCAACCCAGCCCCCCATAGGTACAACATGCGTTGAAGACAGTGTCCTGTTAGCAGAACAACGTGGAGCATGGGGAGCCTTCTCCCCAATGATGCTAGCCAGGATAGAGAATGCGGTATTTCTCCTTGTTTTTCTCGGATTCCTTACTGTCTTTCTCAACCAAGGGAGGAGCTTCCTCCAATGGCAGGAGGGAAAATATCTCTATGAAATCCCCTTTCTAAATCCTCCCTCTAATTTCTTGCTTCAAGTGCAAGCCAGCGGGCTAGACCAGTACATGTAAGCAGCTCCCCGAGCCACGTCTGAAACACCTGCCTCCTGGGAAGCTTCACCCACACTAGCTACTGCGTAGGCAAAGGGGGTCCTGAGGGCGCCGAAGGCAACAGGCCACTACCAACTACTGACATAGATACAGGGGGCCCTGAGGACTGCGCATTGAGGGGTTGCTGGGACCAAACTGACCTGAGTTGACTATCCATAGAGGATTCCTCGCAAACTGTCACCCCCTGTTCCCACTGATCTAAAAACCCCTGAAGACCTGAGAGGACCCCTTTCCCCCAACGTGGGACCCAACTGACTAAAAGCAGAGGGAACACCGTACTTACCAGCTGATGCCTGGTGCTCCGACCGCAGCACAGCAAGCACAGAAGGTGAAGGCAGACTGCCACGAATTCCAGTGTCCACTGTGTTCCTTAAAGGTGTTCCAGGTGCCACCTGCTGGGCAGTTACAGTAACAGTAGCCAGGTGCTGTGAGAAGAGCAACGGAGAGGAGGTTAGCCCACACTCCACACCAGGAGACAGCTGAGGTAAGTGGCCAGCAGGGGGTGTGAGGGGATTAACCTACAGGCCCAGGACAAACATGAGCAGGAGGACAGGAAGCTGTTTGCTGGCCCGAATCCCAAGTGGTACTGCGGTAAGACCACCCCCACCAAACTCACACACCAATAATTCCATCCACACATTGATGCATGACCTATCCCACACATCCACCCCCACACTCCTACATGTGCCCTTGTCCGCTTAGCTGTGCTATCTCCCCAGGAGTGGATAATTTCAAGAAATTCACAGATTAATTGGTTGCCATGTTTGCCCGTCATTTCATTTTCAGATTACTTCCTTTGGGAATATCTGAAATATCTGGAATATAACATCACTGGCCACTCCTTTAATAGCTGTTAGTGATCCTTCCTGGGTCATGGCTGCCTAAAATGCATCCAAACATTCAGTATCTCCTCCCTCTTCATGCAGACACTGAACTTTCCTCATAGAGATTCATTGATTCAATTCATCTGTATGAGGAGTTGCTGATTGGCCAGGGCTGTGTTTGATTTTGTGCTGGCTCTGCCCCTGATCTGCCTCCTTGTCAGTCTCAGCCAATCCTATGGGGAAGCATTGTGATTGGATCAGGCTACCACTTCTGCTGATGTCAGCAGACTGCTTGTTTTTTTTTAGGCAAACAGCATGCAGAGTTACAGTTTCAGGCTTGAATACAGTAAGATTTTTCTATATTTATGGAGGCATGAGGGGTACAGGGGGGGCTAGATGGTGATGTTAACAATATAGGGTCAGGAGTACATGTTTGTGTTCCTGACCCTATAGTGATCCTTTAATATAAACTTCCTAAAGAAATGGTCAGTTGAAACACTGCAGGCCCATTTCTTGGTAGAATAAAAAACTTCTGTCCTAAATAGTTTGGTGTTGTGGCTCCTTCATTATATTCACAAACAGAGTTATTTTCTAAAGTGAGAATTAATTGTGAGTTTCAAATAAAAAGCCAATATAGCCAAACTGGAAAAAGATATGCTTTCAGTTCAGCTACTTTGGCCTACAACTTGCAATTCTACTTGAATTCACTTTGCATTCTCACTTTAGTAAATAACCATATACAATATGAATTGTTGGGGATTCACTGTGAATTATAGTCAATTTTAAATTTTTGGTCAAACTAGCAGAAGTAAACACATAACTGCATGGAAGAATTTTTCCAGGTGGGCTAAATTTTACCCTAATTGTCTTTGGACGCTGAGACCTTAGTAGAACCTAGGATTGCTAGGTTTACAGTGTGCTGGTCTCCTAACTTATTGTCTATCTACGGGAAACGTATAAGGACAAGACTTGAAGATAAATGTGTCCACTGTTTATAGGGCGTGGTTAAGAGTTAAAATGGTGGTGTAAACAGCAGAGCTAGATCCTATTTGTATTGTTACATATTCAAACTGGTTTCCTTACTTTGCCTTATCTTATCTTTTGATTGCATTGAAATTCCAGTTTGAAATTCCATCCCAGTCAGTGTGAGCATTCCGTAAAGCTTTTATCTTTATGAAATACTTACAAGTGAAAGAGCTGTTTTAACAAAATACCTAAATGGAGTTTTTTCCAAGCTTGAGGGCTCTGAGCTGTCATTAACCAGGAAGAAGCTATAATATTAAAGACAACTATGTTCCTCTATTTCTTTTAGGGTAAATATTGAATAAGTACACTTGTCTGATGTGATGCCAGATACATGTCATTTACCAAGTGCTTTTCTTATAGAAATGAATGGTCCATACCTTTCACCTGTGTAGTACACTTTTACAAGGGGGGTGGTAACCAAGAGAGATAATAAATTTGGGCAACTACATACCAGCAAGCGACTTGGCAAATAGAATAAATTACTGAAAATATATAGCATGTGCACTCCACAAATAATTAGAGGAAACAAAAGATTGTTCCTATAAAACATATACCTTTTAATAATAAAAAAAAAAAAAAAACAACCAGCTAAAACAATGAAAAACAATTACCCTAGCTGTATTTAATAACTCTGAGGTGGGACATATAACACACTAAATAAATGATGTATCCAATTTAAACATTGGTTCATAACATATATATATATACTGATATAACAGATGTAAAAATAAAAAAAACTGTATAGGGTTAACTATGACATCACCACTGATGACGTGATGGACTTATCATAATGGGCGCGTTATTTAAACAGAAAAAAAACAGGGATACGGTTCCCCCTTGAAGAGCCGCCTTACTGGCGAAACGCGTGTCCAGTCTCAGCTGCACTCCTTACCCTTAGCAAATCAACCCCTTACCTACTCTGACCTATTCAGCAAATCTTACTTAAGTTTTTCTTATATCAAACTACTTTGTGTGTACACTTGTTAAGGCAGGCAAGATTTTAGGGGCTGATAGGGCAAGAGTTCAGTTAGTGCATCTATAGAAACCATTATACTTAGGAAATCTATAGCTGATCACTATATCAGGTGCCCTCAAAGGCACAGACCTAGGGTTACACTTAACTGACAGAAATTGGTATTTATCCACCGCAAGACTTTTTTATTGAGTGGACGGCTTAAATACCCGTGATTTAGATTGGGGCTTCTACGTGCGAAACCTACTGATCAGTGCAGGCTATATTTCAGTTCAGTTAACCCAGGTTACTTCAAGCTCAGGCACCTAAGTTCATACTTGATATTATACTTAATTAACTGTATGCACTATTATTGAATACTTTTGAGGTTTGAGACAGGAATTCACTAGCAGGTTGGTTTTACCCAAATAGACATTTAGGTAATATCTCCCTTCTCCCTCAATGTTCTAGTTTTGCTCATATAGAGACATTTACCCTTTTTTATAACTGTTGCAGATTTGTACATACTTTTAGATATTTACTTGTCTCCAGTCAAAGACTGTCTTGGAAAGTGACAATTGAGTGTTGTCCGCCCTACCTCTTTATCAAAGGTACTTTTCATTCTGAACAATATTTTTAGTATATATTTCTATCCCCTGTATACATCTCTCTGATGTCCTGTATTCCAGTGTTCTAAGGTTAATGTACCCTTTTAAGAATATCTATTAAATGTTATATATTATGTGTTAAGTTTATTAAGGATTTTATCTAACAAGGACAGATTATGTTCTCTTGTTTTCTATAATTAAATGTCTTTGAAGGGTTACCCCTTTTAATCTGTCCTAAAGTTAGTTTCTATACATATTAGTAGCTTCCTATAGCTTTCTGTCCTTTTTTGTATTTTAAAAAAGAGTAGGAACACAGTATAATATTGATAGGTAATCTTTTTTTATTTTTATTTTTCTCGACATGGAATTTATGAGTTGAAAAGATGATCTTGTTTTATAAGTTTTTCTTTTATTTTCTTGACTTGCTTTTATGCCTCCTGTTTTGGTGGTGGAATGTGTTGTGCGTGAGGGTAGTATGTTTTCTTTTTCATGGCAGACAGTACACAGTAGTTTTATCTAAAACTAGCATAATCAATATTTTAGGTAGCCAAAGCAGAGTTTGTTTTCATTTAGAAAACATACTAAACATTCCAATATTTATCATCTTCATTTTTCTGCATTCTATAAATTACAGCATTTTACTTCATGTTTCTGGGTTGAGCAGATTAGGTACATTAGTTTAGGGTCTTGATTTGTTTTTAAAGCTACTAAATTTGGTGGAATTTATCTAAATACTGTTCATTTAGTCAGTCGTGACCTGCTAGTCGATTGCAGCTGGCTTACTAATAGATTTCAGCGATATCAAACAGGCAAACAAGGATGTGGAAATCGTATCATTAACACCTGAAACATGCATTGCTGGACAGGCAATTTTGTATTCTTTTAGACCTGATATAAACATGTGGCAGGGCAGCTTGGAGGGAACATGTGTCATGTACGAACTTCGATAATCATTCCCTTGCAGTCCATCATCGTTTAATAAATCAGTACATCTGTCATTGCTGAAATTTATTGCTTGCAAGTGGTGCTGTCCTAATAGACACATGGTAGATACAGGGGCAGATCCCGAACCTAATCTCAGTAGGAGCACTGGCAGATTATTTAAATAAATAATCCCGGCACAATAACCACTACAGCTCTCAGTAGTGGTTTTGGTGCCAGGACTGCCATGGTGCCCTCCCACAGTAAGACGGTTAAACCGTTTAAAAAAAAAAAAGTGTGATAACATACCTGGGGTCTGCTGGGATAGGGGCAGTAGTGTGTATGTGTGTGAAGGGTACAGTTTGTGTGTATGGGGCTACATTGTGTATATTGGGGTGTGTTTGTGGGGGTGCAGGGTGTGTATTGTGGTCAGTGTGTATTGGGGTCTGTGTGTGTATTGAGGCAGTGTGTTTGTGTGCGAGTAGCACAGTGTGTATATAAGGGGGGGCTGTGTGTATTTGTGTGAGTGGTGTAGTGTGTGTGTATTGGGGCTTTGTGTATATGGGGGCTGTGTGTGTAAGGGGGGCAGTGTGTGTATTGGGGGACCCCGTTATCAGGGCATTCCTCAACGAAACGGAAAACAAGCGAGACATCCCAAATGTGAGAAGCAGGGGGTCTCGAAAGGCGCACACCTCGGAGCAGTCTGCAGACCGAGGGGTCCCTACCAACACCGGAACCTTGAAAAGGTACATGAGCCACTGAGATAGCTGATCGGAAAACATTGATAGTCCTATATAACTTACCCTGAGAAAACAGTTCAGCCAAGAAGTTCAGGACAGCCATGATAGGGGCCGTAAAGGGACCCAAACGTCTCTCCAGACACCAGCCATGCCAGGCTCGCCAGGCGTGTAGATATGATCTTCTGGTGCCAGGCGCCCAAGAGTCCCAGAGTAACTCTCTAGCCGTAGTCGATAGTCCCGACACATCCCTTGAACCCCGGAAATGGCCCAGGCCACCAGAGACAGACGATCCTCCAATATCAACGGATGTGGATTCCCTGCTGGATCCCACAGGAGAAACTTGGAGGCAGGTAACCGTACGATAACTCCAACAGTAGGGGGAACCATGGTTGACTCCTCCACAGAGGTGTGATCAGGAAGATTGACACCCTCAAAAGCCTGATCTAATGTAACGTCCGAAGGATCATGGAGAAGGGGGGAAACGCATGTGAACCCGACAGGGGCCATATTTGAAGGAATGCGTCCCCTGCCACACTGAGGGGATCCGAGACCCAGCTGAAGAACAATTCCATCTGTCGATTCACCCTGGACGCGAATAGATCCAGATGAAGGCGACTTCTCAGGAGGTCTAGTATTTGAAATACAGGAGGGTGAAGTTGCCAGTCCAATGTCAGGATAACCAGTCCGCCACAAAATTGTCTTGTCCCGTGAGGTATTCTGCTATGATTGACAACTTCCTGTCCAGACAGTACTGGTAAATGTCCGACAGGAGTTTGGACCGGGAACCTCCCAGCCGGTTTATGTAGCGGACAGCTGAGACGTTGTCCATGCGAAGAAGCATTGAGCAATGACTCTTTCCTTTGGTGAAGCTGTGAATGGCAAAAGACCCTGCAATCCGCTCCAGACAGTTGATGTGAAGAGCCTTTTCCTCCAGGGTCCAAAGTCCTCCTGTCGCCACGAATATCATTCCAAGCCTCCATGTCTCGAAGCCACCAATGGAGTTCCAGACGGGCTTCGTCCGAGAGCAAAACAACTTGGTCGTAGAAGGCTGACGAACGAAGGTAGCGAGCCTTCAGACGTTGGAGAGCCTGGTAGTGCAGGGGTCCCAGGAAAATGGCTTGAATGGAGGAAGAAAGTAGACCTATGGTGCTGGCCAGATCCCATAACGTAACCCTCCGGTTGCGGAGTAGGCACCTAATGTCCTTCCTGATGGCGCCCACCTTGGATACAGGAAGGCAGAGCAGCGCTTAAATCGAAATCACCACAAAACAGAGAAACTGGACCGACCAAGAAGGGGTCAGCTCCGACTTCTCCATGTTGATGACGAACCCTAGGTCCTGGAGCAGGTGGATAGTGAACGCTGCCTGCTGACACAGAACTTTGGGATCTTGCGCCATCAACAGAATATCGTCCAGATAGATCATCAATCTGATCCCCCTGGCTCTCAGTGTCGCCATGAACAGCTACTCTCTCTACTCACTGATCCGAGGGGGAGCAGCTACATAGCACAGATAGTCCAGACAGCAGCTCCCAGCCTCCAGAGACAGACTACAGCTCAGGTATGTGAAGGATGGGGGGTAAGGCAGCAGGGAGACATGGAGACACTAGAGGACACATGGGGACACTGAGACACTATGGGACACTGGGAGAGAGTCCCCTAGTCTCCCAGTATCTGTGTTCCCATGTCTCTCAGTGTCCCTAGTGTTTTAGTTTACCAAAATGTCAGTGTCCCCATGTATCCCAGTGTCTGTGACCCCATTTCTCCCAGTGTCCCCAAATGTCTCAGTGTCCCCATGTTTCCCAGGGTCCCCATGTCTGTATCCACAAGTGCCCCCATGTCTCCTAGTGTCTCAGTGCCCCAAGTGCCTTAGTGTCCCCAAGTGTCTCAGTGTCCCCGGGTCTCTCAGTGTCCCCATGTCTCACGGTGTCCCCATGTCTCTCAGTGTCCCCTAGTATCCTAGTGACACGGGACATACTGAGACATGAGGACACAGACACTGGGAGACTGGGTGACATGGGGACACTGACATAGTGATATATAGGGACACTGATGCCAGGCTGGCCTTCCAATTCTTTGGACAGACATACCCACCTTTTAGGCATGTTCACCCCTTTTGGCACTTCTGGTCACGTTATTCGCGTTAGTGGCCCACCATTTTACCCCGCCCATTGACTTCCTGCTTCACTGGACACTGCTGTTAGGGGGTATGGATTTACTTGAAAGATGAAAGCATAAATTAGATAAAGAGATTGGCATAGAGTATGTGTTTTCTTATAGCTGCATCATTTGAGTTTCCCTGCAACACCAACTCCATCAGATACATGATGCTTGAGAGGTATGACTGTTTTAGGTCAATAAGATTCTGTAATTAGGCCCTGTCATAATTGTCAGCACCAGGCCCACTGGGCTCTTAATCTGGCCCTGCCAGGAAGATGTTGCTCAAGAAGCGAGGCGGGCCTGTCGCCCGCTTCACCGCTCCCTTGTACAATAGGGTGAGTGTTTCAGAATGGACCAGATCGGACGCCTCTTTCTTCATACGAATAGGCCTTGGAGCAGAGACCTGCTTCGGGGTTGCCACAAAATCGATCCTGAACCCGAACACGGTCTGCAGAACCCACAGATACCCTGTGATGGCCTCCCACTGAGGAAAAAAGTGAGCCAGCCTGCCCGCAATGGGTAAATAAGGCAGAACTCTTACCTGAGGCACATCTTGCCCATGTGGATGAAGCACTTCGGCCCCCTGGAAGATCCTTGGGGGAACAATGGACGGTACTGGTACTGGGATGAGGAGGAGGAGGAGGAGATAAACTCTGAAATGCGTGGCCTGTTGCCCATGAAGGAAGCTCTGCCCTGGAGGAAAAATGGTCCCCAGAACAGAAGACCCTTCGGAGTGATTGTTGCGCCTTGTTGAGGGACGTGTAGATGGAGACGTGCCGATTCAACTCCTTCATGAAGGCATGTCCAAATAGAAGACCCTTGGCATCCAGGCCCAGCTCCTTAGAGGCTAAATCAGCTAGTTTGCCATCAAGTTTGTAAAGAGCCATCTTGCGGCTTTCTGAACTGAGGGCCACATTGGCATTAACCAGGAGACATACTGCTCTTTGGGCCCACTCCCGGAGGAGATAAGTATCAACCGAAGGTCTGCCTTGCAGGGCGTCATCTGCCATAAGGTCTGGGTCAGCGGGCCGCTGATATTGAGAAGTTTATCCTGGGTGGAGTGTAAACCCTGCTCCAGGCCCTTACGAGGATCCTTCCCCGACTTTGTCATGAAGGTAGCAAACACTGGGTCAAAGTCAGGGGTAAGGGCTACCTTGTCTGGTAGTGTCGGGCGTGGACACTTGGCTCGAAGCTTTGCTCTGACATCTTTGTCCAAGGGGTGGTGAAGTCAGTAGCAAAGTAACTCCGCAATGTGGTCTGGAGGCTCCCACTCCGCAGAGCGAGGGTGCTTGGGGAGGCATGGGTCAAAAAGCGGAAGGCCCTTCCAAGGCCTCTTGCGCATCGAGCCCATATCCGCAGAGCGTAGGGAGCCAACTGAGTTAGAGTCCCGTGCGCCAGAGGGTCCGGGTGAAGGTCCAGCGGGGCGGGTGGGGCGTCCCCATGGAGGGCAGTGAGGGCCTTGGGTAAGGAGGCACACAGCCTTCAGGGGCTTGGAAGCCAGGTTCATCAGCCATGACAGTAGTCACTGAAACAGAGGTAAGGTACAGTCAGTGTGGTACCTAGATAAGGCCAGCTGGAGGTCACCCAACAAACACTAGCATATCCTGCAATTTCAGGCCAGTAGGAGGTCATAGGACCCGGGAGGCCAGTAAGAGTCATAGGATCCGGGAGGCCCACCAGGCCAGACAGAGGGAGAGAGTTACCCAGCCCACAATAGTGCCACAGCACAGTAGTATGGCCCAGTAGAGGGCAGTATACGCAGGGACAGTCTCTCAGTAATATATAGGGGGGGGGGTCACCTCCTGTAATGATAGGCCTGTAAGGGATGCTGTCAGCCCACCTGTGGAAGTAATAGTGTTTTCAGGCAGGTTAGATAGGAGTATGTATATATCACAATAAACAACAGTGAGTTTATAGCATAACACTTATAATGTCAGACACTGAGACTTTGAGAGCCAGGCAGTCAGTGAACCCTGTTGAAAAAATCTAACACTGTATGCAGTCCGCTGCTAGAGGCAGCAACAACCTACAGAGGGGACACAGGGAGATGGAAGGCTGGCCACATGGCCAGTAAACAGCAGGGCCGCAGGTGAGTGAGGCCAGGCCTTCCGGAATGCACGGAGCCCACGTGGCTCTGAAAAAATACTCCTTGGCTCCAACAAAATGGCCGCCGTGGCTGCAAAATCGAGCGCGGCCTACCGCGCGGTAGTCGTGTGGTTCTGCATCGAGTGAAAAAATGGCTCGGTAAGCGACCGGGTCACGGAGAGCAGCTGGGAGTGAGAGGGGGGAGGATGGGGGCTGTAGAGCCCAGGAAGGAACCACTGGAATGCGCAGCCCGACGGCAGGCCAGAAGGGAGCCCCAGGGGAAACCCCTGTATTGTGAAGCAGGGCAGAACAGGAAAAAACAAACCTTTAAAGTGGAGTAGGGCACCCACCCCACAAACAGCCCAGCACAGGTCACAGACTAAAGCGATGACACTCAACATAAATATTAATCTTAAGCTACTGCTACTACTCGATGAAGTAATCCACTATGACAGATGTAGTTACCCAGCTTCGACTTAGCTTGTATTATTAACCTAAAAAAAATGTGTTTAATCTGAATGCTGTACAGCAGTCAACGAATGTGTTTTCAAATTGTTTGCGAATGCTGTTGTGGCATTGATGACATGCGAAAATGATTTCATGCACAGCAAAAATAAAGAATTAAAAAAAAAAAAAAAAAAGATATAGCATACAATTAACCCAGCAAGTAAACCCAGCAATACTGTACAATATCATGTAGAAAACAACCCAGAGCTGAGACACTAGAATTTGCAAAGCTAGTCGGTATGTGGCAGCCTCCTGGAGAAATATTTTTCCGCGCTAAAAATGCTCATGCTGTGCTCCTGCACAGCAACAGCGTTTTAGCCAATCAGGGGATCAGGACAGCCATGTAGCTCGCGGCAGCCCTGATCACATCAGATTTTAAAATCGGGAAACTGCAGATGGTTAACTCATCCAGAGACAAATAATGTAGGATATATATCAATGTACACGGTACATAATAAAGGAAAAGAGCACCACTGACAATGTAAGGGGGGTAACAATGATTTATTTACTCAACCAAATGAAAGGGTTATGTCAACAGAGTGGAAAGGCAATATAATAAAGTAACAATAAATAAGAAACATTTCTGAAGTACTGACAGCTAATAGTAACATTTGAAAATTTAACAAAACAATCTTTGATCATGAAGGTGAAAAAACAAACAGAGAAATATTAGTATAGTATAACTCATAATCAAAGAACTTCCAGAAGAAGTTTCTTAACCTCCAGAATTATATAGGAGGGTCTTTGGCTTGGTGATCCTGTATGGGTAGCCGGTTGTAATATGTAAAACAGAATAAATATCAGTGAAAAAGAAAACAAACACACAAAATGACTTTAATTAGAAGATTCCCAAACCAGAGCCTGCCACCACCAGGCAATACAAATAAACCTGGGGAGGGAGGGATAGGCGCTTTGCTATGTGGTTATGCTTATCCCTAGGACAAAGAAAGTTTGCAGGTCATCGATTCCTCTAGTTTGTCCCTCCGGGAGGCATAACCACCTAGCAAAACTAGTGGTTGAATAGTACACACCTGGTAGAGGTCTTAAGGAACTGAAAACGTTCCACTTCAGATGGCCTCCAGTAAAACTTACTGGAAGACCTTCTTGCAGCTTTAAGGATAATAGGAAGAGGAAGGCCTCTCACAGCTGCTTTTGAAGCTGAAGCCCCTCTGATAGAATGACCCTTAAAAACCGTGACATCAATACTCGCTGCAGACATAGCGGTCAGTATCCAACCCCTGATTGTGTTAACCTTAGCTGGCCGATAAGGTTTTCTGGAGGTGATAATTGCGTAAAGTCTTGTCTGACTGGGGCAGAAATATTCAAGTGTGAATTTAACAAATTAACTAAGCATAAACTCGGCTCAGCAGAATCCTCCACCAAATCTAGTTCTACAGGACCCGGGAAATTATGGGAAGTCTTCTGTCTCCCTTTAAGGATGACATGAAATCCCCCTGGAGTTCGAGACAACCATGGTTCAACAATATTTAGCTGGGTTAATTCTGAGCCTCTAGCTGCCAGAGCTAAAGCTAGAAGGGATGCCAATGTAATCGCCGTCCATCTTAGGTCAATCTGGTCATTGTCCAAAGAATTAAGGTAGTTTAATAAAAGGTCCACATCCCAAGTGGAAGTGTATCTCGGAGTAAAAGGCCGGCAGACTGATAGCCCTTTGAGTAACCTGAGGTAAAGGTTGTCTTGGGTCAGATTAGGGATTAGAAAATGTAATGCAGAACCATACGTCTTAATCGTACTGACTGCTTACCCTGAATGATATTTGAGCGTGAGGAATTCCAAAGCTAAGGGAATTGTGTCCGATTCATAGGAAAGGGAATTAAAGAAAACTTCCCATACTTTAAATTCCTCGATCATCTGCTTGTATCTTAACCTGGTCCTGCGTCATAATGAAGAATTAACTATGTCTAAAACCCGGTCAGACAGAAGAGGATGCGTAAAAAGCCTACCAGGACTGCCATCCACATAAGTTGGGGGAGCTTTGTTAAGAGATCCCTGGTCCCTAGGAAGCAATCTGCTGTCCAGCCTAATGATTACAGGTTGTATCAGGGGGTACCATGGTCTGGAGGTCCAAATGGGGTACAGTAAAACCAGATTGGGCACCCTGTCCCTGCGAAGTTTCTCTAACACCTTCATCATAATAGTCCTGGTTACAAATTTGGGAGTCTGAGCCAAGGTCTGAGATGCAAAATGAGCTATCTGTCTCTAGCCCAGTCTGCTCTCTGTCAGCTGAAATAAGGCACTCTTTAACTGGACTGTAGCAATAGGGACAAACGCTGTCGGGACAGGGAATCCGCCAGTTCATTTGCCTCTCCTGGTACGTGAACTGCCAAAATTTGAACTTTGTGAACCAGAGCCCAGGACCACAGGTCCAAGGCCTCTAAGCAAAGACCTTTTGACCTTGTGCCCCCTCTGTGGTTGACATAAGCTACCGCTGTCCTGTTGTCTGATTGAACCATTACCGACACACAGGGGGTTCAACGGAACGAGGCCTTGGAGGGCTAATCTGATTGCTCTCTGCTCTAGTAAGTTTATGTGGAGAAGCCTTTCTTGAAGTGACCAAACTCCTCTTATTGCGCCTTGGGCAGAGGAAGCACCCCATCCCTTGGTAGAAGCATCTGTGGTCAAGGTTAACTCGTAAGGACCTTCCAGAAGGGGGCGTGGAAGCCCCTTTCAATATCTTGTTTAGCTCTTTTCTGACACTCGTGGGAAGGACCAGCCTTGACCCCCACTGGCCACCTCGTCTCGGTTGGTTTCCTAGAAACAGCTGACTTTGTCTGCACAGCAAGGGGAAAGCATCGTAACCCTGTGTTAATGCTATCAGCCTCCAATTAGTCTTTGCTATATCTCTTTGGGACCATCTGTGTTTTAAAAGAGCTGAAGTTAACTGAGCTAGGATTTTTCCCATTTGTCTCGGGGAACACCCAAGGTCATATCCATATGTTCAGCATGAAACCCAAAAATAGGATATTCTGAATAGGGACTAGTATGGATTTTTGCAGATTTACAATAAACCTCAGGTCCTGTAATAAGGAAATTAGGTAATCTCTCTGCTGAACGAGAGTATCTACCTCTGGATTCAACAACAGAATGTTGTCTAAGTAATAAAGGCATAGAAATCCTCTTTGTCTGACGTGGGATATAATAGCTTTCATTATCCTGGAAAATGTGTAAGGTGCGTTGGATAGGCCAAACACCATTACAGTCCAGGGATATATCTGTTCCTTCCAGCGGAATCTGGTAAAGCGCCTGTGTTTCATTGCATTAGAAACTGAATGGAAAGCATCTTTGAGGTCTAATTTTATGGAGAAGACATTTTTTTGCACTAGGCCTGGGAAGTCTGTTAAACTTATCCATCCTGAACCTTTTCCTCTTTAGGAAAGCATTCAAAGCCTTGACGTTTAGTACTGGTCTCCATATGCCGTCTGATTTTGGAATAGGGAACAACGGACTGATCCAACCTGAAATTGACAAATCTGCCAATACTATTTTTCCCTGAGCTAATGCCTGGGAAAGCGAGGAATCTAGAACTGGATTTACCTCTCTGCCCAGAGCTTGACTCTGGAAAGGAAACTGAATGAGAGGGAGTTGTAAACCCATTTTGAAAATCTGACTTTCCCCCATGGTGACGAAAGTGGGCTTGCTGAGTAACTTCCTGGGACGAGCCTGTAGCTTGGAAAGCTCTTCTTTAAATCAGAGAAGATCTCTTAGCTTTATATCGTCCTTTCACTTCTTGTTATAAAAGAGGGGCCAAATAGAAAGGAGTTTTCAAAATTAGGGAATTCATGTGATTTCTGTGCTAAATCAGACATCCCTGCTGCATGCAGCCAGCGGGTTCTGCGAATGTTAGAATTATAGTTAAGGGATTGACCGATAATAAGCACCGTTCTGCTGGAAGCTTTTAGAAGTGCCATCTTAGAAGCCAGTAAAGATGGTAGGGAAGGGTTATGCGATGATCCCTCCTTCTCTGCCTTATCCAACATAAGTAGCAGGGGACCAACAGCTTCCACAATTTTTAATTGTACATTGCGCAATGTCTGATCCATGGGATCTGCAGAAACACTGCTTCCTGTAATGGATAACAGTGCTGGATCAATTTCAGGGGCATTAGCGCCTGAATGTCAGGGATACCGATATGATTTCTAAGGAGGAGATCATCCTTTTAAACAAGAGGTGATCTGAAAGCTAGTTTGGCAAAATCCCTGATTCTTCTTCGATGGCCCATCTTGAATGGAATAATTTTGAAGGGAGCACTTTACCTAAAAGGCTCACTCTGTCAATCTGAATGTTGCCCAACTTCCCTCGTTCAGTGGAAGCTGCAGAGCGAACCACCTCCTCGCACTCCCAATCAATATACAGTGATCCCTGTCTTTTAAATAAAAATTAATTAAAAATAAACATAGGTAAACTGAAAATGATCTTCATAATTACAGGTAAATTACAACATAATCACTGTTACTCATAGTAATACAGATAATAAAAAAAGACAGATACCATCATTAAGTACTGTCTCCCTAAATATATGATATAAATAGGTAGAATTATTCATTCAGGCCCAGAACTGTTACAGTATGACAACAGCTCCTGTGTATATCTCTCTCTGTAAAACTTGTCAAATTTGCGCACTGCTAGAAATGTTTTCAATTCTCTTTAGAAGACAGACCTGCAGATTCATATATGGAGCTGCAGAGAAGCCGCACAAAAGATATCTTGACAGAGAAAATACTGGGAACGTAGCCTCATTTTCAAGCCAACAGCTAATCTACAATGAAACGGCACAGCAATTTTTAAATGAGCTCTAAAACTCTATCACTGCCATTCCTCTGAATTCTGTGCTAAATAGGTCATGCAGCAAGCTATTGTTAGAGTGTTTTGGGATTATTTTGGTGAATTTTAATGAGTTTATCCTTGATGAACTGGAATGTTGGAAGAAAATAAAAATTGTGCTGTTGTTGTATACTTTGAAATTGAACTTTAAAAAAAAAAAAATACAATTCCCAGCTTTCTTTCTCTTTATTTCTTTTGTCTTGAAATTGCACCAAATCAAATAAAAACAGTTTCTGATTAAATAATTATCTGCTGAATTAATGCAAAGACTAACATCAAAGTGTACATTCTTGACATTCACTTTGCAGATTGTTAAGGAGGATAAAAAGATATACCAGAAGCCCAATTGCATACATTATATAAAGGAAGTACCATTTCATTACTGTGCATGTTTTATACTTTATAGTGCAAGCAATGAGTTATTTATATTCTTCCCATCAGGGTTCTATCTTCCAGAAACATCTGAAACTTCAACCCAAAGAAAAACTCAATGGCCCCTTCATTAATTCTCTACCCTGGGAGCCATATCCTTGCCGCTCTGTGCATACCTTGCCAACAATTAGAGCCAGGATAAAAAGTAGACAGAAGCAAGAATGCGTGGTATTGCCAGGTACTTAATCCTGTCCAGCCTATCCATGGTTAATGGGACATGCATCACTCTGAGACGACCAAGTCATTCAAAAACCTTAGCTTTGCAGACCGCAGATTGAAAAAGGCAGGTAAATATGATAATTTTTCATATTTTCCTTTTCCTTCTTTCTTATGCTTTTCACACCCACTCTAGCTGGGGCATTGGTCCTATACCTAGGCATGATGGAGAAGCGCATTGGCATGCCTGACAGCTCTAAATGTGCAGTTGAAAGATGTTTTCACTTTGCAGCATCCTTACGGGGGGGCAAAGAGACTGAGTCTGCTCAGTGTGATTAATACAGAGCAGGATCCGGTTTCATGTTTTTCTCTCATTCTGCTTATGATGCCCTATTTCTGTCATTAGTGGACTGGTCTGAAAAATGAGAAAAGTTTGAAAGCAGGTGGAAGTGGGAGAGGGTGGGCGAGGCTGAAGAAGCACCTACAAATGAGAGGAGTGCCAAATAATGCAATCTGACCAATTTTACAGTGATTCTACAAACTCTTTTTTAAATTCTTTATTTTTGATGTGCTGAGCAATAACAAAATGATATCAGACATTCATTACATCAGACAAGTTAGTAATAAAATAGAATATCTTAGCAAACAATGGGTATATAGGAAACAGCACATTTTTTTTTCTCATACAAAATGAAATTAACACAGTGCTAAGCTCAACAACAAGAGGCAGATAGGTGAGCAGAGCATATGCAATGAGAGGACATTCTAAGTATGAAAAAAAGAGTGGCTGTAAAACATGTCATATAGCTCCCCCTGTTGCTCCCCCCTGTTGCACTCCCCCTGTTGCTCCCCCCGTTGCCCCCCCCATGTAGGCAAGAAATTGATGCCCTGCATGCAGAAAAGTAAGAGTCAAGCAGCAGCTTTGTGGT
The DNA here is from genome assembly GCF_036172605.1 of Pelobates fuscus. Taxonomy (NCBI): domain Eukaryota; kingdom Metazoa; phylum Chordata; class Amphibia; order Anura; family Pelobatidae; genus Pelobates; species Pelobates fuscus. The sequence goes on along the minus strand of NC_086324.1, from coordinate 97,009,269 downwards.
TAATAACATCAGATACAGCATTAGGACCCAATGCCAGAGAGTGTGTTCCAAGCTCATCACTGGTCCAAGCTGGTTTCCCCCTTTTTTCATAGCTTCATCCCAGTCAAGGAAGGGTCTTTTACTCTCCACACAGCCCTCAGGTATGTTGCAAGATGTGTCTCTCCACTCCACGGATTCCAGCCAGACCTCTATCCACTGTGCGTCAGTCCAGCATGGTCGTCAGGCCCCGCTCACTTTATAAACTTTTAATACATACTTTTCTATTTTTTTTCTTGCTTTATTTTGGTGTGTATGTTTGTTTAAACGTGTTTGCTTGCTGGTTTAAAAATAGTTGTCATGTGATGCTTGCCCCTCTGCCCAGCACCTTTCCCCTGACCGCCAACCTGGGAGGAGCCATCCCTCTCCCTTAGCAGCCTGGAGGAGCATAATCCTGTTCTTCTTATATTAGATGACTGCTTTGAGCATCAACTGTCTGATGTACAAATAAAATAAACAAACAAACATGGCGTCCTGCAGCCCCTCCAGAACATGTGGATTTTAAGGGCTAAAACACCTTTCATTTGGGTTTCAGCCCTAAATACCTACCTTAGCAATGTCTCTGTTTTCCAAGTTTGTTTGCATATTATGAACAGCTGTAATCTACACGCATATACTTGTTAGTTTTTGCTGTACATGGTATGTATAGTACTTTATAGGAGACATTATATTTTAAGGAGATACTAGGCACACATGCTTTACAGGGAGTGCCCTACCCTATGTTGTTTACAGATGAAATCCCTTGTTTCCATTATTAGGCTATTTTAAATGGGGATGAACACCACTTTTCATAATATGATCTGAGAGTCAAATAATTAAAGCACTCCAGTTAATCAGGAGGACTATATTAGTTCACACGCATGCTTCAGTTTTCTTTTTAGCGCTGAGCTAGTACGGCACGCTATTTGTGACAATTTTTTTTTTAAAACAAAGCAAAAACAACACATATAACAGTAGAGCTTCAAAGTCCTGTAGTGATTCTCTCAGAAATTACAAAATACTGCAGAATTAAGAGAAAATTATTAAACTTCTAGTGCAGATTTTTAAGTATTGTTTTTCCAAACTTGACTGTTCTATTAACCCTTTAACCCCTTCAGGGCCAAACATCTGGAATAAAAGGGAATCATGTCATGTGTCCTTAAGGGGTTAAGGGCGAGTGATGGTATATGCCATCAACAAAACTGTTATTTACAAAGCGTTTCGAAATGGAAGAATTCAGAATAGCTGTGTTATCAGTCTTTAATAAACCTTCATTTTAAAGTTCGAAAGAAGAAGTTGTGCTGTGATCCAAAAACGTATTTGTAATGACAAAACTGTGTACATTCTCAGAAGCTATTTGTTTTATTTTCTCACCTTCAATTCCCCTGTAATGATTCCACATGTTCCAGTCTCAGAATTATGCTTTTATTATTCTGTCTTAGTGATTCCATATCGTTTTCTATTGTGTTTTGAACAGAACATATTCTAATATAAATAATATTGCAGTTGGCAAGGTCACTGTTAACAAGCCAATTAATAATTTATATGTCAGAATAAAGCACGCATTTTTGTCACTGATTGACTGGTGCCACTTTAAGCCATTGGTCATGTTAGCCAGTAGAAGGCTAGTTTCAAAAATGAAGGACTGTAATATCTGGAAAACTAGGACCTTTATTCCACTTCATTTAAGTAAGGGTGGTCTTTTTAACAATGCTTTGTTATATGTCAGATTACTTGACTTGATTGCCACATGTAATTTAAAATGTCCGCATCCAATGTCTTACTTCTGGAGATATATTAGAGGATTAACATTTAATACATTACTATCACTTACCTGACATGCAATGCATTCCTGGAAAGTGTTAAGAAAAGAGTAATCACCTTGGAAACCAATAGTATGTCTCTACAGTTAGAACTTTGCACCTGTAATGACACCTCGTTTCCCGTTATAAAATTCCCCATACAACTCCTTTCATACAACTTAAGTAGTTATTTTCCTTTACGTTTACTTTCTATTCCTGCTAACTATACTGCTGCGCATGTGTTTCTGAAATTGTTTTGTTTTTTCAATAGTCTCTTTTCTAAATTTTCATACCCTTAATGATTAATCCTGAGAATGTAGTACATGATCCTAATTAAATTATATTCCGTTATTTGACATAAATGTTTTTGTGAGGTATGAAAAATAAAATCCTCTTGTGAGCTACATTTGTGAATGGCTGTCAGACCATCATTGGAAACTTCTCTAATAACAAGTTTCGAGCAGATTTTAGTTAGGACAAACATTATACACCCGTTTTACTGTTTAATCTACTGAATTCAATTCATATTTCAGAGCCAAGGTGGATAGCTGGTAAGCCAAATATGCAGAATAACTAGCATTGAAACAAAGACTGCTAGTAAACAAGATCATATGATTTGTATTTACTATTGCCATGAATAGTTTCAGTAGGTTAACTATAGGTTAATTTATAATTCTGTTTACGAGAATGTTTGTTGCTGAGCTAGTAAAGGGATATTCTGAATACACTTTTTTTTTATATCAAACAGAACCACAGTAGTTATTATATGTACCTTACACAAGAGTATTGATGTATCCATATATTTATAACTAGGAGCCAAGTTCATTAAAACAACATAGAGAAGGACCCACACACAAAAAAAGAGCCTTCCCTTGCTTGTTACGCTAAACCGTATCCTTCTCCTTCTAATATCATTATAGGTAGCAGTAGAGGACACATGCTTAGTTCCTTGTGGCCTAACAAAGTTCAAAGGAGAGCAGGATGTCTGTGCTCTTGGCTGTAGAGATCATTCTTCATGGATCCCTATCAGTGGCGTCTCTAGGATTATTTTTAGGGGGGGCACATGGTGGGCCAGGGACAAAAGTAGGGGGGCACATTTAACCCCGCCCTCGCCGCAGTTTGACCCCGCCCCTGCCGCATGTTAGGCCCCGCCCCCGACACAATGTGTTTTTTTTTTTTAATAATCCCTGTTGGAGGATTCATTATTTTCCAACAGGGATTATTAAAAAAACAAACATTTCCCTTGATATAGTGCCATAGTTGCCAACATTTGAGAAATTGGGACATTCAGCGCTCCCTGTACAGTGCTGCTCTCTGTATAATACATAGCTGTGTGCAGGGGCGTACCTAGAGCATTTGGCACCCGGGGCGGATCCTCCTTATGGCACCCCCCCCCCCCCCCCTTAAAATGTAAAAAAACACCCAATTTTTTTTTACAATGAATGTAGCACTGAGCAGTGTTTGTGCATCTAAATGTAAATGTAAATGTAAGCATGGGTTTTTGTATGGAAAATGTGTGAGTGAATGTAGGGGTGTGTAGTGTTGGCGTTTGAATGCAGGCATGCATTTGTGTGTAATGTTGGCAGTATAGGGCAGTGGTGTGGTTATATCAAAAACATGGTGATATTTTAAAGGTGTGTTTGTAGTGTTGTTTGAATGCAGTGGTGTGCTTTTGTGTAGTGTTGCCAAAATGCTAAGATGTATGCACATATACACACACAATCAGACAACACATTTGCATATAATTCATACTAGCCACCCAGATTTCCTGTTCTGCGCTGGCTGACACCTCTAAACTTCGATCTTTGTTTAGCAGATAACTCCTCTATTTGATATCCCTATGTGAGATTGCCATATTTAGATCTAAAGAGCACCCTAATTTAGCATATTTAAATATGGAAATCTCACATAAGAGCATACATTTAGGAAAATATCTACTAAACTGCTAAAAGATAAAAATTTAAAAGCCTTTTACTTAATTTTAATCTTTCAGTTGTTTAGTAGATAACTCCCGTATTTGTTATCCTTATGTGGGATTGACATATTTAAAGGGAAACTCCAGTGCCAGAAAAACGATCCGTTTTTTTGGCACTGGAGGGTCCCTCTCCCTCCCACCCCCCAATCCCCGGTTGCTGAAGGGGTGAAAACCCCTTCAGTCACTTACCTGGGACAGCGGCGATGTCCCTCGCCGCTGTCTCCGCCTCCGCGACGCTCCTCCTAGTGATTACGTCGGCCGGTGGGCGAGACTAATCTCGCTCACCGGCCGAGGAGACCTAATGCGCATGCGTGGAAATGCCGCGCATGCGCATTACGTCTCCCCATAGGAAAGCATTGAAAAATCATTTCAATGCTTTCCTATGGGGTTTGGAGCGACGCTGGAGGTCCTCACACAGCGTGAGGACGTCCAGCGACGCTCTAGCACAGGAAACCTGTGCTAGAAACTAGGAAGTGACCTCTAGTGGCTGTCTAGTAGACAGCCACTAGAGGTGGAGTTAACCCTGCAATGTAATTATTGCAGTTTATGAAAAACTGCAATAATTACACTTGCAGGGTTAAGGGTAGTGGGAGTTGGCACCCAGACCACTCCAATGAGCAGAAGTGGTCTGGGTGCCTGGAGTGTCCCTTTAAGGACACCAAATAAGGGAGCTATCTACTAAACACATACACATTTATATACACACAGACTTGTACATCTGTGGTTGTGTGTGTGTGTATATAAATACACACACAATCCCAGACATACACCTAATCACAGACACACAATCACAATAAACACACACTTAACGACAGAGATACACACACAAAAATCACATTCTTACACACATTTAGTAATTAAGATGTCCACCCAGCTTCCCTACCTTGCTCTTGGATCTTCCCCATGGTGATTAACGGTTGCTGCTGGGCGCTCTTCCTGCACATCTCACTTGTGCTCCCAGTAGTGATGACGATGCTATCTTATCCCAGCTGCCGGTTCACTGCAGGGCGCGCACTAACCTCACTGCCTCCCAGAATATATCTGTCCTTGTCCCTTGTGTAAAAAAATGTTTGTGACAGCGTATGTATGTGCATTGTGTGTGACTGCATATGTAATTTGTGAATGTGAGCCTGTGTGTAATGTGTCTATGTGACAGTAGGGGAACAGTTGTATGTGCCTGGGTGGGTCGGAGTAGATTGGGGTCTGGGACTTCGTGTGTGATATTGCATGGGGGAATAGGGCAGGGAGGGTGAGGGTATAATGGCACGGAGGGTGGGGGATATAGGGCAGGGGGGGTGGGGTTATAATGGCAGGGGGATTATAGGGCAGGGGGGTATAGTAGTACCTTACCATTTAGGAGGGTGCAGGATCAGCAGGGTCTGTTTCACCATTTGGTGGCTGCTCTGGGGTTATAATGGCAGTGAGGTGGGGTATAGGGCAGGAGGGGTTGGAGTATAATGGCAGGGGGGTTATAATGGCAGTGAGGTGGGAGTATAGGGCAGGCGGTGTGGGGGTAAAGGGGTGGGAGTATAATGGCGGGGGGGTATAGGGAGGGGGGTGTTATAATGGCAGGGAGGTGGGGGTATAGGGCAGGGGGATTATTATGGCAGGGGGGATTATAATGGCAGGGAGGGTGGGGGTATAATGGCCGTGTGGGGTATAGGGCAGGGAGGGTGGTGGTATAATGGCAGGGGGTATAGGGTAGGGGGGTGATATAATGGCAGGGGGGTATAGGGCAGGGAGGGTGGTGGTATAATGGCAGGGGGTATAGGGCAGGGCGGGTGGTGGTATAATGGCAGGGGGGTACAGGGCAGGGAGGGTGGCGGTATAATGGCAGGGGGGTATAGGGCAGGGGGGGTGGTGATATAATGGCAGGGGGGTATAGGGCAGGGGGGGGTGGTGATATAATGGCAGGGGGGTATAGGGCAGGTGGGGTGATATAATGGCAGGGGGTATAGGGCAGTGGGGGTGATATAATGGCAGGGGGTACAGGGCAGGGAGGGGGGTTATAATGGCAGGGGGTGGTGATATAATGGCAGGGGGGTACAGGGCAGGGAGGGGGGTTATAATGGCAGGGGGTGGTGATATAATGGCAGGGGGGTACAGGGCAGGGAGGGGGGTTATAATGGCAGGGGGGTGATTTAATGGCAGGGGGTATAGGGCAAGGGGGTGGTGATATAATGGCAGGGGGTGATTTAATGGCAGGGGGGTATAGGGCGGGGTGGTGGTGATATAATGGCGGGGGGTGATTTAATGGCAGGGGGGGGTGATATAATGGCAGGGGGGGTGATATAATGGCAGGGGGTGATATAATGGCAGGGGGGGTGGTGGTATAATGGCAGGGGGGTACAGGGCAGGGAGGGTGGCGGTATAATGGCAGGGGGGGTGGTGATATAATGGCAGGGGGGTATAGGGCAGGTGGGGTGATATAATGGCAGGGGGTATAGGGCAGTGGGGGTGATATAATGGCAGGGGGTACAGGGCAGGGAGGGGGGTTATAATGGCAGGGGGTGGTGATATAATGGCAGGGGGTACAGGGCAGGGAGGGGGGTTATAATGGCAGGGGGTGGTGATATAATGGCAGGGGGTACAGGGCAGGGAGGGGGGTTATAATGGCAGGGGGGTGATTCAATGGCAGGGGGTATAGGGCAGGGGGGGTGGTGATATAATGGCAGGGGGGGTGATTTAATGGCAGGGGGGTATAGGGCCGGGGGGGGGGTGATATAATGGCAGGGGGGGTGATATAATGGCATGGGGGTGATATAATGGCAGGGGGGGTGATATAATGGCAGGGGGGGTGATTTAATGGCAGGGGGGTATAGGGCAGGGGTGGGGTGATTTAATGGCAGGGGGGTATAGGGCAGGGGTGGGGGTGATTTAATGGCAGGGGGGTTATAATGGCAATGGGGTATAGGGCAGGGGGGTATAATAGTTACTTACCATTTAGAAGGGTGCATGGGCAGCAGCTCCTTCCCAGGCAGGCAGCAGGTGCAGGGGATCTGTATAGAGTGACCGCGGGGGAGCAACCTGGTTCTGCTCCCCCTGCTGGTACACTCCGAAATAGCCTCCCTGCAGCTCAGTGTGAGTCAGAACACAGGCTGGGAATCCCCTCCTTGTGCTCTGACTCACTGACTGAGCGCCGGTCTGCAGGAGCTGCGGGAGAGCAGGAGGTACAGAACCTGGCACCCCCCTGCTGAGTGGCACCCGGGGCGGACCGCCCCCCCCGCCCCCCCCTTAGTACGCCACTGGCTGTGTGTATAATATCCTGGGACAGTCAGTGCTCCCTGTATAGTGTTGCTCTCTGTATAATACATGGCTGTGTGTATAATATCCTGGGACAGTCAGTGCTCCTTGTATAGTGCTGCTCTCTGTAAATACAGATCTGTTTGTGTATAATATCCCAAGACAGAGAGCAGCACTATACAGGGAACACTGATTGTCCCAGGATATTATACAGATACAGACCTGTATTATACAGAGAACAGCACTATAGTATTATACAGATAGCTGAGCATATACCCCATGTCCCAATCTCTAGACTACAAGTACCTGTCAACAGCAGCTCCCAGATGCGTGTAACAGGGCTAAAGTGTGCGGCAGCTCACACAGATGATTCAGCGGTAAAGCGCACTCGCTGGCAAAGCCAAACTGGAAAGCAGCCCTGGAAAAAAAATGTATGCCATTCCTACAGGTCAATATATATATATATATAGTACAGTGAGCACACAAGCTCACTGACATGCGCAAATAGGCTCACTGACAGACAAAAAAACTCGCACACTCGCACACAGGCTTACTACGGACAAACTCACTTGTATAAACACAAGGCTCACTACAAAGAAGTTCAGGGACACACACATGCTCAATAAATAGAAGCTCACTGACACACACAAGCAGTACCATCTTAACAGTGTTAAGGGCCCACGGGCAAAGCAGTGCACTGGGGCCCTTCCTACACAACAACTCACAGGAATAAAAATTGTAATTATTGATAGACTGCTGAGTACATACACACAGTACACAAATACGAACACCGAGAAACTTCTGAATACACACACACACACAGACGTTGCTAGATGCACACAGACGTTGCTGAATGCACACAGGCTGATTTTTACACTTACACACAGACTGCTGACTCCAACACACACACAGCTGAGTCCATACACACACAGCTGAGTCCATACACACACACACACACACACACAGACATACAGACTGCTGAGTCCATACACACACAGACTGCTGAGTCCATATACACACATACAGACACACAGACTGCTGAGTCCATACACACACACACAGACTGCTGAGGTCATACACACACATAGACTGCTGAGTCCATACACACACACACACACACACAGACTGCTGAGTCCATATATACACACACACAGACTGCTGAGTCCATACACACACATATACACACAGACTGCCGAGTCCATACACACACATATACACACAGACTGCCGAGTCCATACACACACATATACACACAGACTGCCGAGTCCATACATACACAAACACACAGACTGCTGAGTCCATACACACACACACAGTGGGCGGAGTCCATACACACACAAACACAGACTGCTGAATCCATACACACACACACACACACAGACTGCTGAGTCCATACACACAGACTGCTGAGTCCATACACACAGACTGCTGAGTCCATACACACACAGACACAAAGACTGCTGAGTCCATACACACACACAGACACAGACACAGACTGCTGAGTCCATACACACACAGACTGCTGAGCAGAGGCGGCTCTAGACTTTATGAGGCCTTAGGCGTTACTCAAACATGAGGCCCCACTAACAAAAAAGTGTCACATATACACATTGATGCACAGTACCTGTGTATGTGCCTGAGAGTGTGTCTGACAGAGAGTATCCTTGTGTGTGAGAATGTATGTCTCTGTGAGCATGTTTGCGTTTTTGTCTGAGACTGAAGTGTGTTGTGTGTATGGCGGGTGATGGTGTGAGGGGGGTGATGGTGAGAGGGAAAGGGGGGTGATGGTGAGAGTGAGCGAGGGTGATGTGAGAAGGAAGGGGGGTGATGTGAGAAGGAGGGGGTGATGTGAGAAGGAGGGGGGGTGATGTGAGAAGGAGGGGGGGTGATGTGAGAAGGAGGGGGGTGATGTGAGAAGGGGGGGTGATGTGAGAAGGAGGGGGGTTGATGTGAGAAGGAGGGGGGTTGATGTGAGAAGGAGGGGGGTTGATGTGAGAAGGAGGGGGTGATGTGAGAAGGGGGGGTTGATGTGAGAGTGGGGGGGGTTGATGTGAGAGTGAGGGGGGGTTGATGTGAGAGTGAGGGGGTGATGTGAGAGTGAGGGGGTGATGTGAGTGAGGGGGGGTGATGTGAGAGTGAGGGGGGGTGATGTGAGAGTGAGGGGGGGTGATGTGAGAGTGAGGGGGGGTAATGTGAGAGTGGGGGGGTGATGTGATGTGAAAAGGAGGGGGGTGATATGAGAAGGAGGGGGGTTGATGGTGAGGGTGGTGAGGGGGTGAGGCTGAGGGGGGTGAGGCTGAGGGGGGTGAGGGGTGAGGCTGAGGGGGTGGGGGGTGAGGCTGAGGGTGGTGAGGAGTGAGGCTAAGGGGGGGTGTGATGCTGAGGATGGTGAGGGAGGGTGATGCTGAGGGTGGTGGGGTGGTGAGGCTGAGGGTGGTGGTGAGGCTGAGGGTGCTGAGGCTTAGGGTGGTGGGGGTGCTGAGGCTGAGGGTGGTGGGGGGTGCTAAGGCTGGTGGAGTGGTGAGGGGGTGAGGCTGAGGGTGGTGGGGAGGGTGGGGAGGCTGAGGGTATTGGGGAGGGTGGGAAGGCTGAGGTTATTGGGGAGGGTGGGAAGGCTGAGGGTGGTGGGGGGTGCTGAGGCTGAGGGTGGTGTGGGGTGCTGAGGCTGAGGGTTGTGGGGTGCTGAGGGTGGTGGGGGTGGTGGGGAGGGTGGTGAAGCTGAAGTTGGTAGGGAGGCTGATGAGGCTGAGGGTGGTGGGGAGGGTGGTGAGGCTGAAGTTGGTAGGGAGGCTGAGGGTGGTGAGGCTGAGGGCGGTGGGGAGGTTGGGGTGGCTGATGGTGGTAGGGAGGGTGAAGAGGCTGGCCGAGGGTGGTAGGGAGGGTGATGAGGCTTAGGGTGGTGGGGAGGGTGGTAGGGAGGCTGAGTCCATACATACAGACACACAAACTTCCTCACTAACACACACATACACATACACACACACATACATACATTAAGCCTACCTGTCCCTGGAGCCTGTTGCTGGGGGTCAGCCATCTTTCATCCTTTCCAGCAGCAGCATGGGCTGCTGCTTAACGGCGGGGGCGGGGCTTGTGTGCGGGAGGCGGGGCTTCGTTTGGGGGCGGGGCCTGTGCCAGGGAGCCTGTCAGTGCTCCCTCCGGTCACAGACAGCCCCCTGCACAGTTCCAGCTGCTCTGCCCTGCATTCCCACAGGCTGTTACAGCCCGAGGAAATATAATTTGCTGGCATTTGGGGGGGCCCAAGGGGGGGCACAGCATGATGTAGGGGGGGCCATGGCCCCCCCCCTCTGCCCCCCCCCCCCCCTAGCGACGCCACTGATCCCTATCCATCAAATGTTGGACAACAGAGAGGAAGAGAGGGGTTATGACAGGGGTTAATACTGTGCAATTGAGGTGGATAAAACTCACAAGAGAGGTTCTGTATCTCTGAGAGCACCAACATATTAGTTCTCCCTAGTTCTTGGTACACTCAGTAAGGGTCTGGTTTTCACATCATGCACCTGGCAGACCTGAAGCAAAATTGGATACCATGGGGATGATTCAGGGCATTGATTCAGGGACATGGTGTGACCCAAAGGAAATCTCAATGACCACTATGCTAAAAGAGAGATGGGGATATATTGTGACATTCACTGCTTTTTGTTATACCATGGCCCATCCTTTCTATCCATGAACATCTTGCTGCTGAAACAAGCACATGCTGCACAGCTATGTATACAATGCAATCACCACCTTGCCTAGTTACTAGTGTGCTCCCTGTCAACAATTAACTGGGGGGCACTGCCACTTCCCCTTTGATAGCCTGATGGAGAACTATGCTACTAATCTTTCTTTTTATAATACTGACAGCTTTGAGAAGCGCTAATATTCATCTGCCCTTTCCCCAAATAAAAACCCATACATCCAGGGTGTCAACCTTCAAAGCCTCCTACCCCCAGCGATGCCTATGTGACGATTTTATAAGGCAAAATGGCTAAACCAGGTTCTATTCTGGAGGGCAATATATCTCACCATGAAGCACTTTGCTCCCAAATAGCCCGTGTTTTTCCTTGATAAAATCTCTCTTTATAGTTTACATTCTGATCTTAAAAGGGAACTTCCCAGGATTTGTAATATTATATTTATGTATTCTTGTTATTTAAAATAAAATAATACTTTGTTGTAAAAAAATAAAATAAAAATAAAGACTTGCACCTGCAAGTCAGCTCAATGACTTCATCAAAATGTAAACCAAATATGTTCATGGAGGCAGAGATAATTTTATGGCAAGACAGGAGGCTTCATATTTGCTTATCTTTCTTTACTGAAACTCCCAGCAGCAAAGAAACAGTTAACAGCAGTGTAAAAAAAGTTTAACCAATCAGAGTGCATCACAGCAATATAAACTGTCATCAGGCTCCTCCCAATTCCTCTTTCTTTGCTGCTTAGCCTCCCAGGTGAGTCTATTCTAATTATACTCCTATTTATGCTCGATTTTTATATATATATATATATATATATATGAGTATATTGCTTTAATATTATATATATTTATTCATTTACTTATTCTAGTATTTTTTCTCAGCCTTTCTGTGCTTTTACACACTGCTTAGGTGACATGGGCTGACTCCCCAGTCAACCTATAAACACAATTGCCTCTCTTATTTTTTCTACCATACTTGTAATTCGTATACTGTCTGTTTAACTGACACACTTTTCCCCGCAGCGCCGGGCATTTTGCCGGTCCGCTCCGCTCTGTTTTTTCCCTCACACACTTCGTGTGTTGCATTGCGTCTCCATAGAGACGCTTCCCGCCCTTTTCTTTCCGCGGCCATTTCTATTTACCTTTTCCCGGGCTTCCTCTCAGCGCCATCTTGCGGAAATTTTATGCGCGGCGGTTCACTCGCATTTCAGCTCCCACTGCAGAACGCGACCCAGCTGTCCGGTAAGTACTTTTATCCCTTAAAGCCCCAGACCTTTTTATTTTAAATCATTAAAGATACATACTCAAAATTTCCCTTTTTTCTTGACAGGTTTTTTTCAACTTAAAAAATCCTTGCTTGATACTGAGGGTGACCCCCTCAAGCCTTTATTCAGAGGGTGACCCCCTCTAGCCTTCCTTCAAGGGTGACCCCCCTTTTTTCTGCCTCTATACAGGGTAATCCCTATTTGATAACACAGGCACATACCTGTTATTTGATTTTGGACATTTCATTGTCCTTCTCTCTCTGGGTGAACCCCATTGATATATTGTGGATGAACCCCACTGTTACAAAAATTACTTTCTGTATAAGTCCACCGCCTCATTGTAATTAGTTTGTCTGCATACTAAAATTAAAAATAATAAAAATAAAAAAAAAAAAAAAAAAAATTTAAACTATATATATATTGTATATAATATTATTTTCTTTTGTGGTGACCCCACTGTTATTGACATTATGTCTGATGTGCCAGAACCAGCAGTTTCTGCCGAACTTAAGGCTTGGCTATTCAATGCCATCACTGAATCTATTCCTAAAGCTTTAGCGGCTTTCAGCCAGCAGACAATACCAGCCCCTACGGCGACCATTACCCAACTCTCAGATTCCGAAGATTCTCACACTTCGGAACATGAAGGACCCCCTCGCAAACGCCCTTGGAAGGGCGATAGCGCCACCGCCGGTAAAGGCAAAGCACCCGCTAAACACCCTAAAGTGCCCTATTCAAAACCCAAACATGATTTTGACGCATTTGAGGGTTCTACCTCTGACTTTAACCTCCAAGTATTAGACGAATACTACGCAGAACACTCTGATACTGAGGCTCCGCCTCATAAGACATTCCGAGACCTTTATCCATCCGATTCTGCAACTAATGAACCCCTCATACCTCTAGAGGAACTCCAATCGGAGTCTGACCCCATGGATACCTTATTTGACACCTCTGGACGCCCTCTATTTGACCCCAGGTGCATTAAGCACCCTAGATCGGCCGAATGGACACCCCCAGACCACATTGCCAAATATTGTAGAATGTGGCTCCGTCGGCCTTTAGAAAAAGAGGTGAGAGCCAAATTAAGGGCTGAATGCCCTCGCCCCACCATCCCAGACAAGGTGGCCAATACACCAGAATTCGACCCCTTCCTTGTGACCTTTCTAACCAAGTCAGGGAAAGACCCCCGTAAAGGTCTAGAACAGGGTCTTAAAACTGCTCAAGACAAGTTGATGGATGTGGCGGGCCCGCTCATACAAATCTTCATTATTGCAGACAAGGCTTTATCAGGTGGCACATTTGACGCACATATGGTGCGAGAGTGGGCACAAAGGGCCTTATGCCTTTTAGGCAATGCCAATGTGGCAATATCAACAGAGCGGCGGAAAGCCGTCCTTTATAAAATTGATGCTAAACTTGCCGAACTAGGCACTAAAGAACTTGGCCCAGAGGCTCAAGGCATGTTATTTGGAGACAAGTTCATAAAAGAACTAAGTAAACACGTCTCTGTTTTTACAACACTGACAAAGGCACAATCCTCTATTCGCAAGGTATTTCGCTCTCAGCGTTTTTCCGGAAGAGCTGGTCGCTATAGAGGCCGAGCGACTGGCAGAGCCGCCTTCACAGGCTACAGGCCTCGACCTTCAGACACCTGGAACTCGGGCAATACCCGATTCCAACACAGACAATTTTTTCCCTCTCGCGGAGCAATCCGAGGACGTGGATCCGCTTCCCTACGCGGTCGCTCTGCTACAGGTAATGGACCTTCCTTATTCTCTTATTCCTATTGCAGGCCGGTTAACCCTTTTTTCCAAACAGTGGTCTCAACTAACTCCGGATCCTTGGATCCTTCAAACGGTGTCCGGGTTCCACCTGGATTTTTCAGTCGAACCAATTCAAAATTCCCTTCCTACCCCAATAAAAATGTCTTTGCTAGACGAGTCGACTCTACGGAGCGAACTCAACGATCTATGCACCAAAGGTGCGATCGAACGAGTTGTGGGCCCACAGGTCTTCGTATGCAACATGTTTCTGGTAAAGAAAAAATCAGGGGGTCTACGACCAGTCATCAACCTGAAAGATCTGAACAATTTCATCGTATACCGTCACTTCAAAATGGAAGGGATCCATTTATTGAGAGACCTACTCTCCGAGGGAGATTGGTTCTCTCGCTTCGACCTAAAGGATGCATACCTCACGGTGCCGGTAACACCAGCACACCGCTGCCTCCTTCAGTTTCGTTGGGAACAGACACTATGGCAGTTCACCTGCCTCCCCTTCGGCCTATCTTCCGCACCCTGGTGCTTTACCAAACTAATGAAACCAGTGATGGCCTTACTGCGGTCCCAAGGAATCCGCTCCATAATCTATCTGGACGATATCCTTCTCATGGCACAGGACCAGGAAACCCTCCTCCATCATACAAACATGACCTCCGCCCTATTGCAGAATCTTGGCTTCATGATCAATCACCAGAAATCATCTCTAACACCGTCCCAGACGATACAATTCCTGGGATTCCAGATAGACTCCGTTCACGCAGTCCTTCAACTTCCGGCACCCAGAATAAAATCCATAAAAAGAGACATTCGGAAGTTACTGATATCACCACACCTTCGCCTACGGGATCTAGCCCGCACCATCGGCTTGCTCTCCGCCTCAATACAGGCTATATTCCCTGCCCCACTGCACTACCGGGCACTGCAACGATTAAAGACCCAATACCTACACCAGTCGACGTCTTACGACCAACAGATCACACTCACAGACGAGGTCCGGCTCGAGCTCCATTGGTGGCTACAACATATGGATGCCTGGAATGGAAGAGCCATTTTCGGATCCCAACCAGACTTCATCCTGGAATCAGATGCAAGTTTGCTCGGATGGGGCGCAACCTGCTCGGAAACCTCTACAGGAGGACTCTGGTCCCACTCAGAACGCGCACTTCACATCAACTGCCTCGAACTGATTGCAGGCTCATTTGCAATCCGCAGCTTCGCCAAAGATGTCTACAACTGTTCAGTTGTGCTGAAGATGGACAACGTGTCCGCAGTCCGCTACGTGAATCATCTAGGAGGTTCCAAATCAAAGATGCTCTCAGATCTGACCAAGGAAATATATCAGTTCTGCCTAGACAGGAATATCTCCCTGCGAGCGGAATATCTGCCGGGAACAGACAACCTCGTCGCAGACTGGTTCTCCCGCCACTGGAGGGACTCCAGCGATTGGCAACTGAACCCACAAATATTTCAACATCTCCAGATTTGCCGGGGACCATTCAACCTGGACCTCTTTGCATCTCGCCTCAACAGGCAGACGGACGCTTTTTACAGCTGGTTACCGGACCCAGCGTGCCTTGCAGTCGATGCCTTCCTACAGAAGTGGCCGATGTCAGGGGCATATGCGTTCCCTCCATTCTCCATGATTCCACGCACGCTACAACTTCTCAGAACTCAAGGTGTCAAGATAACTCTAGTGACCCCGCTATGGCGGGCCCAACCATGGTACCCTTACCTACTGGAAATGTCAGTGGACTTTCCCCTGCTGCTACCCTGCACCCACGACCTCCTCAGAGACTCGTTAGGCAACTTTCACCCATTGGCGATCCAAGACCATCTCCAACTAGTGGCTTGGACCATTTCAGGGGATCGTGGAATGTCTCAGGCCTTTCGACAACTGCTCAGGGACTCCTTTGGGACTCATGGGCCCCAGGAACCAGACGCTCTTACATCTCTGCATGGCGCCTATGGAGTTGCTGGTGCTTGGAAAGGAACCTTGATCCCTTTTCAACACCTATAATTAATATTATTAACTTCCTGTCGTCTCTATTTGACCAGGGTAAATCCTACCGGACCATTAACGTGTTTCGGTCTGCTATTTCTGCAGCGCACGTTCCTATAGAAGGCTCTTCGGTGGGCAAACACCCGTCTGTCTGCAGACTCTTGCGGGGCATCCGCATCGCTAGACCCCCGAATCCCAAATATAATCAATTCTGGGACGTTGCCGTCATGCTCACGTTCTTGGAAGCTTGGCCGGACAACGAAGCGCTTTCCCTACGCCAATTATCAGCCAAATTAGCTCTCCTCCTCTGCTTGGTCTCCTTCCGAAGAGTTTCCGACATCAGGGCTTTCGACTTTCACGCCCTCGATTTCACACCAGAGGGGGTACACTTTCACATCACTAGACGCACCAAGACCAACTCATCTACCGTGAGCTACCCTTACTTCTCGGAGAGACCACTCCTATGCGTAGCCCGGTGCATAAGACACTATATCGCTCGCACTACCCTTCTCAGAGCACCTACCGGGCCCCTCCTGGTAT
This sequence comes from Pelobates fuscus, assembly GCF_036172605.1. Classification (NCBI taxonomy): domain Eukaryota; kingdom Metazoa; phylum Chordata; class Amphibia; order Anura; family Pelobatidae; genus Pelobates; species Pelobates fuscus. The sequence goes on along the minus strand of NC_086324.1, from coordinate 96,992,943 downwards.
CCTATGTACGGCCTCACAAACCAGTTTCGTGCCCTACCATTGCACGCTGGATTAAATGGCTCCTAGCCCTGGCTGGCATTGATGCATCTTTCGGGGCTCACTCGGTTAGAGGCGCAGCCGCCTCTTCAACACTCTTAGCTGGAGGTTCCTTAGCGGAAATTCTATCCTCCGCTGATTGGTCTAGAGAATCCACCTTCCGTACCTTTTATTTTAGACACTCTCCTCACGTTTCTCTGTCCTTGCTATCTGTGCGTTAAAATAGCAAATATGAAGCCTCCTGTCTTGCCATAAAATTCGGGATTATTCTAGCTCCTAGTGACCGAATAATCTAAATTTTATTAAAGACAGGAGGCGAATATTTTCCCACCCTAGATTTCTTTTCCCACCCTTCTAGGTAAGTATCCTGTACTATCTCCAATTTCTAACTATGACTTACATCCTCTCTTTCTCTAACCTAGACTCATTAGGTCGTTATTATTATAACCCGTTTTTTCTATTATATTTAGTTCATTAAATTCTAGATGGTCATTTACTGTTATACCACTCAGTTATTACCATAGTTAGAGCTTGCACTAAATTGGAAGTCAGTTCACTGCATTTATTTGTTTTTTCTTTTGCCAAAGAGACCATACTTTCACGATGTTTCTCCTTCCTCCTAGTGTGAAGATCGCTTGCCTTCTGCCTTGACTCTACCTGCGGGTTGATCACTACCTTCATCCTTAAAGATACCTTCACCGTTACCTGGTCATCGTTTTAATGACTACTTTTACATGGTTGACTCTACGACTGATCGGCTACATCAAGAAAGAGGAATTGGGAGGAGCCTGATGACAGTTTATATTGCTGTGATGCACTCTGATTGGTTAAACTTTTTTACACTGCTGTTAACTGTTTCTTTGCTGCTGGGAGTTTCAGTAAAGAAAGATAAGCAAATATTCGCCTCCTGTCTTTAATAAAATTTAGATTATTCGGTCACTAGGAGCTAGAATAATCCCGAATTAATGACCACAATGGAATACAGTAAGTGGAGGAGAAACAGAAAAAGTGGGAGAGATTTATCAAAGTCGTCTGTCTAAAAAGTTGGTCTAAAGTACTAAAGTGGCAATCACCATGGAAACCAGTAGAACTAACCGTTGGTGACTCATCCTCCTTAACACTACTTTTATGACAGAATGTTTTGATCAATCTTCCCAAATGTTTCTGTTTCTCCTCCTCCAATGCAATGTGTGCCCTGGCTGTGCTAGGGCTGACCTAGATTGTGATGTAATTTGCTAAATATTAAATACACATTTAAAAGAGAACATGGCATCACAAGAGAAACAGTTAACCAAGTTATAGGTGATTTTATAGAGTTATAGAGAAGTTACAATTCCCTTTTTAATTTGCCTGCTCTTGGCAGTTCCCTTTAGTTTGCCATTTTATGTGTTTCATTGAAGATTTGAGAACCTCCTGGCATCAGTTCAGCCATTTTGATTGCCCTTGTGGTGAGCAAAGCAAAGTATATCACAGGCAGAAGACGATATGGTTAACAGTCTTCCATTTGAAAATTGTGTGATTGAGTAAGACTTCTGCAGAATTTCAATTGGTAGTGCTCAATACATAAGATGTTGGCTTACGTTCTTATTTGACATGCTTCATTTTGTCAGTGGGAATCATGCTGTTACTGCTTTGACATAGAATCCCCAGCTAGAAATATTATTAAAAGCAGCAGCATTGTGGTTAATTTCCACAGGGTAATTTAGTAATTCCAATCAATCATAACAGCACCATAAGGACAGTGGGAAATGTTGCTTAATGACAACTTCAATGGATCGTCCCCCCAACCTTCATTTCTGTTATTATGAACTAGGAAATTGCTTTGGCAGTGTAACAATGTTTTTCATTGTTCTCTTCACAAACTGACATTTGTTGTCCAGCTTGCAGTTGCACATGTCCTTAGCCTTACCTATCCAAAGCAGTCTGCAACAGACAAAACTTGTCATAGCTTTTTTCAACTGGTGTCTTTATTAGCGTATTCAATATATTCAATACACTTAATAATTTTAGAACCATGACATAGCTTAGAAGTGTTTCACATTCAGTAAAGTTTAAAAGTTTGATTAAAAATATTTTATCTTTATATAGATTATGATTTATGAAACTTCTGCCCAATGTATATTTTCATTGCTTGAAAATGAACATTATTCCAAGTTTGTTATATTTGTTGTATTAACTTTCAATTTGCTTAAAGGAAAAAACACAAATAAACAAACCCTATCTGATCTTGATAAAAGCCCAGAATAGGACTACAATGTTCATTGTACTTAGTCTGATTCAATAAAAGCAGTAATATTCACATGAAAAAAATCCTGTGAGTGCTCTCTTTATTTGATTGTTTATATCTTGTATGGGGCACTTTCATATATCGTTCACTTCTTTTATACAATTGTTGCCAGTCACTGGAAATAGAGAAAATTTCCTATTGTAAGAAAATTTCCTATTGTGTAGTCAATCTGATCCAACCACTACCACACCTCGTTCGGTGTCTCTATGCATGGTGCGGAAATACATCTGAGTGACATGTTGGCTTTCGGTCTTTTTTCAGAAAAAGCAACGTTTATGCTGATCAGCCTGCAGAGTCAATCTCTTTGCCCCAGAACCACTACGTTAATTGCCCCCACGAGAGCTGATGCTCCACTCTGCAAGGCCGGTGCAATCCAAGCGCTTCTCCTGCTAAGTGCCTTCACAGACCGGAGGGGAGATAATAGATCTCCCTCACCAGTCCGCTGGCACATTGCTGGGCTGCCAGCACGGGAGGGAGAGGAGACCAGGGAGCTCTAGCTTGCAGCTCCTCTGGGTTTCCTCTTGTGAGCACGGAGCATTGCAGCGGTTAACATGGCAACGCTCCGTTCTCGCGAGAGTGATCTATAGCCCAGGAGATGCAGGCTAGAGTTCACTCCCCCACTAGAACCGCCAGGGATTCACCACGAGGCACTACTGGCACCATAACCACTACAGAGAGCTGTAGTGGTTATTGTGTCGGATTGTTTCTTTAAATCATCCATGAGTGCCCCTCCCGAGATAAGGCTCTGGATCCACCAGTGCTGCAAGGTGTGAGGTTCTACAGTTGGAAAAAGTCTGAATGTCTCTTCATCCATTTGCCCTGTACCTTGTAATTGATGAGTCAATCTATTTTAATTTTAATGTCCATTAGCCTTGCTCCAGTATCATATCCAAAGGAAGGAAAAAACATTCATATTTACCCCAGAATAATAATTAAGCCTCGTTTTTGTTATATTTGGAAAGTGAAAAGCACAATCTTCTAAACAAGCCCAAACATGAGTGGCATGGCTTGACCATGGGGGTAGGAATTGTGAAGTCCACCATGTTGGGTCGCAGGTGGGGTGTGTGAAATGTCTAGGGAATGGGAAAATAATAACAAATTTGCAGATGCAATCCTTATTTCTGTGTCAGGTACATAAGAGAAGATAGATCCCAATTACTCCCCAATCAGGTAGTGACGGGCACACAATACTTACACCATGCCCAAATCTCCCATTTCATACGCAGCACCAATCTCCTTCCAATAGGAATAGGGACCTCACTAAGTTTTAACTAACATGTCAGGAACATACATTAAAAATACAAATTCTATCAACAATGTACTCTATTCTGATAGAAGCACAATCCCAGGCCTTACCGCACTTTGCTAGAAGGTGGGCAGAGGAATTACGGGTGAAGATCACTTAGGGTCAGTGGAAAGCTATTTTTCTCAGAGCACACAAATCATCTACTAACGTAGGCACACAAGAAAGCAATTACAAACGTATCACGAGATGGCACTACACGCCAGCAAAGATCCATGATAATAATTTCATGATAATGCGAGTGCTGGAGGTGCTTTAGACCAATCACCATGGAAACCAGTAGAACTAACCGTTGGTGGCAATGTCCAGAAATCCAAAAGTTCTTGAAGCGTATTCATACACTGATACAGACAATCTCCTCCTCCAAAATCCCATTCTCCCCTGAATATCTCTTGCTCTCAGCACCCATCCCGAATATCAAGACCATCACAGCCACTTTGGTAGCCCACCTACTGACAGCTGCGAAATAGCTGATCCAGGTTATGTTGGTACCTGGTACCCACAGTCATAGATTGGATACACAGGGTGGAATTCGTGAGACAAATGGAAGAGATCACCTTTTCGATCAGTAAGAGATACACAAAGTTCACACAGATATGGGGCCCATGGCAAACCTTTATCCACAGGCAGAATGCACCACAGGGCACGTAGCATAGAACCTATTGAGAGCAGGACACTGAGATGCAGCGGTATATATGTCTGGTTGACACTCACCCAGACACCACCAAATAACAGACAGGACGAGAGACAGGGTGATTGATTGGGGTGTTGGTATACTCTAGACACCGCCTGACACTGATCTGGAAGTGGAAGCGTGTCCCTGTAACACCCTGAGCCCAAGGTGTACATGTCAATCACCGTCTGGACCCCCTCTTCCCGGTTAAAATAGCGAGGCTGCTATTCCACGAGAAAATGAGCACGAACTACACGAGTAACAACCCATACGGGTCACACAATGTCAAAACCCAAAGAAGGCAAGAGTGAGATAACCCAAATCGACAACACACCTGTAGAAAAACATCACCAGGGCCACATGGCCCACGCTCATGACATATGGTAACACAGACACAGGACTGTGTGGCCCGGATGGACACATACAGACAGGAAATACCCAGACCAACAAAGACGCAACTAGAGGCTATGCAACAAATGTGCTGTTTGCTATGCCACGAAAATGATTGTTCCTGTATCGCTTGCTATGGCTGTTGTGGTGAAGTAAGCCTGTTTGTTATCCTATGCACAACAAAATAAAGAATAAAAAAAAAGAGAAGATAGAGCCAAATGTTTCGATTTGGATTGATGTTGATCTGGAACAAAGGAGGTGGTCACTTATTATTTCTACAGGTACTCCTTAACTCCACCCCTGGGCAAGACTTGATAATCCACAGGGTATATATCCAATTATTTGGAGGGGTGTTGGGGTACTTGCTTGGGGTCAGAATCTAATTTCTAAGTGAGTCACCATCTTTCCTATCAGTGACAGCTCGGGGCAGAAGTGTTACTTTGAAGAGCTGAGTAAGTGATTGGGATTTCTGTAATTTTATCCTTTTTTGTTTTTTATCTGTTGTAAATAATTTGTTTATCGTCTATTTTTTGTATGCACTGTGACTATGACGGTGGGATAACTAAAAGATTTTTCATCTTTTTGTACCAGATTTTAGTGTTACTGGATTTGTTGGTTAATCCAGACACTAAAAGAAATTGTGTCTCAATTTCCAAAGGCTGAACTCAGTGGATATATAATATATTTACACCACAACAATGTTTTTTCTTTGCTGTCTTTTATTTACTAAATTGAGTACCAGGCACAATCCAAGGCAGTGCTAGACCAGCTCTGCCAGGAGAGATCTATTCCCTGTCAGGGAAAAACAAAAGAGGAACTACTACAAGCACTGGTGGACTATGATATACAACAAGCAATGCAAAGTGATGCCTCAAACACTGCAGAGGAGATACCTGCAGTTTTTGTCAGTGATGTACCGAGATCTGGGAATTCTTTGAATTGTTACTTACAAACTGTATTAAAATATGTGCACTCAGCATATACAAACCAAAAACTGCAGATTATCCTTAAATATCAGGAGGCTGAAAGAGAGGCTGCTGAGAGGGAGAGAGAGGCTGCAGAGCGCCAAGCTGAGAGAGAGCGCCAAGCTGAGAGAGAATGCCAGGCTGAGAGGTAGGCTGCTTAGTGCCAAGCTGAGAGGGAGAGCGAGGCTGCAGAGCGGCAGGCTGAGACAGAGGGTGCGGAGCGCCAAGCTGCCAGAGAGCACAAACTAAGAATGGCTGAGTTGGAAAGGTTGACTACCTCCCCTATAAGTATTAATTCCAGAGACTCTCCTGCACCCAGACCATGTGCAGAGAATTTTCCAACTTTGGACAAATGTGGTGATTTGGATGTTTTCCTGCACAGTTTCTAAAAAGTTTGCATGCAGTACCAGCTACCAAAGGATCAGTGGGAAAAATACCTCATCCTTGGTCTCAGAGGTCCTGCACTCGAAGCACTTGCTGCGCTGCACAGAATTTGACCAGGACTATGATACGATTAAGGTTGCCTTGCAAAAATGGTACAACCTTACTCTTGAGGGGTACCGAAAGAATTTCAGGACTTTGCAAAAGGGTTTTTGCAGCCCTGCCCTATACAGGAATGGCTGCTGGGCCGAAACCCCAAAACTGCATTAGAGGCGGGTTAGCTGGCAGATTTCCACACTGCCAACTGAGCAACAGAGGACCGGAGCAGAGGTTTTGCCAAGGGAATATCCAGCTGGAAGAGCACACCATCATTACTCCCCATCACCAGGCCTATCGGGTCATCTTTTGTTTCAGCTCCTAACTCAGGGAGAGGGGAAGCTAGTGCCACTTCTGCGCAAGTGGGTGTAGTTGGTTGATAGGGTCTGTAGTGGTGGAAAAGGAGCTATACTGGGAGGATATGAACTATTGTGGGGTGGGCGGAAGCCAGCCACGGAACAAAACAGAAACACCTGCTCCATAGAAAGATCACAAAATTATCAGCCTGACTGCACCAAATTCATCTTATATTTACCCAAAAGCTGTCCTGACACTATGGGAAAGAAAACTAAGATCCACATGAGCAATACAGCTTCTTCCTCCAAAGATTTTGGGGCTCTGCTCCAAGTTACACCACTACAGCAGCCTTCAAAGATCGTGTCCATGTGAGATGATTCTGACCTTGGTTTGGACTCTCAGAACTTTGTTGAGCAAGGAGAACTTAGCAAGAACCCACTATACGCAGATTATGAATCGGAGTCCAGAAGGACAAACCCTGAAACTCGCCCAGACCTTATGCTAGTAAAACTGACATACAAAACTTGTTGGCCGAGATGAAGGATTTTCTTGCGGCTGACATTGCGTTGGTTCAAGAAGATATGGAGGTTATGACAGCCTGGTTTTGAGCACGTGACAAGCAGGACAACCTGAAAGCCAAGGTAGACAAGCTGAAGCAGGCCAACCACACTATGGAGAGCAGGTTAGCTGTCCTGGAGGACTCTAATCAATGCAACCTGCGGGTCCATGGTGTCCCTGAAGACATAATTGATAACGAGGTACTTCACTATCTTCATAGAATGTTGATTCTGTCTCTACTCTCTAGCACAAGAATAAGGGTGTTAAGCATAGGTGTGAATGTGTATCTCGTTCCAGCTCCTTTCACTTGATTCTCAACTAAATGTTTAAGGTGAGGGAGTTTACCTATTAATTGAAATATTGATCACACATAAAAAAAAAAATCCTTGGTTTCTATTCATTTTGTGGTGGAATCTCGGTAAAAATAAATTTAGTAGGCCGAGATTACCACGTGGTATGTGTATGTGCATATACTGGTGTATCGGTCGGTTGGTTGCACGTGGCAAAGATACAATCAGTAGTGTACGGATCATGTGCGAGAATACAGGATGTAGTATTCCCTTCCTCCATTGTGCTGGGCAAGCCATGTGGTCAAGCAGGAAGTTAGTTCTTGTTCGATTGATTGGGTAAGAGTATGTGTGGGTGGAGCTTATTATGGGAGGAGTTACATGCCTATATAAGGAGCCCACACTATTGTCCGGGGCTCAGATCTTGTTGTATTTTGGTGACATTAGTCCCTCTGAGTCCCGGTCGGTGAATTGAATAAAGAATCTCTTCCTTCGTGAAGAAACCTGTGTCCATCTCTCTGTGCTTTGCTTCCGTCAGTTTCTACGGTATCATTTGGTGCATTGGCAGGGAAGCTCATCGTTCAACGGTAGCTGAGAAGCAGAGGCGTGAGACGGTCTATCTTTGCCCACGCTCTCTACGGCTGCACCCCTGAACTTCTGCGTGGACCTCCCTTCGTCTCGGCGCCACTGGTCTGTTGTCCAGGAGATCATCGGCCTCTACGTAGTAAGTGCTGGGGTGTCCCCGTCAATGAGTGTGAACTCAGGTTCAGGAACGAGGAGGTAAGACGACTGCTGTTTTAGATGGTGGACCCACTAGGGGTATTGGATACTGATTGTGCGGTAGGCCCATAAGGGGTTATTTGGAATCTGCCCCCTCCAGTGGAGGGAAGGAGCGAAGGCGCACTGCTCAATTAAACGCCCTGTAGTCAGCCCGTTTAATTTTGGTTAGGAGTCAGGCGGGGATCTGGTGTAAATAGCCCAAGCCGGACACCGGTGTCTTGTCTAGACTAGCGTTCTAGGGTGTATATTACGTTCGCTAGGTCGGAGGGACCGGGAGACTAAGCGGCGCCTGTGTAAATTCGGTTCGCTAGATCTCAACCTATCTTGGCTAAGTGGGAAGGCATGTAAATTTGGAACCCACTAGACTTTTGATAGAGTATATAGACTAAGAGGGTTCTGTTGTAAATTCCGCCCTCTAGTTCGCTATATGTGGTGCTTGGGCAGTGTGGCTAAACAAAACGGATGTAGATAGTTTTAGGTAGTCCATCAAGGTACTGGCCAATAGATTAGTTGGGAATTGTAAATGTGTTAAAGATTGTTGTAGTAGCGTGTATATCTTGCTAGATAGTGTGAGCCCTGCCGTCTAGCGAGAGTGTGAATAGTGTGTAACTGTATTATAGCGCACGGTACCATAACCATGTATAATTACTGATACTGTACATAACTACTAATAACTGTCGTTTATGTTGTATGTTTAACACCATAACCACTACTAATTGAACTGTGACTTTAAATTGTACTCTAACCAATGCTAACCGTACTATAACTACTGTTTGTAAAGACGATGTTACTGGGGTATGTTATAGACGGGTAATTCAGATATAGGGAATTATAGCGTGGGTGACCGTATAGTTTCGCCAAAGGGCACAGTATTAGTTACTTAGTGACTGGTGTAACAGCTGTGTGTGTACGGGAATTCCCTGAGTGTTTTGTTGTGTGCGTTTCACTTAGTAACTGTACCACGTGGTGCTGTTGCCGAGGGAACGGGTGTGACCGTTGGAAGAGTGTTTGTTTAGTTTCTGTTGGAGACGACGCTTCATTGTTAAGTATGGGCGCGTCAGATTCAACGGTTTTGGATCCCTTAGGATGTATGTTAAAGAACTTTAAAAAGGGATATACTGTATGTGATTTTGGGGTAAAGATGTCTCCAGCACGCCTGACTACTTTATGTAGTAGGGAATGGCCTACTTTGGTTGCCGCATGGCCACCACGTGGCAGTTTGGATCCTAATCTGGCACAGCGTGTACACGTGGCTGTATCAGGTAGGCCTGAACTTTACGGCCAGTTTCCATATATTGATTGTTGGAAGCAGGCCGTAAATGACTCGCCAAAATGGATCTGGATATGCCACGAGGAACAATGTCGCCTCATGGTCGCTCGAACTCGCTTGTCCACTAAGGCCGTAATTACGCCCATTTTGGACACGCCTCCTGAGTCAGAGATCCCCATGCCGCCCCTTATTCCTCCTCCACCGGAAGAGGAAGAGGAGGTGCTGTTGGTAACGCTCCTCCCCTTGCCCCGTTGTCCCCACCTACCCTTCCTCTAGCTCAGAGCCCAACCCCCTTGTTTTAAACCCTCCCCTTCCGGTACCTACCTCTGTTAATTCCACCTACCCAGATTTGGCGCCATTTCTAGTTCCTGGTCAGGCTCCTCCTAGCCCAGCCCGGAATATTTTACTCACCGACCTCCCCCTCAGTAAAGCATCCCCTTGTCTTACTACCCTTTGACCGGAACTCCTAACTGACGTTTCCAAACGAAGCCCCATACTAACCCGACAACTGACCGGTACCCGCCAACCCCGGCATTATCAAATGCCTCTCCAACTGACACCAGTCCCGACACACATCAACGGTGATGGCCAGATACAACAAGCTGATCCCGTCTTTGTTTATGTACCCTTCACTACAACGGATCTATTTAACTGGAAGACCCATAACTCCTCATACACCGAAAAGCCTCAAGCCATGACGGATTTGTTTACCTCCATAGTCCAGACACATAATCCCACTTGGGCTGATTGCCAGCAACTGCTTATGACAGTATTTAATAACGAGGAAAGGACAAGGATAAACCAAGCGGCAATTAAAGCGCTGGAAGAAGTGGCCCGTACACAAAATCAGGCCAACCCGGCAGCATGGGCCACAGCACATTATCCAAACACTGATCCGGAATGGAATGTCAATGGCGCAGACATGGCCCATTTAAAAGCATATAGGGACGCTATTATTGCTGGCATGAAAGCCGGAGGGAAGAAGGCGATTAATATGTCTAAGACGGCTGAGGTGTTACAGAAATGTGATGAATCGCCCAGTGTCTTTTATGACCGATTATTGAGGCATACCGTTTGTATACCCCCTTTAATCCTGAGAATTCCCGGATGGTTAACTCTGCCTTTGTCAGCCAAGCCTACGGAGATATAAAGCGCAAGCTGCAGAAGTTAGAAGGGTTCGTAGGGATGTCGATAACCCAACTAATGGAAATAGCTAATAAAGTATACATGAATAGGGAGACAGAGACGAAGAAGGAGGAAGAGCGAAAGATGCGTAGGAAAGCAGATATGCTAGCAGTAGCAATCGCAGGAGTAGATAGGAGGGAAAAGGAAGTGTATAGGGGAACGGATAAAGGCGAGAGTAAATGGAATAGGGAACCTTTGAGTAGGAACCAATGCGCGTACTGTAGGGAAGAAGGGCATTGGAGAAGTGAGTGTCCACAAAGGGAACAGTATGAGAGAGACAGTCCTAGGGCAGGGTATAGTAATAATTATAGAGGCAGAGCGAGAGGTAGAGGAGGCCCTGGAGGAAATAGTGGTAATAATAGAGGAAGCGTTAGTGGGGATAGGTATTATCCAGCAGCGCAGAGACCCAGCGATAGAGAAGATAGGGACTTTGTAGGTTTGGCGGACACAGTCATGGAGGACTATTGATACCGACCGGGCTCCATCCCCCTTGGCCGAGCGGAGCCTATGGTCGATGTAGCAATAGGGGGAAAAAGGAGTGCTTTCATGATTGACACTGGTGCTGAACACTGACCTAGTTGCTCCTCCATCTGGAAGAACTATCACCGTAATAGGAGCAACTGGAAGGAGTGCTGCTAAACCGGTTCTTAAAAGTCGACTCTGTACATTGGGAGGCCACGTGGTGAAACAACAATTACTTTATATGCCTGAATGTCCAGTCCAACTGCTAGGACGTGATTTGTTGTCAAAATTACAAGCACAGATAACGTTTCTACCTAATGGAAAAACATCTTTAAAGTTCAATGGACCTTCAGGTATAATGACAATATCTGTACCAAAGGAAGAAGAGTGGCGACTTTATACAGCGTTGACTAGTCAAAACCCTAAGAGTGATGAATCCTTTTTCAATATACCAGGAGTGTGGGCAGAGAACAACCCACCAGGACTTGCTCGCAATATTCCACCAATTCGAATCAAACTAAAACTTGGGGTTTATCCAGTGAGCTTAAGACAATATCACATCCCACAAAAGGCCAAGAAGAATATACAATCTTATTTGGATAAGTTCATAATGTTCATAATCCCCCATTGTTGCCTGTTCAAAAGCCCGGTACAGATGAGTATCGTCCTGTGCAGGACTTGAGAGCAGTCAATGATGCGGTCGTAAGTATACACCCAGTTGTGCCCAATCCATATAACCAGCTTGCTTTAATTCCGGGCGGGGCTACCTATTTTACTGTCTTGGATCTTAAAGATGCCTTCTTTTGCCTTCGAATTGCTGCGGAAAGACAGTGTATCTTTGCATTTCAATGGGAAAATGCTGTAACGGGCTCGAAACGCCAGATGACTTGGACAAGACTGCCCCAAGGGTTTAAAAATTCACCTACCCTATTTGGATCAGCTTTAAGTCAAGACTTACTGGATTTCAAGTCCATCCCAGGAGAGTGTGTACTATTACAATACGTAGATGATTTGTTGATAGCGGCAGTTACAAGAGAAATATGTCAGCAAGCAACACATGATTTACTACACATTCTCTGGAAGGCAGGATACAAGGTGTCCAGGAAGAAAGCTCAGTTGTGTCAGCCAACTGTCAATATTCCATATCTCTGAAGGTCAAAGGATAATGGGGCCAGAGAGAAAAGAAGCTGTATGCCAAATACCAATACCCAAGAATAGAAGACAAGTGCGGGAATTCTTGGGGGCAGCAGGCTTCTGTAGGATATGGATTCCCAGTTATGCGATATTGGCAAAACCTCTTCATGCAGCTATAAAAGGTACAGAACACGATCCCTTCCTGTGGACCCCTGAACAGCAAAAGGCATTTGAAGATGTGAAGAAGGCATTGATGAGTGCCCCAGCAGGTCTACCTGATCATACACGTCCATTCTACTTATATGTACAAGAGCAAAGAAGAATGGCTGTGGGAGTATTGACACAGTACTTGGGATCATGGCAACGACCTGTTGCATGTCCAAACAACTGGATGCAGTGGCCAGTGGTCTTCCACCTTGTCTAAGAGCCGTAGCTGCCGCCGCCCTGCTGGTAGCCGAAGCTGATAAACTCACTCTGGGTCAGGAACTCTATGTGCGAGTCCCGCACGCAGTACAGACGTTACTAGACTATAAAGGCAATCATTGGTTTAGCAATAGCCGCATGACTAAGTATCAAGCTATGTTATGTGAAAACCCGAGAGTGCATCTAGAGACTGTTAATACCTTGAATCCAGCTACCCTTTTGCCACAACCTACTGAGAGTCAACATGATTGTCTGGAGGTGATGGATGAAGTGTTCTCAAGTAGACCAGATCTTCCTGATTTTCCCATCCAGAACCCTGATGTCCAGTACTATACGGACGGCAGTAGTTATGTGAAAGAAGGGATTCGCTATGCAGGATATGCAGTAACAACCATAGACAAGGTGATAGAAGCTCGGCCATTGTCAAAAGGAACATCGGCACAGAAGGCAGAACTAATCGCACTCACACGAGCCTTACAATTGGCTGAAGGTTTAAGAGTGAACATCTACACGGACTCCAAGTATGCGTTTTTTTTTTTTTTATAATTCTTTATTTTTGTAGTGCATTTGCGGGAACAACTCGCATGGGGTACCCCGACGGCAATCCACATGCTTTTTCCACACAATTAGGGTATGTTAGAACTTGCACAATTTTATAGTTAGTATGCGATTTGACTAGAGCATTCACATTTTAGTTTCTATTAAGCGTAAAGTCGAGATATTACATGGGTATGTCAGGGAAAATAGGCAAAACATTAATAGGCTTGCTTAGGTATTAAGTAAGTAACGAGTACTATGCTAGACAATACATGACTGTCGTTACTTATGTAATTTCCGTTACATGCTAAGTACAGTACAGTATAGTTGGTATTATTAAACTAATATTTGGTTGATTACATGTTAGACCATTAAGATTGTCAAGAGTTATAACGTAAAGAACAGACTTAACCGGCTAGTTCTCATAGGAGTGGTTGGGAACAGGAGTCCAGCAATGCGAGTGCGGGTGAGTCTTAGGTCAGAGAGTTCAGCTTGCCCCGCAGCATCTGGGATCTTAGTGCGTTCTCAGCCGATTCCCAGCTTGGGGGGGGGATTTCAGGGCTCTCCATATTTGTGTCCTCGCTGGTGGCGTGTCGCCATTTCGGAGTGCTGCTTGGGTGTATGCACCATATTACGACCTGTACTGTGGTTGTTGGGAGTTGCTGTCTCTGAGCACTTTTGGAGTCGCTGCCCCTGTATCTTGGACCTTATTCCGGGTTTCCGCTGCAGTCTTTCCCCGGCGCCTCAGGTGACCAGCTCCTTGGTGCTTTCTTGGCATCCGCCTTGTATGTGAAAGGTCTCGTGGGACATGCCTGCCACGTGGGGGTCTTGGTGTTGCGTCGGCACTTTGTGGGCAAATATGTAGCCCTTGATCCTCTAGGCAGGGCCGAACAGATGCTTGGTTGCTGTTAGGTGTGTTCCCCTTCTTTGCCCCCATCCGCCGTTGTGAGCGGGTGTGTTGCAGATTTGGCGGGATGTACACGAGCTTCGCCAGGGAGCCTGCCCGGTACGTGCCGGTCTGCTGGGTTCGAGGCTTGGCTGTGGTCGGTTCGCCTGTTTGCTGGGGCTGTAGCCTTGCCTCCAGATTTGACCAGAAGTTGGCAAAGTGAGAGTCCAGTCGGGTTAGGATATTGTCTATGGAGGCCTCGGCTGAGGTAGCAGCGACAGCTGTCGCCATTTTGTCGCGTGGTATTTTTCGATGCTGGGTATAGGAGGTAGCGGTGGGTGCCCTTCTGGGACCGGGATGACCCCCGCTGGTCTGAGGGGGGGGAGGTGCAGAAATCCGCTTGAGTACCTGTATTTTGGCGTCCAGAGAGCGGCCGTCCCCCTGGCGCCAAATGTGCTTGTAGGCCGCACTGGGTGTCAGCGTGGTTGCACTGATCAAACCTTCAATTTTGGTATCGATCTATTCGTCGTGGTCTCTGCTATGCAGTGTGTAGCATCTAGCGGTGTAAACTGCTGGCTGGCGTGATTTATGGAGAGTTTTATCGCGTGGAGCTCAGGAGCTCATGAGGTATGCTGCCATTCAGCCCGCCAGTCAGGCCCCGCCCCTCCAAGTATGCGTTTTTAACCACTCATGCCCACGGAGCCTTGTATAAAGAAAGAGGACTACTGAATTCAGAGGGTAAAGAAATCAAGTACGCAGCTGAGATATTACAACTACTGGAAGCCGTGTGGGAACCGAAAGAAGTTGGTATCATACATTGTCGAGCGCATCTGAAAGGTGATGGTGATGTAACCAAAGGAAATCGGATGGCAGATAATGCAGCTAAGCGTGCCGCTGAATCGGGGAAACAGGAGTATGTAGAACATATAGCTGCTCTTATACCGACCCCACTGTCTCAATGGACTCCAGTTTATACAGCTCAAGAAGAAGAGTGGTTAAAGACTGAAGCTGGGAAGTACCTGGAGAATAATTGGTATCAGTTAGAAGATGGAAGAATAGTCATTCCAGCATCACTAGCTGTAGAAATTGTCCAGAATTATCATAACGGGACACATTCTGGAAGAGATAGAATGGAAGAATCTCTCAGGAAACATTTCTACATACCAAGATTGTCCAACTTGACTCAAGCCATTGTACGAAGATGTATGATATGTGCCAAGAATAACGCAGGGCAAGGACCAGTGAAACCACCGGGAGTCCAGTATATGGGGGGACTCGCTATGTCCGATCTTCAAATAGACTATACGGTAATGCCTAAATCCGGTGGACATTGCTACCTACTAGTAGTTGTGTGTACCTACTCAGGTTGGGTAGAAGCATGTCCTACTCGTACAGAGAAAGCAGGAGAAGTTGTGCGATTCCTGTTGCGAGAAATAATACCCCGATATGGACTACCATGTTCTATAGGATCGGATAATGGTCCAGCCTTTGTTCACCAGTGCCTACAACAACTGACTCATATGCTTCGTATTAAGTGGAAGCGGCATATAGACCTCAGAGTTCTGGGAAAGTGGAAAGGATGAACAGAACTATTAAGAATCAATTGGCAAAGATGTGTCAAGAGACTCAACTTAAGTGGAATGTTCTTTTGCCCATAGCTCTGTTGCGTATTCGTAGTACACCTACCAGAAGGATGGGTCTCTCACCTTTTGAAATCATGTATGGGCGCCCACCTCCCTTACTTGGTAACTTAAGGGGGGATTTGAGTCAGTTGGGAGAAGGAATTACCCGGCAGCAGGTTGTAGAGTTGGGTAAAACTATGGAGGAGGTACAGAAATGGGTTCAAGATAGATTACCTGTGAATATTTATCCACCTGTTCATAGTTATCATCCAGGAGATCAAGTATGGATAAAAGAGTGGAACAGTGTACCGTTGGGGCCTAAGTGGAGGGGTCCTTATGTTGTTCTTTTGTCTACCCCTACAGCTATAAAGGTGGCTGAAGTGACTCCGTGGATTCATCACTCCAGGGTTAAACCAGCATCAGTAGATTCTTGGCAAGCTACACCAGATCCAGAGAATCCCTGCAAGATCCGGTTAAAGCGCACAACTCAGTCGGAGTGACGAGGAGATATTGGGGTTTCAAGTGTAATTAAAGAGATCAGCAAGTAAGTGTTTTGACGGCCATAATAAAGCCTGACCGCTTACCCACGTGACATAGCCAGAGTGTCTTGAAGGGACCTCTGTGAAGGGAAGAGAGGACTTGAAGAACTCCATTCCTTGCAGCCCTTACATCCTGGAAGCTGAGGTGCCAGTGCACGGACGAAGAATGAGGATGAAGACATCAAGAGAAATGCATTTGATAATGTATATATTTGTGTTTTTAATTATTCAGGAAGGTAGAGGTACCGACACACCTGGCTGTGAGGTTTGCATTAAGACTACTAAAACAGGTAATCATATTTCCCAGACCCTTATTTGGCATTCACAATATGAGTGTAAATGATATGTATCTAGGTGTAGATACTTAGGTATAGACTACAGTGTGTGCCATTTAGGAGTAGGAGAACCTAAATGCTTCAATCCGGAATATCAACCCCGTACAATTTGGTTGACCCTTCGGAATGGAGACTCACAGGGGACCCTAATAAATAAAACAATACTAGAAACCGTACATTCTTCGGGTGTTCTGCTATTTGATGCATGTAAGGCGATATCAAGTGGTAGAAAACCGTGGAATGTATGCGGGGATCTTAAGTGGGAGAGAACGTATGGGTCTAATGATAAGTATATTTGCCCCAGTAGTAAGAACAAATACATAGATCCGAAATGCCCAAATAGGGATTATAATTATTGTCCATATTGGTCTTGTGTAGGGTGGGCAACTTGGGGACAAACAGCAGATAAGGATATGATTGTTACTAAGTTGCCTACCAGACCATATTGTAAGTCCATGGAGTGTAATCCATCCCATATACTTATTAATAATCCGGAACAGTTTATAGATAGGTTCGGACGGGTTCCCTTATATGGGACGGCTTATATGGGACGGGTTTGGATCCTGGGACAATATTATTTATAGGGATAGAGACCGATACCGTAGCATCCCAAACTCATCAGGTTTTTCATTCTTTTTATGAAGAGATGAGTGTAGAAAATAAGATCCCCCATAATGCTAAGAACCTGTTTATTGATCTAGCTGAAAGTAGTCTTAATGTGACCAACTGCTATGTGTGTGGAGGTACTAATATGGGAGACCAATGGCCCTGGGAAGCAAAGGAGGTAATGTATTCTGGTTCTGAGACAGTTGAACAAATAATATCTTCTCAAGCCGATTATCAAATGAGTGTAAATCTGAGTGGCGATTAAAGACCTCCATTATAGGTTATGTTTGCATAGCAAGGAAAGGAATAATGTTTAATACATCTGTAGGAGACTTAACTTGTCTAGGGCAAAAAGCATATGATGATAATACAAAGAATACAACTTGGTGGTCGGCTTCAAATGTCTCAGAACCACCTAACCCGTTTGCAAGTTATACTAATGATAAGTATATTTGCCCCAGTAGTAAGAACAAATACATAGATCCGAAATGCCCAAATAGGGATTATAATTATTGTCCATATTGGTCTTGTGTAGGGTGGGCAACTTGGGGACAAACAGCAGATAAGGATATGATTGTTACTAAGTTGCCTACCAGACCATATTGTAAGTCCATGGAGTGTAATCCATCCCATATACTTATTAATAATCCGGAACAGTTTATAGATAGGTTCGGATGGGTTCCCTTATATGGGACGGCTTATATGGGACGGGTTTGGATCCTGGGACAATATTATTTATAGGGATAGAGACCGATACCGTAGCATCCCAAACTCATCAGGTTTTTCATTCTTTTTATGAAGAGATGAGTGTAGAAAATAAGATCCCCCATAATGCTAAGAACCTGTTTATTGATCTAGCTGAAAGTAGTCTTAATGTGACCAACTGCTATGTGTGTGGAGGTACTAATATGGGAGACCAATGGCCCTGGGAAGCAAAGGAGGTAATGTATTCTGGTTCTGAGACAGTTGAACAAATAATATCTTCTCAAGCCGATTATCAAATGAGTGTAAATCTGAGTGGCGATTAAAGACCTCCATTATAGGTTATGTTTGCATAGCAAGGAAAGGAATAATGTTTAATACATCTGTAGGAGACTTAACTTGTCTAGGGCAAAAAGCATATGATGATAATACAAAGAATACAACTTGGTGGTCGGCTTCAAATGTCTCAGAACCACCTAACCCGTTTGCAAGTTATACTAATGATAAGTATATTTGCCCCAGTAGTAAGAACAAATACATAGATCCGAAATGCCCAAATAGGGATTATAATTATTGTCCATATTGGTCTTGTGTAGGGTGGGCAACTTGGGGACAAACAGCAGATAAGGATATGATTGTTACTAAGTTGCCTACCAGACCATATTGTAAGTCCATGGAGTGTAATCCATCCCATATACTTATTAATAATCCGGAACAGTTTATAGATAGGTTCGGATGGGTTCCCTTATATGGGACGGCTTATATGGGACGGGTTTGGATCCTGGGACAATATTATTTATAGGGATAGAGACCGATACCGTAGCATCCCAAACTCATCAGGTTTTTCATTCTTTTTATGAAGAGATGAGTGTAGAAAATAAGATCCCCCATAATGCTAAGAACCTGTTTATTGATCTAGCTGAAAGTAGTCTTAATGTGACCAACTGCTATGTGTGTGGAGGTACTAATATGGGAGACCAATGGCCCTGGGAAGCAAAGGAGGTAATGTATTCTGGTTCTGAGACAGTTGAACAAATAATATCTTCTCAAGCCGATTATCAAATGAGTGTAAATCTGAGTGGCGATTAAAGACCTCCATTATAGGTTATGTTTGCATAGCAAGGAAAGGAATAATGTTTAATACATCTGTAGGAGACTTAACTTGTCTAGGGCAAAAAGCATATGATGATAATACAAAGAATACAACTTGGTGGTCGGCTTCAAATGTCTCAGAACCACCTAACCCGTTTGCAAGTTATACCAATTTAAAGGACGTGTGGTTTGGTTAGCTTTGGATTACCTATTGGCAGTAGAGGGAGGTGTATGTGGGAAGTTTAACCTAAGCAATTGCTGTCTTCAAATAGATGATGAAGGGCAAGCAATAGCTGAGCTTACTAGCCATATGGTTAAACTAGCGCATGTGCCTACTCAGGTATAGAAAGGGTATAATCCAAGTAGTTAGTTTGGTAATTGGTATGAGCAGTTTGGCGGACTTAAGGCATTGGTAGGTGGAGTCATGCTAATCTTGATGCTGTGTCTTCTCCTACCATGTCTTGTTCCTTTGGTAGTTAGGTCTGTGCAGGGCATTATAGAAAATATAGCAGAGAGAAAGGCTGCTGCACAGATAATGGCTATATATAGATATGAGGCTCTAAATCAGGGAGAACAAGTACAGGAAGAGGAATGTTGAGGGATTCATGTCTTTAGGGAGTCGCAAAGTCTGGTCTGGTTCATGGCAACCAGGTATATGCAAACTATGGTGATGCATCTGGAATTGTGAAAATATCAGAAGCATCAAAGGGGGGAATGTGGTGGAATCTCGGTAAAAATAAATTTAGTAGGCCGAGATTACCACGTGGTATGTGTACGTGCATATACTGGTGTATCGGTCGGTTGGTTGCACGTGGCAAAGATACAATCAGTAATGTACGGAGCATGTGCGAGAATATAGGATGTAGTATTCCCCTCCTCCATTGTGCCATGTGGTCAAGCAGGAAGTTAGTTCTTGTTCGATTGATTGGGTAAGAGTATGTGTGGGTGGAGCTTATTATGGGAGGAGTTACATGCCTATATAAGGAGCCTACACTATTGTTCGGGGCTCAGATCTTGTTGTATTTTGGTGACATTAGTCCCTCTGAGTCCCGGTCGGTGAATCGAATAAAGAATCTCTTCCTTCCTGAAGAAACCTGTGTCCATCTCTCTGTGCTTGGCTTCCGTCAGTTTCTCCGGTATCAATTTATTTTCAGATTTTATTCTGCAAATATTCAAATAATTCTTCTTTTATCTGGCTGTGAGTGTATGCATGTAAATGCATATGTATAACTTGCATAGCCTTTCTTTAAAAGTAATATATTTTTCTTTTAATTTTAATTAATTCTGTTTTACAAACAGAATACATAAGATTGTATAGAGATTAATGGTACTGAAAAACTGAAATACATTAAATAAATGAAAATGTTTTCCAAATTTTGGACGAGGCAAATAGATATGTGATCACATTTCAGCTGATCTAAAATGGGAAACATTTTCGGAATGAATGAATGAATGACTTGACCAATATGAAAACATTAATCACATAGCTCAGTCTGAGAACATAAATTGTGATCACAGCAATAATTATCTTCTTTAAAGATGCATTCTCAATAGATTCTCATTAGAAATCATGAAATGGTCAGTTAACAACATTACCGTTAACAGGCTAAATAAAAGTCATTTATTTTTCCTAGAAATAAGCTGGAATGTTTCACAGCTCTCACCAGATTTAGTAGAGAAAATTACATTTCTAAAATTCAACCTTCCTTAGTTTGGCTGCCCCATGCAGATTGATTGTAGAGGAGCCAACAGCATTCATTTTTTAGGGTTGTGACTGACACCTTTTTTTACTTTGCTCATGTCCAAATGCTGTTGTATACAGGGAGTGCAGAATTATTAGGCAAATTAGTATTTTGACCACATCATCCTCTTTATGCATATTGTCTTACTCCAAGCTGTATAGGCTCGAAAGCCTACTACCAATTAAGCATATTAGGTGATGTGCATCTCTGTAATGAGAAGGAGTGTGGTCTAATGACATCAACACCCTATATCAGGTGTGCATAATTATTAGGCAACTTCCTTTCTTTTGGCAAAATGGGTCAAAAGAAGGACTTGACAGGCTCAGAAAAGTCAAAAATAGTGAGATATCTTGCAGAGGGATGCAGCACTCTTAAAATTGCAAAGCTTCTGAAGCGTGATCATCGAACAATCAAGCGTTTCATTCAAAATAGTCAACAGGGTCGCAAGAAGCATGTGGAGAAACCAAGGCGCAAAATAACTGCCCATGAACTGAGAAAAGTCAAGCGTGCAGCTGCCAAGATGTCACTTGCGACCAGTTTGGCCATATTTCAGAGCTACAACATCACTGGAGTGCCCAAAAGCACAAGGTGTGCAATACTCAGAGACATGGCCAAGGTAAGAAAGACTGAAAGATGACCACCACTGAACAAGACACACAAGCTGAAACGTCAAGACTGGGCCAAGACATATCTCAAGACTGATTTTTCTAAGGTTTTATGGACTGATGAAATGAGAGTCTTGATGGGCCAGATGGATGGGCCCGTGGCTGGATTGGTAAAGGGCAGAGAGCTCCAGTCCGACTCAGACGCCAGCAAGGTGGAGGTGGAGTACTGGTTTGGGCTGGTATAATCAAAAATGAGCTTGTGGGGCCTTTTCGGGTTGAGGATGGAGTCAAGCTCAACTCCCAGTCCTACTGCCAGTTTATGGAAGACACCTTCTTCAAGCAGTGGTACAGGAAGAAGTCTGCATCCTTCAAGAAAAACATGATTTTCATGCAGGACAATGCTCCATCACACGCATCCAAGTACTCCACAGCGTGGCTGGCAAGAAAGGGAATAAAAGAAGAAAATCTAATGACATGGCTTCCTTGTTCACCTGATCTGAACCCCATTGAGAACCTGTGGTCCATCATCAAATGTGAGATTTACAAGGAGGGAAAACAGTACACCTCTCTGAACAGTGTCTGGGAGGCTGTGGTTGCTGCTGCACGCAATGTTGATGGTGAACAGATCAAAACACTGACAGAATCCATGGATGGCAGGCTTTTGAGTGTCCTTGCAAAGAAAGGTGGCTATATTGGTCACTGATTTGTTTTTGTTATGTTTTTGAATGTCAGAAATGTATATTTGTGAATGTTGAGATGTTATATTGGTTTCACTGGTAAAAATAAATAATTGAAATGGGTATATATTTGTTTTTTGTTAAGTTGCATAATAATTATGCACAGTAATAGTCACCTGCACACACAGATATCCCCCTAAAATAGCTATAACTAAAAACAAACTAAAAACTACTTCCAAAAATATTCAGCTTTGATATTAGTGGGTTCATTGAGAACATGGTTGTTGTTCGATAATAAAATTAATCCTCAAAAATACAACTTGCCTAATAATTCTGCACTCCCTGTATACTGTTCTGACTGACCCCCCCTCTAAGCATTTAACTGCCACCTTTTGCCTGGGCTCACATCCAGGATTCTGTTTCTGAGTGAAGCCGCTTTAGGACTGACACGTTTTCCAGGGCACACATCAGAAATCTGCTGCTCTTCTAAGAGGACCCCCTTTAGGGTTGTGACCACCTATTCCCTGTGCTTATATCTCACAATGCTGCTGATGCTGTCCACCTTTGGCTCCCTCACCCATGACTAAAGAGACCAAGTTAAAAATTCCCCATTAGACACTGTGTCTGTTCTTTAGTACATAAATATGGATGTTACAACTTAAGTGTGAATGTGTATAATATAATAATAATAAATAATACAATAATAATAAAATAATGACTTAATAAAAATTAGAGTTTTAAAACACATTTGGGGAGCCTGTAGCTTTTTGCTGTCTAGCATACATGTTCCCACTCACAGCAGAATGGGGGAGGTATAAAAGTTTTTTTTATACCTCCTGCATGCAACCACACACTGTGCAGTGAGTAGTGACATGTGTGTTACACAGTGTTCGCTGAAATAGCCAGTTGGCACCAAACGAAATTCGGTTGGTGAGCCATTGAGTCATTCAGAAACTCTGTAACTGTGCATTCACATTTGAATTCTCACTCAATGACCAAAAAACCTAATTTTGTCATGCTTATGAATATAAAGGCACAACTCTAATTATTATTATTATTGTTATTATTATTATTATTATTATTATTATTATTAATATAGTGCCAACAGATTCCGTAGTGCTTTACAAATTTATAAGAGATGGGATTTAACTATAAATAGGGCAATTACAAGAAAACTTACAGGACTGATATGTAGTTTAGGACCCTGCTCAAATGAGCTTACAGTCTAGAGGAGGTGGGGTGTAAAACACAATAGGACCGGAAATAGCAATTAAATAAGGTAGTAGTGAATCAGAGCCAGAGGAGATAGTAGAGTCGTGCCCTTTAGGAGAGAGCAGGAGACAGGTATGTGAGGTAGAAGTAACTCTGGGAACCGAATCTTTCTGCAATGGTACAAGTGAGCAAAAAGTATTTTGAGACTTGAGTGGGGATTTACTGAAGGACAGGCTACTGAGTTCCTCTAAGCTTTTGTCCGTTCTCAGAGTTCCCATGTTCTTTGTTTTTGATACATTTAATTGAACATATTATGACAGCTCACTTTATTTTATTTATTTTTTTATTTATTTATTTATTTATTATTGGCATTTATATAGCACCAACAAATTCCATAGTGCTTTACAATTTTATTAGAGGGGGGATTGAACTATAAATAGGGCAATTACAAGAAAACTTACAGAACTGATATGTAGTTTAGAACCCTGCTCAATTGAGCTTACAGTCTAGAGGAGGTGGGGTGTAAAACACAATAGGACCGGAAATAGCAATTAAATAAGGTAGTAGTGAATTAGAGCCAGAGGAGATAGTAGAGTCCTGCCCTTTAGGAGAGAGCAGGAGACAGGTATGTGAGGTAGAAGTAACTCTGGGATGCCATTAGCTTTCCTAAAGAGATGGGTCCGCTAGGAGTTCTGAGGCAGACAACAAAACAACCTGCTTATAAAGGAGTGGGTTATTACATAACCTGGTCTCACCTATAGGAGGGTGTAACAGATCCTTCCAACTTAGTCTTTTCTTTTGTTCGGTTCATACCTCTGTTCGCCTGATTTCGTGCGAAGTCCGTATGTGAAATATAGGTGGCCGCCATTTCAGGACTTTACACGTGTTCGCGGCCATCTTGTGTGCGAACAGCGGTGTTTGCCTGTAACCGCATGGAACTAAAAACGGATACGCAAACAGGCGAACACCGCTGAGTCCTCCAGACCTCCATAAGTTCGCACAGAAACTACCGAACACCCCACCATTCGGTAGTTACACTCAGTCACCTATGGGGATTTCAGCGAACCCCGCGATTCGGATGGATGACAAGATTTTCATACCGTTTTACCGTGCGAACAGAGACCGACCGCAAGGCCAAAACTCATGGAACTATTTTCGGCTAGTTGGTCTGTGCGGTCGGTCAAAACTTTGAAACTCTGTAACTCCCGAACCGTTCATCCAATCGGGCTGATTTTTGGACAGAGTGTTCCCCTAACGAAGATCTCTCAAGCGGTGCCGGATTTAAAGGTGTACCCCCTGTTTTTGGGGTACATCCAGAACTGGGGCAAAATATTGTATGTTCTAATTGTATTATGTGGTTATCTGAGGGGAGGAGACGTGGGGGTGTTACCCTGTGCATAATTGGTTGTTTTCATCCTCCCCCTGGGAGTGTCCTGTGTGTACCCTTTTCTAATAAAAAGCAGGCTGGGTGTCCCAGTCCTCAGTTCATCTTGACCCTTCATAACGTAGCCTCGTCTCGTTCTTGAAAGGGGATTGTTTGGGAAGGTTATTCTGTTCCTGTTGCAGCTGAACCTGATTTTCGCTCTGGATATCGTGGATGGGATTACATCAGCCTACTTCTCCACAGCAGCTTGCAGGGAAAAAGGACGTCCCCAACGGCAGAAACCCTCTCTCTATCTGGGTAGCCGTTACATTGGTGGCAAGCGGTGGGATGGTCCTTTTATCCAAGGAGCAAGTGCTGAATGGAGTCTCAGTATGCCAAGCTGAAAAGACCCACACTAAAGGATTTATTGGAGAATCGTGGTAGGAGTGCCAGCAACAGACCACGGAGGGAGCTGATAGCTGACCTGCTGGAGCTGGACGAGATGGATAGGTCCATGGAGGTAACGGAACCCAGGGCACCCATCAGTGAGGACGATGTGATTACGGCAATTGTGCAGCGGAGATTAGCGTTGTATCCAGTCACGTCTACAGAGCTAATAACCCAACTACTCCGGGAAACAAGGGAAGAGATCCAAACCAAAAGGGATCAAGAAATGGAACTGGTAAGAGCCAGACAGCTCACTACACAGACAGTTCCTACCCCGCTACCCACTACTACAGTAAAGAAAATTCCCTTCAATGCATTTAAAACCTTTGCAGAAAATGAAGAGGAAATTGATGGGTATTTGGCGGACTTTGAAAGACAGTGCTCGCTACATCAAATACCGCCAGGGCAATGGGTCACTATCCTGGCGGGAAAACTATCAGGAAAAGCTAGTGAGGCTTTTCGAGCGCTCACTACAGAGGAGATCACGCAGTACCAAACAGTAAAAGAGGCACTGCTCACCAGGTATGCGGTAACCCCAGAAGCCTACCGTCGCCGCTTCCGGGAGTCCAAAAAGAAAGCTGTGGACTCCCACATGGAATGGGCCAACCGACTACAAAGAGTGGCATCACATTGGGTCCAAGGGTGTAAGGCCAACACCGGAGAGGAGATATTACAATTGTTCTTAATGGAACATTTCTTTCAAAATTTGGCTGCGGACCTACAAGACTGGGTACGAGACCGGCGCCCCGCTAATTTAAATGAGGCGGCTCGGCTGGCCGATGAATACGCCGAGACAAGGAGAGTAAGCCAGGGTACTCCACGACCAGCTCATAAGATAGAGCCACGTACCCCAGCCGCTGTCTCACGCCCAGAGTTTCGAGCTCCAGTCCCACCAGGACCACCCCGTCCTCAGGGACCTACCAACTACCCCCGAGATTTGTCGAAAGTGACGTGCCATCACTGCGGCAACCTCGGACATATTGCTCGATATTGTCCCCTAAGATCCACTAGTAACAATTGGAGACGCACAACTCCCAACGCAGAGGTCCCTGCATCACGACCCTCTGCAGCTCACTGTGTGGAAGCTGAAATGGGCCCTGAGGAATGCCTGGGGATTTTGTATGAAGCAGATCCCATACAAGCTGCTTCGCCAGATAACCGACAGCATCATCGGCAGGAAGTTCGGGTGAATGGACAAACAGCACAAGGCCTAAGAGACACCGGGGCTACCATCACGTTGATCCAAAAACACCTAGTAAAGCCAGAGAATGTGTCTACCCGCACTGTTGCTGTTCGGGTCGCAGGGGGCGCTGTTTTTCGCTTGCCCACTGCCCGAGTACACTTAGACTGGGGAGTCGGATCGGGGAAAACCACAGTTGGCATCATGGACAACTTGCCTGCCGAGGTCGTCTTGGGAAATGACATTGGCCCCTTGACCTCAGCATATTTGCCCACACCTGCTGCCGCTTGTCCCGTAACCACCCGCTCACAGGCCCGTGTCACAGATGACCCTAATACAGGCCGGGAGACCCAGGTAAGCCAAGCACCCACATGTAACCCCACTACAACAAGCAGGCCCATAGCTTGGGACACCCCAGAGGAGTTTGGGAGGGAAACTAGAGAGGACCCCACCCTCCAAAAGTATCGAGAATTAGCAGACAGTAGGGAGGGCAAACAGGAACGTTTCCTATGGGATGGGGACAGGTTGTACAGACTGACGGAAGGGAAAAAGAGAGGCTGTCCCCCTTCGCAGAAGCGCCAACTAGTGGTACCCAGAAAGTACCGGTTGGAGCTTCTCCGAATCGGCCACGACATTCCGTTGGCAGGGCATCTAGGAGGTAACCGTACCACCTTCCGGATCACCCAGACCTTCTTTTGGCCGGGGATCTCAAAGGATGTACGACGTTACTGCAGCACTTGTGACGTATGCCAACGGGTAGGGAAGAGAGGAGATCACCCTAAAGCTCGACTGTTACCCATGCCTGTGATCGAGGAACCATTTAGCAGGGTGGCAGTCGACCTAGTGGGACCCCTACCTAACCCCAGTCCCTCTGGTAAGAAATACATCCTTACCGTAGTGGACTATGCTACTCGCTACCCGGAAGCTGTCGCTCTGACGAATATCCAGGCTGACACTGTCGCCAGTGCTCTAGTCGGGATATTCACCCGAGTGGGATTTCCTCAGGAAATCTTGTCCGATAGAGGGACCCAGTTTACCGCAGACCTAACCCAGCAGCTATGGAAGGTTTGTAGTATTAAACCCCTACTTAGTTCCCCGTACCACCCTCAGACTAACGGTCTCTGTGAACGTTTTAACGGTACCCTAAAGCAATTGCTACGGACCTTTACAGCGGAATACAAAGATTGGGAACGATTCTTGCCGCACCTCCTGTTCGCTTATCGGGAGGTGCCACAGGAATCCACAGGGTTCTCTCCCTTTGAACTGCTCTATGGCCGGAGAGTACGAGGCCCTCTCGACCTCATCCGAGAGCACTGGGAGGGAGAGACAGAACATGAGGGTGTCCCCATCGTGCCATATGTACTAGAAATGCGGGACCGCATGGAACAGTTAGCCCGGATGGCACGGGACCATCTCCATGCGGCCCAGGGCCGGCAGAAACGTTGGTACGATCAGGGCGCCCGCCAGCGAACGTTCCAAGTAGGCCAGAAGGTGCTGGTGCTTAGACCTGTCAAAGGGAATAAGCTCCAGACCTCCTGGCAGGGCCCTTACAAAGTGGTAGCACAGGTATGTGACACCACCTATGTAATTGCCAGCAGCAAAGATGAAAGGATCCAGAAGTCCTTTCACGTAAATTTATTAAAAGAATATCAAGAAAGGCCCGAGGATATAGCAGCCATATGTATACCAGCCACTGAAGACCCTGACAGCTTACCCATACCCGACCTTTTAGCTAACTCGGAACCTAAGACCCTGCTCAATACCATACAGCTAGGGGAGCGACTAACCCCCGCTGAAAAGGGACAGATCCGACAACTGCTGACTGAAAAGAGGTTGACATTTTCCCAAGAGCCCGGATACACCCCCTTAGCAACTCACTATGTAGAGACCCCAGGTCAACCCCCTCTCCGGCAAACTCCCTATAGGATCCCTGAGGCAGTAAAAGATGAGATGAGGAAGGAAATCCAGGAGATGCTAAGACTAGGAGTGATAGAGCCATCTGACAGCCCGTGGGCCTCACCGGTGGTCCTAGTCCCCAAAAAGGATGGGACTACCCGGTTCTGTGTCGATTATCGACGTCTCAATGACAAAACCCTGACAGACGCATATCCCATGCCCCGAGTAGACGAGCTATTAGATCGTATTGCCAGGGGACGTTATCTGACCACCATCGATTTGTGTAAAGGGTATTGGCAGATTCCCCTGGCCAAGGAGGCTATCCCTAAGTCGGCCTTTGTCACCCCATTTGGCTTGTACCAATTTAAGGTCATGCCATTTGGGATGAAAAACGCCCCGGCTACATTTCAGCGCTTAGTGGACCGCCTCCTTGATGGCTTCCAGGATTTCGCCTGCGCGTACCTGGATGACATTGCGATTTATAGCGAAACCTGGGGAGAGCACTTAAGGCATGTAGAGGCCGTACTGGATCAGATTCGGGCCGCAGGGCTGACTCTGAAACCAGAAAAGTGTAACTTCGGCATGGCAGAAGTCCAGTACCTGGGACATCGAGTGGGATGTGGGAAGCAGCGCCCAGAACCCGCTAAAATTGAAGCTGTAGCTAACTGGCCCACACCCCACACCAAAACTCAAGTATTAGCATTTTTGGGGACCGCAGGATATTATAGGAGGTTTGTCCCTGACTATAGTACCATCGCAAAACCATTAACAGACCTAACCAAAAAGAACTTGCCTAGGATAGTCCTGTGGTCTCCCGCCTGTGAAACAGCCTTTCAGGCCCTAAAGAATGCTCTGATTCATGCACCTGTCCTGTCTGCCCCCGTCCCTAACAAAAGATTTGTCGTTCATACAGATGCATCCATGTATGGACTGGGGGCAGTTCTAAGCCAGGTCGGAGAAGATGGAGGCGAGCACCCTGTCGCGTATCTCAGTAGGAAACTGTTACCTAGAGAAGTGAGCTACGCGGCAGTGGAAAAGGAATGCTTAGCCCTGGTCTGGGCATTAAAGAAACTCACCCCATATTTGTACGGACAGGAATTTACACTAATCACCGACCATAACCCCCTGGTGTGGTTAAACAGAGTAGCTGGAGATAATGGACGCTTGTTGAGATGGAGCCTAGCACTGCAACCCTACAACTTTTCCATTCAATACCGCCCGGGCAGGTTTAACGGGAATGCCGATGGTCTGTCCAGACAAACAGAACTATTACCCTAACAAGGGACCGGACAGCCCCAAGTTGACCCGAAAAGGATCAATCCGGGTCTGCCGGAGTGTTCCACAAAAGGGGAGCAGTGTAACAGATCCTTCCAACTTAGTCTTTTCTTTTGTTCGGTTCATACCTCTGTTCGCCTGATTTCGTGCGAAGTCCGTATGTGAAATATAGGTGGCCGCCATTTCAGGACTTTACACGTGTTCGCGGCCATCTTGTGTGCGAACAGCGGTGTTTGCCTGTAACCGCATGGAACTAAAAACGGATACGCAAACAGGCGAACACCGCTGAGTCCTCCAGACCTCCATAAGTTCGCACAGAAACTACCGAACACCCCACCATTCGGTAGTTACACTCAGTCACCTATGGGGATTTCAGCGAACCCCGCGATTCGGATGGATGACAAGATTTTCATACCGTTTTACCGTGCGAACAGAGACCGACCGCAAGGCCAAAACTCATGGAACTATTTTCGGCTAGTTGGTCTGTGCGGTCGGTCAAAACTTTGAAACTCTGTAACTCCCGAACCGTTCATCCAATCGGGCTGATTTTTGGACAGAGTGTTCCCCTAACGAAGATCTCTCAAGCGGTGCCGGATTTAAAGGTGTACCCCCTGTTTTTGGGGTACATCCAGAACTGGGGCAAAATATTGTATGTTCTAATTGTATTATGTGGTTATCTGAGGGGAGGAGACGTGGGGGTGTTACCCTGTGCATAATTGGTTGTTTTCATCCTCCCCCTGGGAGTGTCCTGTGTGTACCCTTTTCTAATAAAAAGCAGGCTGGGTGTCCCAGTCCTCAGTTCATCTTGACCCTTCATAACGTAGCCTCGTCTCGTTCTTGAAAGGGGATTGTTTGGGAAGGTTATTCTGTTCCTGTTGCAGCTGAACCTGATTTTCGCTCTGGATATCGTGGATGGGATTACATCAGCCTACTTCTCCACAGCAGCTTGCAGGGAAAAAGGACGTCCCCAACGGCAGAAACCCTCTCTCTATCTGGGTAGCCGTTACAGAGGGGTTACCTGAGGTCAATGTGACTGACTGTGGAACTCAGCCCCATCTTGGATGCATCATAGCCCTGGCTCCACACCTCCTTTAACCTCTGATCTGCAGACCAGTCTCCTCATGCAGCGGCTGCCATTTTCGAATGCTGGAGCAATCACTCTTAGTTTCCTGGCTGTGAATCAGGGTTCAGAGTATGCAGACTGAGGTGCAGCAGCTACAGCCACTACAACCGCTGCAAATACACAAACACAAGACCTGCGCTCAAACTCCCACATTATCTTGGGTGGCAGCAATGACCATAGTACACATTAGCCGTAATACATACAGAAAAAAACAAAGAAAAAAAGTTACCTGCGCAAGAAACCCACCACATTACAGCCCCTGTCATCCCATTTCTGCACCCACTGGGGCTGCAGACACGATGCATCTCCCACCACACCACCAGTAATCAGGATTCCCCCCTCCCTGAACCAAAGTAAGCCTCAGGGAGGGGAAAGAAGCTCTTAAAAAGCCACTGTCACTGTTTTACAGCCCCTTGTCACCCCAGTATAGCCCCTTTCACCTCACTAGAGCCTCTGTCACCACATTACAGCCCCTGTCATCCCAGTATAGCATCTGTCATCCCACTAGAGCCTCTGTTACCACATTACAGTCCCTATCATCCCACTACAGCCCCTGTCATCCTAGCATAGCTCTTGTCGCCCCCCTATAGCACCTGTCACCCCAGTATAGTGTCTGTTTCCCCAGTAAAGCATCTGTCACCACATTACAACCCATGTCATTCCAGTATAGCCTCTTTCATCCCAATATAGCTTCTGCATTGAATCAATGCATCTCTAAAGGGAACATTCAGCATCTCCATGCAGACATTACAACACACACCAGCATGCTCCACCACAAGATGAGAGGGAAACATGACAAGGCAGTGCAAGGTAATTGAGAGGTGGAGTGGGGGCCTGACATATGTTTGATATTTCTGGCTTGTTATTCAATGTGGAGCTCTATATGAGAGAACTGCTAGGCTGAACCTTTTTTTTTAAGTGGGGAATAAAAAAGTGAGGATCAGAAGGTGGAATGGAGGATGTAATGGAACTCCCCGTACTCCGACCAAGTACCTTCCGTTGATGGACGCTTCTTAGCCTGCGCTGAGGACCACAAGCACCACACCGGACACCACAACCACCGCAGACTCCACAACCGCCGTAGCTTAACTGGAGTCTCGCTGTCTTCTGTCTACCCTGGATCAGCTTCTGTCCTCCAGGACCGTGTGGGGAAGACCTCTCCTCCAGGAGAGCGTATCAGGAACAAGCTCTTAAAAGAGCTAAGTGATTAAAGCTCAGGGGAGTATGCAGAGCATAGCAATCCCCAGTGTTAGTATAGCTGTCCCCTCCAATCACGAGACAAGACTACGTGTTGAGGGTGAAGAAGAACTGACTGTACTGGCACATACAGCCTCTTTTATTCACATTCTGCAAACATACTACTGCCCACAGGGTTTTGAAGAACAAACAATTAACACATTACAACACAGCTAACACTCCCATTCATTACATCATAAATCCTCCCCTCTGTCTGTGATACAATTATCTCAACACAATAGACCAACTTAATTATCACAGGCAGGAAAATACAGTATTATAAAACATATCACAGGGACCCCAAAACATGCAATAACCCCATAAAAACCCCATATATTCTCGGAACCGGGGGATCTGGGTGAACCACATATCCAAAATTCACCCAGATCCGTTTAGTAGTTTGGAAGATACGGTTTAATGCAGATTCCGCAGAACATATACAGGCTATATGAAAAATAATTACTGTTAAATGTGTCCCCTGTTCTGTAGTTTAAAACTACTGAACAATGTCTTTGTGCACCAAATACCGTCAAGATGGCACTGTGTAGAAAAGTCAAAACAGTGTCTGTGAGTTAAAATGGCCGCCATCCATTGTTCTCACCATGTGCTTCATCCATTGTTCTCACCATGTGCCTCTGATACATGAAATGGTGGCTACCCACTAACTCCAAGTTTGTCTGGTAGTCTATCCAACTGAACCAACAGATGAAACACATGGGGAACAGTGCAACAAACAAAGGGAATCATAAAAAATATGGACAATAGTCATATTTGTGCACAATCTCCAGTTTTGTCACAGGGCACAAATAGTGTTTTCAAATGCCATATATCCCAGGGCCATAGTCAGAAGGTAGGAGGCGGGCAAGCAGCCCCTCCAAGAAACATAGAAACATAGAAACATAGAAACATAGAAACATAGAAACATAGAAACATAGAAACATAGAATGTGACGGCAGATAAGAACCATTCGGCCCATCTAGTCTGCCCAATTTTCTAAATACTTTCATTAGTCTCTGGCCTTATCTTATAGTTAGGATAGCCTTATGCTTATCCCACACATGCTTAAACTCCTTTACTGTGTTAACCTCTACCACTTCAGCTGGAAGGCTATTCCATGCATCCACTACCCTCTCAGTAAAGTAATACCTGATATTATTTTTAAACCTTTGTCCCTCTAATTTAAGACTATGTCCTCTTGTTGTGGTAGTTTTTCTTCTTTTAAATATAGTCTCCTCCTTTACTGTGTTGATTCCCTTTATGTATTTAAATGTTTCTATCATATCCCCCCTGTCTCGTCTTTCCTCCAAGCTATACATGTTAAGATCCTTTAACCTTTCCTGGTAAGTTTTATCCTGCAATCCATGAACCAGTTTAGTAGCCCTTCTCTGAACTCTCTCTAAGGTATCAATATCCTTCTGAAGATATGGTCTCCAGTACTGCGCACAATACTCCAAGTGAGGTCTCACCAGTGTTCTGTACAATGGCATGAGCACTTCCCTCTTTCTACTGCTAATACCTCTCCATATACAACCAAGCATTCTGCTAGCATTTCCTGCTGCTCTATTAAATTGTCTGCCTACCTTTAAGTCATCAGAAATAATCACCCCTAAATCCCTTTCCTCAGATGTTGAGGTTAGGAATCTATCAAATATTCTGTACTCTGCCCTTGGGTTTTTACGTCCATTATCTTGCACTTATCCACATTAAATGTCAGTTGCCACAACTCTGACCATTGTTCTAGTTTACCTAAATCATTAGCCATTTGGCTTATTCCTCCTGGAACATCAACCCTGTTACATATCTTAGTGTCATCAGCAAGACATACCTTACCATCAAGACCTTCTGCAATATCACTAATAAAAATATTAAAGAGAATGGGTCCAAGTACAGATCCCTGAGGTACCCCACTGGTGACAAGCCCAAGCTTGTATATACTCCATTGACTACAACCCTCTGTTGCCTGTCACTCAGCCACTGCCTCACCCATTCAACAATATTGGAATCCAAACTTAAAGATTGCAGTTTATTGATAAGCCTTCTATGTGCAACAGTGTCAAAAGCCTTACTGAAATCTAGGTAAGCAATGTCTACTGCACCACCCTGATCTATAATTTTAGTTACCCAGTCAAAAAAATCAAGAAGATTAGTTTGGCATGATCACCCTGAAGTAAACCCATGTTGTCTCTGATCTTGAAATCCATGTGTTTTTAGATGTTCAACAATCCTATCCTTTAACATGGTTTCCATCACTTTCCCCACTACTGAAGTAAGGCTTACTGGCCTATAGTTGCCCGACTCCTCCCTATTACCTTTCTTGTGAATGGGCACAACATTCGCCAACTTCCAATCTTCTGGGACTACTCCTGTTATCAATTATTGGTTAAATAAATCTGTTAATGGTTTTGCTAGTACACCACTAAGCTCTTTTAATAGCTTTGGGTGTATTCCATCAGGTCCCATTGACTTATTTGTCTTTACTTTTGACAGTTGAAATAGAACCTCTTCCTCTGTAAACTCACGTGTAATAAATAACTAATTTATCCGTTTTCTTAACTGAGGTCCCTCTCCTTCCTTTTCATCTGTAAATACCGAACAAAAATATTCATTGAGGCAGTCAGCTAGACCTTTATCCTCTTCTACATACCTTCCTTCTTTTGTTTTTAATCTAACTAATCCTTGTTTTACTTTTCTCATTTATGCATCTAAAAAAAGTTTTGTCCCCCTTTTTACTGACTGTGCTATTTTCTCTTCTGTGTGTGATTTGGAAGCTCTTATAACTTGCTTAGCCTCTTTCTGCCTAATCTTATAGATCATTCTGTCTTCCTCACTCAGTTTTTTTTTATAATTACTAAATGCTAACTTTTTGTTTTTTACTATTTTGGCCACATCTGTGGAGTACCACAGTGGTTTCTTGATTTTTTTGCTTTTACTGACACGTGGCGAGGTCTGTTCCGCCACAGAGGACAACTGGGGGAGGATGCAGGTATCTAAATTATATTTAGCTATTTAAATATATTTCCATGTATTATCAACCTTTTTAACTACTGTTCTCTGTGCATGTCTCTGTGTCTGATGCATGATCGTCCGGGGTTGCTGTATCTCCCGTGCAGAGAGATCTTGCCAGCATTTCGATTCTGTACTGACCGTATGGGTGGAATCAGTCTAATATGCCCTAGAACCGAATCTTTCTGCAATGGTACAAGTGAGCAAAAAGTATTTTGAGACTTGAGTGGGGATTTACTGAAGGACAGGCTACTGAGTTCCTCTAAGCTTTTGTCCATTCTCAGAGTTCTCATGTTCTTTGTTTTTGATACATTTAATTGAACGTATTATGACAGCTCACTTTATTTTATTTATTTATTTATTTATTTATTATTGGCATTTATATAGCACCAACAAATTCCATAGGGCTTTAGAATATTAAAGAGGGGGAGATTTAACAATAAATAAGACAATTACAAAACAAACCTTGCAGGAACAATAGAGGACCCTGCTCAATCAAGCTTACAGTCTATAGGAGGTGGGGTATAAAACACAATAGGACAGGAGATAGCAATCAAACAAGGTGGGAGTAAAGCAGAGCTGGAGGGGAGAAAAGAGTGCTGCCCTTTAGGAGAGCGCAAGGGACAGGTTTGCGAGGTAGAGGTTACTCTGGGAGGCTATAAGCTTCCCTAATGAGATAGGCACTTTTTAAATGATTGAAGACTAGAGGCTAGGCAGGCTATTCCAAAGGAAGGGAGCCGCCAGCGAGAAGTCCTGCAAGTTGGCTGTACGGATACGAGCAGCGGGAAGGAGAAGGTTGTGGGCAGAGCAGAGAGACCAATAAGGGGCATACATATGGTTCAGAGAAGAGATATAAGAAGGGCTAGAATTGTTCATTGCTTTATAGGTCTTGACTAGTACATGGAATTGAATCCTACAAGATACAGGAAGCCAATGTAAGGACTGACAGAGGGGTGAGGTGTGAGAAGACCGACTGGAGAGGAAAATCAGTCTGGCAGCAGCATTCATTACAGACTGTAGCAGGGCAATACAGCTTCTGGGAGAACCAATGTTAAAACAGGTACTATCATTTATCTATAATTTACTCCATTGAATAAAACATTGAAAATCATCTTTGATTTGTGTAAACCTTTTTTCACGAGATGCCATGTTTTCTTTTAAATTTATATCACAGATTTAACAAATTACATCATAATCCAGTTCCATAATCAAAACCAGGACAAACTTGAAGAAGGAGAAATAGGAAAATTGTTATTTTTTTATTTTTTCTATAAGCTGACTGCCAGATGCAAATGATGGTCTAGTTTATTGTGTATGAGAGTGTAAAGAAGATGTTTGCATATACTGGCTGTTATGTGTATCAGAGCGAGCCATTAAAAATATTATGAAAAGTAACAGATCAAAGAACACGGTGTAGTTAATATAAAAAAATTAAAATGGGCAGCAACATACATATACAAGCGACTAAATATGAGTGTAAGCTCACGATATAGAATGCATGTGCGCTCCTAAATAAACTATAAGGATAATCAAAATTTATACAAATATAAATGTATTTATTATTCAATGATAAATAAAAAGATAGCTCAATAGATCTATAATTGATAAAGTTAATATAATATTAGACAAATGACATAATAAAGCTATCTAGATATATAAAAAAAAAAAACACACAATTATATAAAAATGAAGCAAAAATATAAATGAGAAAACTCAATAAAAGTACCTAACCTCGGTGGGGGCCCCCACCGAGGTATAAACCAGAGGAATGCTCGGGAGCAGGACGAAGTCCGACGTGTGAGGAGTGTAGTGCTGGACCGCGGTCGGTGTCTTCTAAAAAGACCGCGGTGAATAGAGAAGGCACTCCAACAGGGGACGCGTTGCACCACGGTCGGTGCCTTCAAAAAAGACCGCGGTGTGTGGAGACCGGCCGGCAGCAGAACACGTCTCAAGTAGATACTCACGGGGATTCCTGCACCCGACCTCTTCCTGTAACAGCTGATCGAGGTATCAAGCTAGCAGCTGTGGCTCATCGACGCGTTTCGTCCCGCCCACGGGACTTTCTCAAGATGCAGAAACAGCCACAGTTCGAGCCTGACATTAGTGAGTATTAAATGCTGATGCAGATCTTCTCCCACGTCTCTGTGAATTGTAAACAGGGGTGTCTCTGATACAGATAATTCAGTGTCCCTCCCCTCCCGGCACTGGAACCTCGCTTCCTGACTGTCGGACACCTGGTTCTGTTACTTCCTGGTTTGTTTAGCTCAGTTGGGAAAAACTCAAGAGTCAGCCTCCCTAATGCTTCCCTAATGAGATAGGCACTTTTTAAATGATTGAAGACTAGAGGCTAGGCAGGCTATTCCAAAGGAAGGGAGCCGCCAGCGAGAAGTCCTGCAAGTTGGCTGTACGGATACGAGCAGCGGGAAGGAGAAGGTTGTGGGCAGAGCAGAGAGACCAATAAGGGGCATACATATGGTTCAGAGAAGAGATATAAGAAGGGCTAGAATTGTTCATTGCTTTATAGGTCTTGACTAGTACATGGAATTGAATCCTACAAGATACAGGAAGCCAATGTAAGGACTGACAGAGGGGTGAGGTGTGAGAAGACCGACTGGAGAGGAAAATCAGTCTGGCAGCAGCATTCATTACAGACTGTAGCAGGGCAATACAGCTTCTGGGAGAACCAATGTTAAAACAGGTACTATCATTTATCTATAATTTACTCCATTGAATAAAACATTGAAAATCATCTTTGATTTGTGTAAACCTTTTTTCACGAGATGCCATGTTTTCTTTTAAATTTATATCACAGATTTAACAAATTACATCATAATCCAGTTCCATAATCAAAACCAGGACAAACTTGAAGAAGGAGAAATAGGAAAATTGTTATTTTTTTATTTTTTCTATAAGCTGACTGCCAGATGCAAATGATGGTCTAGTTTATTGTGTATGAGAGTGTAAAGAAGATGTTTGCATATACTGGCTGTTATGTGTATCAGAGCGAGCCATTAAAAATATTATGATAGATTAATGTAAGATCTAAAGAGCTAGCCAGAGTATTGGATGCTTATTATTTATGTTTCTGTCACATTGGACTTTGTATATACAGTTTCTATGAGAGCATTTTCGATGCTATGTCTTACCTTCACGGGGAGTTTTTTTTTTTTTTTTTCTAGGTGGTTACAATACGAGTAGAGGTCGAGGAATGGCATTATGCTGACAAATGTGACACTAGAGGGGAATATCAAATTAGACTGTCATTTTGTGATAGTAACATCAATCAAAGAGAAGAATACATGTATTAGGTTTTACATACCAGTGCAGAACATTCAAATGGGAGGCAGGCCAATACCTAAGAAAATACTATTATATGAATTGTATGATGTTTAGATTTCACTGGAATTTTCCAGGGGACATTTAGAGCTGATTCCTGTATAATTAGGATATTTATACACCATGCATAATATCCAAGAGAAATCTAACATATATATATACAATGATAAACAAGTTTCAAATAAGAAACATAGCTCTTTTGGGTAGTTATCAACCTACAGTGTTGCTAGTTTTTATGTACAGTATGAGAGGATGTGTGTAGCAGCCCTAAGCAATATATCATTAAGATAGACGAAGTGCACACGCCCTCTAAATCAGCAGAAATGAATATGAGTAGAACCCCCCCCCCCCCCATCTGTCCATTGGGAGAACGGAGTGTGAGGCACTAGGCACTTAATAGGAAGGGCTGAACAATGTGACGTTGTCGGAAGAAGCCCGGGGAGGTGGGTGAAACACGTCACATATGAAGTAATTGAGACGCGTTCCCAAGTTGTCACATGATTGGAACAGTGCCGAAACCCAGATGTGAGTATAAGCTGCTGCCGTTTTACATTTTATTTCTGCGTGTCAAGTTGTGAGTTTATTGCTGGCAATCCCTCTACTTTAAGTAAATGTTTATAACCTTTGTTATTAATAAATTGTGCTTTGATACTGAGGCAGAAACAGTATCTTTAACCTCCAGTTCCCCACAGGGCCATAGTCACAGGGCAGGAGGCTAGCAAACAGGCTCCTCCAAAAAACAGTGGCGAGGTCACGTTCGCCAAAGATACTATTCAATTTGGTCTCCTTTGCCTCTCTATCCTCTTGTACTGCACAGCAGTTCCTGGCATTATACCTGATAGAATGGAGACACCTGTCTTGATGTAAGCTGTGGGAATATTCCTCTCCAGTGGTGCTTATCAAACCCAGAGCCAGGGGTGATAGGGCTCTTGTACATGAGAGTTCTCCCCCAGACAGTCTTATATTTTCTTTTTAGTATTTTTCAGACAGCCTGCACTATATATTTTTATCATTCTTTTCAGATTGTATACTGAGAATAAAAAAAGAGAGACCCAAGGGACAGAGAAGGACTAAATGGGCAGTATGGGCATAACCCAGATTATTAAGAGAGGAAAATAAAGATACCCTGTATGACTTAATGGGAAAAGAGGTCCGGGTGTATTATCACATGGACACCATATCTCAGAGAGACATACAGGGTGTTACCCATATGTTGAGTAAAAACTCAATTGAAAAAGTTAAAATATTATTGCATATGTTAGACAAAACAAAAAACACTCTATGATAGCCTTTAATATATGTTTCTTGTTAGAAAGTAGCTTGTAGATGCTGACCCACTGTATGAGGTGTCAGTGTTAAGAAAATTAGCTACTAATGTCAATATGTTGCAAAAGACTTTATCACCCACGTTAGCAGATTCAATTAAAGCAGCTAGGACATACAATTGTAGATGCTGTTTGGTTGAAGTAGCAAAAATGATCTCCTTATCTTATTTGGAGTATAAGATGCACTATTTTTGCTGCTCCAATTAAACAGCATCTACTCTCACCCAATTGTATTTTCTAGCTGCTTTATCTG
This sequence comes from Pelobates fuscus, assembly GCF_036172605.1. Lineage (NCBI taxonomy): Eukaryota > Metazoa > Chordata > Amphibia > Anura > Pelobatidae > Pelobates > Pelobates fuscus. The sequence goes on along the minus strand of NC_086324.1, from coordinate 96,953,424 downwards.
GGAATTGGGGCAGACTTTGATATCCAATTCTCTATATGGAATGTACTGTTCAGAGATATTTCTATCAAATTGAAGTGTATTATTTAGAAACTACAAAGTATCAAACCTGGGTTTTGGCATGCCCTGATCTCTATTAGAAGTACCTATCTGAGTAACATGCTGCCAACACCCTAGATACTCTGTTTATATGAGCTTTGCCTTACTAGAGGATCATTTTTAAAGTTTTTTTCTTTCCATCTATACCTCTAATTTAAATTATTAAGAGATTTTTTGTCCACTCTTTCTATCTTATATTACACTGCAATTCTATAAAAGTCTAACTTAAAGGGTAACTGTTCCTCCCTTTTAAATAGTTAACATGCTATGTTCCTATACTTCTACCCTCTCCTTGTCAAGCAGGAGTATTTTACCTTATTCATCTCAACTTATGATCCTGCAATACCAAACGCCTTCTTCATCCCACTAAAAAACCACCATTAACTAACCTCACAGCTAGTGATTTTGTATGTCACTTTACTGAGAAGATAAACTAAATTATTAAAGTAATGTCCGCTCTTTCCTTCTCCCCCCCTCCCCCAATACCTAGATTCCATTATGTACCTTTTTTCATTTTTAACGCCTTTCCACCTTCCCCCTGTTTCCCCCTGTTTCTGAGCTAGAGGTCTCTAAACTTCTCCTATCTTCTCGCCCCATCAGATGCCCTCTTGAACCCTCTCACAGTGTCGAATCTTTGTCTACTGGCATCTTCCATTCTTTCATCAAACATGCAATTGTTAATTCCATCCTAAAAAGCCACCCATTGATCCTACCACTCCATCTGACTGATATGGGTATATATAAACATTATTTGTTCTTTACAAACTATGCCACTGATGAAGTGAACCTCATTGTGAAGGAGATACTGTATATTGTGATACACTGCACAGTGAAAGTAGCTAATGTCAATACTGAGCTCAGAATGTAGCAAGTATACCTTCAAATTAAAGAATAATACACTCTCCTGTGCTTTCATTTCAGGTTCATTCAAACTGCAAGACCCAAGTAAAAATAATAACTTCCCCACGGCTGTATTCCCGAGTGTGTTCAAGCAACACAGTACTCTCAAGAGCAATTGAGAGATGCATTATACAAGAGAAGTACCAAAGTACTTCACATTGCTTTCCTATGAAGGCTTTAGTCTACTATTAGATACATCTACTGGTAAGCATCTACAAGGAGGACTATGAAAATGATCTGAAAAAACATTACCAAATGGTTTCAGCAAACATAATGTAAACACAAAATAAACAAAACTGAAAGACAAAAGTAATGGCTATCAGAAAATAAGAGGGAACAAGACAGAGTAATACGTGGAAGCTCGAAAACTGGAGTGAGTGGGGTTTCACCAAATCCCAAGGATTAACGTAGAAAAGATACAATTTATCCAGGAGCTTTTACAATAAAAAGAAGAGAATGCCTTATAGTTACACAATAAAATTCTAATTTCTAAAAATGAGGAAATTCTTAAAATGCAAATGTGTGTACTCAGGCAGACAAAGTTATACTCAGTATAAAATCACAGCATTATGTTTCATAGCAGCAAATAGTCCAAGTATAAATATATAAGTCCCAAATTAGATGAATAATATATACCAGTCTTTTAGAGTGTGTATCATAAACCGCCTTTGATCTGCTGGATGAAATAGCAAGATCAACTGGGGTATTTATGAATTTATATACTTTCAATACAAGAAAGATCGAGTGCAAAAGTAGAAAATCAGTGATAATTCGAAAAAATAGATCCAAAATGTCAGTAAATAAACCAAAACATAAAAATGTAAATGGAAATAAAATAAGGGCTAATTAGTATTGCTGACTAACAGCCAGAATGCTTAGTCTCTCACCGAAAAAAAAAAAAATCTGGGCTGACAGCCTGAGAGTGATAATTGTGGCTGTAGCAATCAAAGATAAAAAATATATTGTGTTAAAGTCGTGATAATGTAAACACAATTTTGAAATCTTAATATTCATTTACGCTATTTGACTACAGAAATTATCATGATTAAATTGTACAATCCTATTTATGTAGATCAAGTATTCCATTTGACTAAAATGTATTAGATATTTTTACCTTACATTGCTGCAAACTTTCTGCTGTGAAGAGTGCATTAGTGCAAGTACAAGCCATGTGTGATTGCTGTAATGTGAGCATTAACATTAATAGCCTGAGAAGTACGCCAAATAAAATATTCCTTGAGAGAATAAAAGCCTGCTTCAGTTTTATTATCTATGTCCTGGTTTCACCACTGTCTTTAAAAGCAGTAAAAATAAAGAAAATAAAATTTTTTTAAAATGCTAAAGTTTGTTTTTTAACTGTTATATGTAAATTATCATCATACTGCAGTCTGCAATGGGACAATGAATGCCCTTTCCTATTCCAGAGAAAGATAAGGGAACTAAATATGGCTCATTGAGAGCCAGAGAGGAATGCAGGCAGTAATTGTCCAATGTTTCTATTGTGCTAGCTTGATAAGCAGATTGGCGTACATTTCTATGCAGAATACATTTATGCATATTACAGTAATAACAGCTTTAATTTATTCCTGTTGTGATGACTACGTTCTCATAACTGCCCATAACATTGAATGAACACTGAGGTTTTCGTGAAATGACTTTATTACAATAGCTCTTTAATCAAAATGACTGCTACTCACTTTAATTTATGCAGTTTAAAAAGCCTAAGCCATCAAACATACAGCGTCTTATGTAATGTACTATATAGTTTACTTTTTTTATGCCATTTCAGTGTGAGACGGATTCTCCGCTATATCTCTGATTGGAACAAGCAGCAACATAACAATGTAGTTTCAGAGAATGTGTCTGCCATTGGACATTATGTCACAAAGCACTGCTGTATCCTTTATTTTATTTTTTTCCTTTTCTGTGTAGTGGAGGAAGGACTTTGTACTTTGCCATCTTCCTTCAAGAGTTTATAATTTAATTTTCTGTGCAGCAACACAAGAGAACATGGGGGATGTCTCGATTGACTACATTAGTATGAACTATTAAACATGGTGTAGAAATTACAAGAACCTGTTAGAAGAGACACCATATAATTATCCCATGAAAAGATTAATCACTTGACCCAGATGCTGAATGGGTTGTTCATGTTGCTATTTACACTGGGAACAAGGAGAAGACATGGGACCTGCTGCTCATAGTATAATACAATGATAAAGGATTTCATGAATTTGTTTTGGACCCCCCTCTAGCCCAAGAGTGGCCAAAAGGTAGATCCCCATCTGTCGTAAAACTCCCACGATGCTATGCCAGCTGGAGACCTACCATTTGTCCATCCTTGCAGGATTTTATTTGTGAACAGTGTTTGTGTTTTTGAATGTAAGCATGCTATTGTATAGAGTATGAGTGTGCATGTAGAGGTGTATTTGTATCTACTGTTGCCATTGAAATGCAGTGGTGTACTTGTGTGTAGTGTTTGCGTTTGAATGCAGAGGTATGTTTACATGTTGGCTTTTAAAAGCAGGTGTGCTTTTGTGTGAAGTGTTGTTTTTTTTATTGAATGGGTGTTTGTATATCATGTTGGTCATCATACCAGTGCCTATGAAAAAACGGTTCCAAGGGTTTTATTCCTCCCTATTTTTGGTCAAGAAACCAGGAGGGAAATGGAAACCTATCTTAGATCTCCATCAGCTCAACCTTTCCTTAAAATTAAGATTTTGCATGGAATCCATCCGTTCCATCATACCCGTTCTTCATCACAGGGATTGGTAAATCCCAGTAGACTTAAGGGCCAAACATCAGAAGTTTCTCAGATTTTGTGTCAGGAAGGATCACTTTCAATTTTAGGCTCTTCCCTTTCAGATAAGTACAGCCCCGAGGACCTTCTCGAAAATACTGGTCACCATCATTGCTCTTCTCAGGAAAGATGGTGTTGCAGTTTTTCACTACCTAGACGACATCTTGGTAGTGGCATCAGACTTTGAGACCAGGCTTCAACACAGACAGCTAGTCCTTGAGACTCTCTCTCAATTCAAGTGGCTCATCAACCATGAGAAGAGTCAATTACATCCGACAAGAGAACTGGTATTCTTGGGAGCAAATTTCAATACCAACACAGCTGTAGTATCCCTCGCACACGAAAGGAAAATCATCCTGCAAGATCATATAAGGTGCTTCAATCTAAAGACCTCAGCCCCGGCGAGAGAATTTCATAAGCTAGACCTGAGGAGATGTTTATCCATGTATATTGAGCGTTCAGCTTATTGGAGAAATTCTTCTCAACTATTTGTGATACCATGGGGTTCTCGTAAAGGTGAAGCTGCATCAGTCTCTACTGTAGCGGTACTTACCTTATCCGGGGGCTGGCCGAGGTCCTCAGTTCCCGCCGCGTGCGGCTTGCTCGGGGCTCAAATGACGGCGGGCACTGACCGCGGGATGCGGTCACATGTCCCGCCTAGCTCCAAGAGCGCGCCGCGCGTCTCGGGCACTCTCTTAAAGGGGAAGTGGGAGCCGAAAATTAAAACGGTCTCCAATTGGCCCATGTCATCCCACATTCCCCATACACTCACATTTTGGGGGCGTGGATATGACAGGAGCCAATCAAATTAAATGTTAGGGTATTTATACTTACCTCTCCTTAACTTCCTGCCCTATCGTGGTTTCTGTTTCAGTTCCCTTTAGCGCTTGTTGTGTTCAGTTGTGATTTATTCGTACTTGACCTTGGCTTTGTATTTGACTCCGTTTATCTCTTTATCCCTGTTTTGTACTGTTTGCCGGCTTGCTGATTACTGTGTACCAGACCTTGGCTAGTTCTTGTTTTCGCTGTCTCTTTGTACCCTTGACCTCGGATCATTCCTGACTCTGTATTTCTCTCCTCTACATCTAGTCCAGCCATTCTAAGGTCCGGTAAGACGTATCTCTGCTCTATATTGTCAATTGTTGGACTAAATCTTGCGAGTTGGGATAAACTACCGTGACATCTACTCTCCGTTCCTGGGCCATTTCGGCTATTTCTAAAGCATATAAGGTAAAAGATGTGCCTGTTCCCAAGGACATCAGGGCACATTCTACAAGGTTCATTGCTACATCATGGGCTGTAGAGTCTGCATCATGGGCTCTCCTGCAGAGAGCATCTGAAAGGCTGCCAATTGGTTATCTCTGAATACCTTTGTGAAACACTACAGGTTGATGTCTCTTCACGCTGTAATTCAGAGTTCGACCTGTCTGTTCGGGACTCTTATAATCCTCACAATTAATATAATATAATAAAGTTTTTTGAAATGTATTACCCTACCTGTGTTATTATTGCTTTGGGAATCCCATATGTTAAATGCTGCCATCATTAGCCAGGAATAGGGAAAATGTATTAATACTAACCGTCATTTTCTTTTCCTGGCTATTATTCATGGCGGCATTTGGTTTCCCACCCTCTCTTGGAATTTTGTTTTCGTCTTGACTGAGGAGTAGTGTTGTCGCGAACCCGAAATTTTCGGTTCGTGAACGGTGAACGCGAACTTCCGCAAATGTTCGCGAACCGGCGAACCGCGCGAACCGCGCGAACCGCCATTGACTTCAATGGGCAGGCGAATTTTAAAACCAACAGGGACTCTTTCTGGCCACAAAAGTGATGGAAAAGTTGTTTCAAGGGGACTAACACCTGGACTGTGGCATGCCGGAGGGGGATCCATGGCAAAACTCCCATGGAAAATTGCACAGTTGATGCAGAGTCTGCTTTTGATCCATAAAGGGCAGAAATCACCTAACATTGACACCTGTCCTCAAAGCCCCTGATACACACTGACACAGAGCAGAATAGAGACTGTTCCCCGTCCTCAGAGACCATGATACACACTGATACAGAGCAGAATAGAGACTGTTACCCCTACATAGGGTCACTTGGCAGATATGGCGGGGTCGTGGGAGGGGGAGGATGACTTTCACCTCTTCCCCTGTTACATTCCCGTTGTGCTGTGACATCACCCTTATACGCTGTGTAAAGCATACTATTTAATTTGATCAGCATGGCCACTTGAGTTTTTATAGTTTTCATGCTGCTTGTAGTTTATATATGGTTCACAAAAATCAAACAAACGATAAAGTAAACATGTAAGGATTCAGAATATTCTTTCAAACCCTTACACATTGTGTGTACGTATTTTTTGTCTTAAGTTTGTGGCTTTAAAGAGGTTTACGTTGTTTCTATGATGTGCATAACATGTTCTTGTAAATGTTTGTTAAATTTTTCCTGGAATTGTAATTTTTGAATCTGAATAAAGATAGTCAAATCCCTGATACACACTGACACAGAGCAGAATAGGGACTGTTCCCCCTACATAGGGTCACTTGGCAGATATGGATTGACACCTATCCTAATGATCCCTGATACACACTGACGCAGAGCAGAATAGAGACTGTTCCCCCTACATAGGGTCACTTGGCAGATATGGATTGACACCTGTCCTCAAAACCCCTGATACACACTGACACAGAGCAGAATAGGGACTGTTCCCCCTACATAGGGTCACTTGGCAGATATGGATTGACACCTGTCCTCAAAACCCCTGATACACACTGACACAGAGCAGAATAGGGACTGTTCCTCCTACATAGGGTCACTTGGCAGATATGGATTGACACCTGTCCTCAAAACCCCTGATACACACTGACACAGAGCAGAATAGGGACTGTTCCCCCTACATAGGGTCACTTGGCAGATATGGATTGACACCTGTCCTCAAAGCCCCTGATACACACTGACACAGAGCAGAATAGAGACTGTTCCCTGTCCACAGAGACCATGATACACACTGACACAGAGCAGAATAGAGACTGTTCACCGTCCACAGAGACCATGATGTGGGGATATTTATGGGATATTAATTGTAAACAGAGAGAATTGCCCACGATTTTCAATTCTCAGATCCTTAATCGTTATCGTGTTAAATGAAATGTATAACCATATACCGGTAATTAAAAATCACAAATTGTTATAAAAATAGATATTTATTTCTTAACAATTTAAATAATAATGATGAGTAACATGCATGATAATAATCAATGGAATTCGAGTATAACATGAATATGTAATACAATATGGCAATAATCAATGAATATTCAGTATAAAATCGTATATGCAGTACAATAGGCCATTTACTTCCTGGTTAATACGGCATAGACTCCATTAGCTGTCAAGACTGATTTACGACCCTTTCTTTACAGCTAAGGAAACAAAGTTTTAAGGAGACAGAGCATTCCTTAGAGCTGCAGTAAAACTTTCTGGCAAAAGTAACCCTTTCAATGCTGGTTAGACCTCCTAAGTAGTTAAGATCTACTCCTATGTAATTTTAATAAATAACATTTAACCAGTCTTCAACCATTTCCTTGATTTTATCCAATGAGAGAAATCTACTATGTTATATTAGCTGATATTTTAATTAATTTGTCTAAATAGATATTTTATCTTATTTTAGAGCCAATCAATACAGCTGGATAAATGGTCATGATATGCTAACGTGATATTAATCACACAAATACATTAATGGCTATATTAATCCCAGCTGCAGATGGGATGCTATAACCATATATATATTCTTTAATAATTACGATTTCTAAATATGAAATCAAACATGATTTATCCAGTCATATATCATGCTATTAATTTTAATTAATTTAAATTAATTAATTAAATGCCTGTATATTTACCAGTTATGTAGATATTTTCTCATCAGATATCCTCAGGTAGCTAAATGTCATAGATCTCTTTCTCTGCATGGAGTGTGAGAGTTTCTTGGTTACTCTGGTCGCCCGATTCTGCCTGGATCTCTCTGAATCTCCAGAGTGTCGTAATGTCTCTCTCTTCAATCTTTGAATCTTTCTGAATTCCCTTGTCTTAACTTTTTAAAGGGGAAATTCCTCTAAGTGATAGCCAATCACAAATGTGGGGTGTGGTTGTCTTCTAGGTAATCATTTTAATATTCGAACTCAAGAGGGCAGCCTTGTTCCACTAGACATACCTATCCAGGAAAGAGTTAACTTTTCCTGGTGGCTATTTTTGACGTCATTTACGTTATCTTTATGTATCCAATAACTTATTTTATCTGTCAGATCACAGGGTCTTTCTCAGTTTTGTCCAGACCATGCGTCTGCAAGTTCTGCTATAATTCCTAAAATTGATAGTTTGTGAACTAAGTTTCACCTTAAACTATAATGGGACGTTGTACAATATCAAAAGTAAAATTTAATTATTTAATCCTCTGTCACCTAAGTCTGGGAATAGAATTTATACAGTCTGTCCATCCCCCGTTCTCAATGTCTTATCTCTTTGTTTTGGTTATATACACATTCCATTCAGCTTGGGCAGAGCAGTCAGTCAAAGAGAAAGGATAGAATTTTGTGTCTCTTTGTTAACTTGAAGATACAAAATGGAGTCTGGTCTGTTTAGCAATGACTTCAGAACATACACTTTGTATTTCTATCATAGCACAAAATGTCTGCCGATATAAATACCCTGACATAACCCCCCTTTAGTGGATATCATAGCCAAGTAATTTAGCTTATGAGTAGGCACTATTGAAGTCACAAGACATATTGTGCAATCACATCATTTCTAACATAGGCTCATGCGTGGAATGAACATCTTTGTATATTTTTGTACCTGTAAGTGTTTTGAACTTTATGCTTAGTACAATCAACCATAATATCATTATTATCATAACACACCCAATAACAATTTTAACATGGATGAACCAGTCAACACGATCAATAAGGTCAGTATCTAACTCAGAATATTTAAATGTGTCCACAGAAATGTTATCTTTCTTGATCGACATTTGGATAGTGTGGTTGGGCTTATGGTCCAGCAAGAACTTTAGATTAGGATCTAGAGGGATATCTAGATTCTGGAAGGGATCCACCATCTCAATAGCACTTTCGAGGACATCAGTGTACACTGGGTATAGCGTAACGTCACCGATGGTGATACGAGAGTCGTGGGGTACCTTGATCAGTGATACAGGTGCTGGTAAGGCAATTACTTTATTAGTCACCTGGTCCCTGCGAAAAACACTCATGTTTTTAAGACACGTGCTTACCAACCATTTATCTTTTACTAAGATAGCATGTACTAACGCATTACTGTCGGTTTTTGACATAGTCACTTGACATGTTTCAGAGCCATGTTTAAGGTACTCGATTCCGCACAAAGCATTGGTAGAATCGTACACAAAAGGTTTTCCATCACATTGGAAATTATTGTCTTTGAATTTCTCACAGTCATTCAAAATGGGTATTGAATACCACTCTGGTACCCACGGTTGAAAAGCCAAAACATCTGGGGTTTGGACTTTTACATGGATATTTTCCTTCCATGTACCAACATTGTAAATAGTTTTCATTTGAAAAATGTTTTTGGGAGTTACATATGGTATGGCCAATAAAAAGCAAATCTCCATACGTTCCGGATCAATTAAGAGAGGTATAGCGCTCCCCATCTCAAAGGCCAGATTTAATTGCATAGGCTCAATTGTGTCTCCATCCACATTGGCAAGCATCGCATGAACAATATCCTTGGATACAAAATACAGAGGTATGCGTCCCCCTGCCAATTCGATCATTCCAGTTTGCACTTCGTCGAGAAAAGCAAGTGTGTGGAACAATATTGGGTCATGCAGAAATAGAAGTTCACGCTTAAATAAGTCATGACTTTGGTGCAACTCAGTGGATTTGGCAATTAACTCCGAATGCAAATTTGTTGTAACAACTGTGTCTTCCACAATAGTTAACACGTCTTGGAGAAGTGTTCTTTGCTCTTTTATCACCTGATGAATGTCGTTAATGTGTTGCTTTAGCGCATAGATTTCCATATCCAGCTTTTGGACAGTAATAGAGTTGGCTGCAGACATTCCAGTTGCGACAACTGCACCAACAGTGGCACAAACTAATGCAACAATTATAGCGGTGAGGAACCTTTTGGGTCGGTTGCTCATCGAAATAGAACTGGATACAAATGGTTTCCGGGCTTGCTCCAAGATGTTTCGCACACGGTCCTGTGCTCTTTGGAGGTGCATCTGGTACCAAGTCTGTAACTCAGGAAGCTGCATCGATGAAATGTACGCCTTCTCGATGGAAATCTTGGGGTCCAAGCTGATGAACACACGTCGGGTAAGGATCCTCTTTTCTGTTAAGATGAACCCTGGTGTCTCTTGAATCAGGATGCCGGAGGATGGTCCCATCTCTGCGATCGGGTCGGTCCGTAGCTCTTGGCACAGGAGCAGTACGATCCAGAAACACGCCACATCCTTCTTGGACATCTTTCGACAGTCACGGATCAGGAACTGGTTTCAGACTTATCTACTAATGATTCAAGGTTTTTTAAGTATACAAACTTATAACAGTGTGACATCACTTGGCCTAGGACAACGCATTATTACCATTCATCAACATATGTATTCTCTCTAATTCTATTTTTATAACTTCATCCCTCACTACATTTATTACTGACTCCTCAGCAATATGCCTATGGCAGTTAAACAAGCTAGTAACCTGCTTAAAAATGTAGTTATTGGATGGCAAGGAAATGGTTAATGACATGAACATACATGAGATCATGGCACATCACAACATTTCACATCATACGATACCACGTGAATCAAGCATTCATCCGGGTTAGTCGTTCACCCTTCTGCATCAGAATCCACACCTATAATCCTTAATTGAGATTTAGGATGACAAGCACGCAACTGGTTAATGTGAACCCACTTTTCAATAAAATCGCCATCCTTAGGAATTTTTATTTTGTACGCTACTGGGGAAATTTTGTCAATGATGACATATGGCCCTTTCCAAGAAGGTAAAAATTTATTTTCCTTGACTTGATTTCGCGCAAAATTATACAGATAGACTTGATCTGTTATCTCATATTCCTTTTTCGTGGTTTTTAAATTGTAATAGGTCTTAACCCCTGTCGCTGCTTTTTCTAGATTCTTTTGGGCAAAAGCAAACGCATGCTGTAAATGCTTGCGCAAATCTTCAATATACTGATGCGTAGTGGCAGCATTGATCAAATTATGATCCGAAGTACGATATAGTAAATGCTGTGGTAAAACCATCTTTCTTCCTGTCATCAATTCAAAAGGTGACAATTTGGTAGCAGTGCTAGGTGTAGCTCTAATCGCCATTAAAACTAGGGGCAATTTAATGTCCCAGTCTTTACCAGACTCCTTAACGTACTTTTTCAGAATATTAACGATAGACTGGTTATATCGCTCTACCCCCCCGCTAGACGCAGCGCGGTATGCAATATGTAGCTTTCGTTTAACACCTAGAATGTTCCACATCTTAGCCATTACTTCGCTGGTAAAATGACTACCTCTGTCTGACTCAATTCTTTGAGGCAGATCGAACCTGGAAAAGACATGGTTAATCAACAAAGTGGTGCACACGGTACTCGTGTTCTCTTTACAAGGCAAACATTCTATCCACTTTGTGTACATACATGTAACGGTTATCATGTATTTGTTACCTCTTGAAGATCTTGTTACAGGACCTATAAAGTCAATTTGAATATCAGACCAGGGTAATGACACCCCCCTCTTCTGAAGTGGTGCACGATGGGTTGGACCATGGGGTTGATATTGCGGACAAATCAAGCATCCCTGACAGTATGTCTTAACATCTCTTAACATGTGTGGCCAATATGCATAATCACGCAATATCTCATATGTGATCTTATCACCACGATGCCCAGATGTAGGTGCATCATGTGCGTGTTGGAGCATTAACCCTCGGTATACAGTTGGGACTACCCATTGTTGAATACCATGTTTAGAAGTTCTGACCAGCAACCCATCCATGATACTAAATTGGACTTTATATCTCATCAAGATTCGTAAATCTTCATTATTTTTGCAATCCTCATCTGTGATGGGATTGGCAGTAGGTTCTTCTATATGTTTATAGAATATACCTATGACAGGATCGTTCTTCTGACTGGTAATCAGGTCCTCACTAGGAGCTTCTTGACTCCATTGCACGACATTTAAGTCGGCATTATCTCTAGCCTGTCGTCTAGTTATGGCTTCAACGTGAATTGAACCCATAAGATCATCAATGTTTAGGGTTTCACCATTGATGGCTGCTTGTTTTGCCAGTGAATCGGCTAAGTCATTACCATCCTTGTCAATACCTTCTACTTTAGAATGGCCTTTGGTTTTCTTCCAATATATGGTTAAACCATGTTCTTTAACCAACTCATCAATTTTACAAAACAATTTCCCATGTTTAACAGGTTTGTTATTGCTTTTCAGCATTTGGTTACGTTTCCAGCTAGGCAGATATTCAACGAAACTGTTACGAACATAGTTGGAATCAGTTATGATAACAAATTCTGTGATACTATATTCTATTGCCATTTGAATGGTCTTATATACTGCACAGAGTTCGGCTATCTGACTGCTTTTGGGACCAATACTGTATCCTATAGATACATTGGGATAATCACCTATCCAGGCGATTCCGATACCTGCAACTAACTTCCGTTCAGCACCAGCGATGTGGTGATATGAACAACCATCAATGTATACCCACGGTAGTGGTCGACAGTATTCCTCGTCATAAACTTTATAAGGGGATAACAATTGCGCTTCTAGGAAGTCATCTCCGGTGTCATTATCATCCAGAGATGGAGCAGTACAGTCATGTAATTCTGCTAAACCTTGGGCAACTGGGCTTCTCTTATTATGTTTATAACGGACTTCTAACGGCCATCCCTGTAAGGATAGAGTCCATGCAGTAATTCGACTGTTAGAGAGATTACCGTCTCTAATTCTTTCACTCTGTAGATACTGTAGAGGTTGGTGAGCTGTTTCTACAATTATTTTCTCACTTTGGATATAGCTACGAAAATTTTGTAGTGCCCAAACAGTCGACAATAACGCCTTCTCACACGTGTTGAATTTAACTTCAACAGGTGACAAAGTCTTGTTAGCATATGCAATAACTTTGTTTAAACTGTCCTGCTTCTGATACAGAACAGCACTTATGCTTAAATCGGTATAACCTGTCTCCAGATAGAAGGGTTTACCCCCCTCTGGGTATGCTAAACAGGGTGCCTGAGTGAGCTTCCTCCTCAGTTCACTTACCGCTAGGTCCTGAGGCTCCCCCCAGTTCCAGGTAGTCTCCTTTTTAAGCAGGTGTAAGAGTGGTTTCGTTATTTCTGCATAGTTATCTATGAACTTACGGGAGTAGTTAGTCATACCAAGGAACGATCTTAATTCCCTGATGTTTGAAGGTGTTTTAGCCTTCAGTACGGCTTCAACCTTCTTCCTCTGGGGATTTAATCCTTCAGAGGTTACCTCATGTCCGAGGAAATTGACATGGGTGCGACACCATTGTGCCTTTTGTAAAGACAGCTTAATCCCTGCCTCTCTTAACTGAGTGAGAACATGTCTAATCTCTATGATATGCTTATCAAAGGAAGTGCTTTTCAGCAAGACATCGTCGACATATGATAACGTTCCTCTCTCGAGTGCGTCAGGCATAGCTTTATGCATGAACACAGCGAATTCATGACCAGAGTTTATGTAACCGAAAGGCATACGGGTCCAGGTATACTGCTGCTTTCCAAATGTGAAGGCCAATTTGTATTGGTCTTCATCATGGACTGGTACAGTCCAATATCCCTGCGCACAGTCAATGGCAGTGAATATTTTGGATCCCTGCATTTGTACCAAACATTGGTCTATGTATGGCACTGGCCAACCAGACATATAGACGCGTTTATTTAGCTGTCGTAAGTCAGCGCATAAGCGCCATTGTCCATTAGGTTTCAGAATCCCCAAGATCGGATTATTATACGAACTGTGCACTGGACACAATTCCCCTTTCCTTTAAATTCTGAATGATGTCTTGTAGACCATCGTATGATGCTAATGGGAGTCTATATTGTTTGATAAATACAGGTGGTAAATTTGGATCAGTTTGTATTCGGGCTACGTGGAGGTTAGTTAACCCGCAGTCGTAGGAATCTTTGGCAAAAATATCTTGGAATTCCAAAAGGATTCCCTTTAGCTGCTGTCGCTCAGCATCGTTGGAGCAACCGTCAGCTAAAGATATTTGCTCTTCTAGCCTTTCCTGAAATCCTGGAAAGATTTCAGGCTGGCCTATCTCATAAGCTTCTTCAAGCCTAGAAGTTAGGTCAGTTCGGTGTTGACTAACCTTTTCTCTTTGGTCGTGATACTCTTGTGATTCCTGCTCATTGAGCGGATGATCGAAGGTGATTGATGCTTCTTCGATTTTACACGAGCCGTCTTCGACGTTGAAGGGATATACAGATAGGATAGTGAATAATCCTTCTGGGGAGGAATGGAATATTTGATCGACAATTTCGTCCTCAGTTAAGTATTCTTCAGGGATGAGGCCTATAATTTGGTTTTGAAAACCAAATGTATAGTACTCAGCATCCAATGCTAGACCTAATAATGTCCCTTTTGGTAAAATAACACTATTGGGTGTAACATTGTTGACCATTATATAGGTGGGATTCTTATCAATACTTACCATTGGTGTATGTGTTACCACCATCCCTAATTGTTGTATCCTGTTGGATAAACAAATTAGGGCATCAGAGTTTTCTAATCTCTGACCCTCTTTTACCTGTAGGGGTAAAAGAAAATTACTTGTCCCTTGTGGAATGGTTATGTCATCAGGTACTTGAATACTTACCGCATATGGGAGTATTTGTCCTGATTTCAGGGCGTTTTCCTCGTGTAGGTATCCACAAGGATTACCTTTTAACCTTGTCCACAAGTTGGAATTAATCAGATCAAGGTGTATGGCAAAGCGATGTATGACATCATTGCCAATGTAAACCTGATAGCGAGGTTCGTCTATCACTAGGAATAAATGTTTAACTGTCTTATTTCCGATGGAAATAGATAGTAAACATTTTGCTATCACATTGTGACTCTCTGATTCGCCATCCAGGTTCTGGATCCACCTGTCATGTGGGGAAGCGTACCTGATCATTTTAGGATTAGCGATCTGCTTTAACAGACTTCTGCTAATATAGCTGTTCTCACTCTTTAAGTCCAGCTTTGCATTCCTACTTCTTCCTAAGTCATTTATCTGAATAGGAAAGAATAAGTTGTTATTAACCCTTTCAATTCTGGCAAGGAATTGAGCATGACCTGCCAGATCTACAGATTCAACATAGTCCCTGTGGAGAGAAATGGTTAAAACATCACCTTCCAGAGAGACATTCTGGATCCTCTCTGGAGCAATTCTTACGGAATGCTCATCTACAGGTGCGATTGCGTCATTCACCTGCAGGATAGTCACGTCAGGTGACTGACTATTCCTAAAATGTACCTCTATCGAGTCAGGTCTTTCTTCTATTACATGGCAGTTACGATCAGATTGTACATGTGATTTCTCATAGGTTATAGGAAACTTAGCTTGCGACCATACAATTCCATTTACACAGTCAATAATTGTGTTAAGTCTTCTGAGTATATCTATACCTAGAATCAGTCGATTATAGGGGAGATCTACCACTATCACCGGGTGTCTAAAGGTTTTGTTACCTATTTTAAACTTTAACCAGGTATTGCCAATAACATGAAGTGCATTTCCTCCAACACTCAACAAAGCATTGGGGAAATTTCTTAGCTTCGGCTTATCCGTTGCTAAGTCCATTACCTGCTGGAAGTAGGTATTGGATAAGATAGTGGCTTGTGAACCAGTATCTATTAACCCTTTGAAAGGCTGGGGTAGCGAATCCTGTATTTCTACAGACATGTAGTACCTTCCTTCATGTTCTTCTAATTCACATAAGAATTTAGAATGTGTCAGCATATTACTTGTTTTCCATACATTACCGGTCACAGCAGTAGTTTCTACCTGTACTGAGGAATGCTCAGTCTTACCCACAGGCCCATCCTTTGTAGGAATATCTTGAACTGTCAAGCGGGAACTAGTGGTCGGCATCTCATCAGTTAACCCTTTCAGGGCTGGATCCTGGAAACTAGTGGTTGCTGGGGCTATTTTAGCCTTTGGCTGAAATGAAAAAACAGAGGAACACGTTGCGCCTCCTTCACCCGGAAGTGAAGTGACGGAATTGGCAATAGGTTTCCTAACACAACTATTGTTTATTTGACTGTTAGTACCTGGAAAGGAAACAGGGTTAGGCATTACATCTACTGACAACCTAGCCTGTTTAGTCACTGTAGCTATATTTGCTGCGGCACTTGTTGTTGTTGCTGCAATTGCACAGGTGTCTCTGCAATTTGAGCTGTCCCTAAAAAAGGATTGATAGCAAAGACTTGGTTAATCTTTGTTATTTGCTCCATTAATTTGCCCATCTGATCTGTCAATTGACCAACCTGACGACGCAAATTATTTCCCCCATTGCCGTTTTGTCTTTGACCGTTAGAGTTTGGCTGGGATGGCTGAGACTGCTGGGAGTTACTGGAATCAGATTGGTTGTTTCTGTTTCCATATCTCCTATTTCCCTGAGGATTCTTTCTCCATTGGGAATTGCCTTGGTTTTTATTAACCCAGGGGCGTTTATTCCCATTGGTATTGGATTTTTCAGAGTTATTGTCAGAGGAGTTTGCAGAATTGCTTCTGGCGTTTTCCTGTTTCTGAGGCTTTGGTGTTTTCAAAACCTCAGAATAGGTCCTCTTTTTCTGTTGGGTTTCTAAACCTAACTGAATTTTAGTCTCTGACACCATTTTATCACCAGGTTTCTTAACCTTTGGCTGATTTTCGTCATGTGCATGGTGTATGGTATACAATTTCATGCACTGACTGACTAGCCATTCTAATGGTAGTTTACAATCATAATCTCTTGCGAGATTCATTTGTATGTTTACCGGCATGGCATGAAAATACAGATCTTTGAAATCTGTGCTTTCATACCTGGGTTTTCTTTGGGCCACGGAGTATGCATTTTTAAGAATTACTAAAAATTCTCTGGGGCTTTGATCTGGGCGGCACTTTAAGTTATAAAGCGCCTTCTTTGCAGAAGCAACGGTTTTATACTTACCATATTCCATGATTATTTCATATTTCATTTTGGACCAGGACATTAATTGCATAGCTTGAAGACTTTCAAGATGAACACGGCACATTGAATCAAAGGTCCATGTAATGAACCATTTCTTTTGAATGTCATCATACATGCCCAATGAATTCATTGCTCTATCATAATTTTCCAGATGTTCGGATATGTTTCCTGAACCTCTAGAAAATTGTGGGACAGTCTCTCTAAGGAACTTAACAACCTTTGGCGATTCATAAACAGGTGTCGTTGATTTGCGACTTCTGTTTCTTTTTAAACGTCTATGCGATCTGTCTGCTGAAGAGGAATTAGACCCGTACAACAGTGCAGATGGCATATCAGTCACATGGCCTTCAGAGTGGACAGTGCAATCACTTTCACTCCCATCACTCTGAGCTTCTTGTTCACTGTCACAATTCTGATCAGCATCAGAATCCTGCCAGTGTACAGAACCATGTCTGTTTTCATTCCTATCATCTTGAACTGGACTCTCCCTCTCAAGTTTGGCCAAGACAGCTTTTTCAAACTGTTCTGCCCAAGATTGCCAAGGTTGTTTGGCAATGCCAGGAGATGGAGAATTCTGTTTCACAGGTGATATTCCTGAATTACTCACCTCATTCCTTACGGACTGTTTTATGAAAACCTGGTCTTGTGTGGGAAAATCATGACAAGGAGGGGATTTATAGATAGTCTTTTCTTTCATTTTTGTGCAACTTTTTGGCACAGAATGATGGCTATCAACCTCACTGCCTGATTCCTGGCTTTTCTTTTCATACTTATCCAATTGCATTTTGAGCTGATTTATTTCCTGTGCATATTTATCCATCAAAGCTGTCATTTCTTTTTCATGATCAGCCTGACGAGTTTTATGCTCAGCAAGTAAATCTTGGTATTTCCCATCTTGAATGCCAAATTGTTCACTGTACGTGTCCAGTTTGGTATTCAATACCTTGTTTTCATCTAACGCCTTAAGAAGTGCTGTCATAAAGAAAGGCCAGGAGTGTATTATGTACCCCATCTTTTTCTCTATGTTCTTTTGTTCAGCAATTACTTTAAGTTGTTTCAGTATGTGTTCATCAGTCATAAGCGTCCGTTTAGCATCCCATTCTACGCTCTTTAACCAAACGTCATAGCTTAAATCATTTTTCATATGTGTATGAATATTGATTAAAGCATGTTTTCTTAAGTCTTCAATTATTTCAGTATTATCTGTTACAGATGTATCGCTGGCCATATTTTATACAATGATTTAATCTCAATACAAAACTCTTTTCTATATTAAGATTAATTGCATGAATTACACAAATATTATTGTATATGGAATATAATTTCAACTTAAACGATCTCAGCAGTGCCTCCAATTTGTGGGGATATTTATGGGATATTAATTGTAAACAGAGAGAATTGCCCACGATTTTCAATTCTCAGATCCTTAATCGTTATCGTGTTAAATGAAATGTATAACCATATACCGGTAATTAAAAATCACAAATTGTTATAAAAATAGATATTTATTTCTTAACAATTTAAATAATAATGATGAGTAACATGCATGATAATAATCAATGGAATTCGAGTATAACATGAATATGTAATACAATATGGCAATAATCAATGAATATTCAGTATAACATCGTATATGCAGTACAATAGGCCATTTACTTCCTGGTTAATACGGCATAGACTCCATTAGCTGTCAAGACTGATTTACGACCCTTTCTTTACAGCTAAGGAAACAAAGTTTTAAGGAGACAGAGCATTCCTTAGAGCTGCAGTAAAACTTTCTGGCAGAAGTAACCCTTTCAATGCTGGTTAGACCTCCTAAGTAGTTAAGATCTACTCCTATGTAATTTTAATAAATAACATTTAACCAGTCTTCAACCATTTCCTTGATTTTATCCAATGAGAGAAATCTACTATGTTATATTAGCTGATATTTTAATTAATTTGTCTAAATAGATATTTTATCTTATTTTAGAGCCAATCAATACAGCTGGATAAATGGTCATGATATGCTAACGTGATATTAATCACACAAATACATTAATGGCTATATTAATCCCAGCTGCAGATGGGATGCTATAACCATATATATATTCTTTAATAATTACGATTTCTAAATATGAAATCAAACATGATTTATCCAGTCATATATCATGCTATTAATTTTAATTAATTTAAATTAATTAATTAAATGCCTGTATATTTACCAGTTATGTAGATATTTTCTCATCAGATATCCTCAGGTAGCTAAATGTCATAGATCTCTTTCTCTGCATGGAGTGTGAGAGTTTCTTGGTTACTCTGGTCGCCCGATTCTGCCTGGATCTCTCTGAATCTCCAGAGTGTCGTAATGTCTCTCTCTTCAATCTTTGAATCTTTCTGAATTCCCTTGTCTTAACTTTTTAAAGGGGAAATTCCTCTAAGTGATAGCCAATCACAAATGTGGGGTGTGGTTGTCTTCTAGGTAATCATTTTAATATTCGAACTCAAGAGGGCAGCCTTGTTCCACTAGACATACCTATCCAGGAAAGAGTTAACTTTTCCTGGTGGCTATTTTTGACGTCATTTACGTTATCTTTATGTATCCAATAACTTATTTTATCTGTCAGATCACAGGGTCTTTCTCAGTTTTGTCCAGACCATGCGTCTGCAAGTTCTGCTATAATTCCTAAAATTGATAGTTTGTGAACTAAGTTTCACCTTAAACTATAATGGGACGTTACAATATCGAAAGTAAAATTTAATTATTTAATCCTCTGTCACCTAAGTCTGGGAATAGAATTTATACAGTCTGTCCATCCCCCGTTCTCAATGTCTTATCTCTTTGTTTTGGTTATATACACATTCCATTCAGCTTGGGCAGAGCAGTCAGTCAAAGAGAAAGGATAGAATTTTGTGTCTCTTTGTTAACTTGAAGATACAAAATGGAGTCTGGTCTGTTTAGCAATGACTTCAGAACATACACTTTGTATTTCTATCATAGCACAAAATGTCTGCCGATATAAATACCCTGACAATGATACACACTGACACAGAGCAGAATAGAGACTGTCCCCCCTACATAGGGTCACTTGGCAGGTATGGATTGACACCTGTCCTCAAAGTCCCTGATACACACTGACACAGAGCAGAATAGAGACTGTTCCCTGTCCACAGAGACCATGATACACACTGACACAGAGCAGAATAGAGACTGTTCACCGTCCACAGAGACCATGATACACACTGACACAGAGCAGAATAAAGACTGTTCCCCGTCCACAGAGACCATGATACACACTGACACAGAGCAGAATAGGGACTGTTACCCCTACATAGGGTCACTTGGCAGGTATGGATTGACACCTGTCCTCAAAGCCCATGATACACACTGGGGGGAGCTACTGTCCTCCCCAACCCCTGCGCGGTGGGTGGGGGCCATAAATCACAATGGGGGGACCTACTGTCCTCCCCTCTCGGCCCCCACCCCTGCACGGTGGGTGGGGGCCATAAATCACAATTGGGGGGCCTACTTTCCTCCCCCCCGGCCCCCATCCCTGCGCGATGGGTGGGGGGCATAAATCACAATGGGACGGACCTACTGATAGGAGTGGAGTATTGTTCATATCAGTTTAATACCTTCCGCGTCTCCTATCAGTGGACGTGTATATGGCAGCCATTTTAGGAACCGCACACCTGGGACCCGAGCAAGGTCACCTCGTTCAAGCTGCTCTGGTTCCTTGATGAGCCAGCTGCCCGTGAGTTAACATGTCCCGTGGAGAAGCACTCTGTCCTGTAAAGCCTCACCACAAAAAAATTAAATAAATAACAGCACTCGGAGTGGTGAGTTTAGTAAATGTTCATATCAGTTTAATACCTTCCACGTCTCCTATCAGTGGACGTGTATATGGCAGCCATTTTAGGAACCGCACACCTGGGACCCGAGCAAGGTCACCTCTTTCAACAGGCGACATGATTTGGCCCTGTAAAACTATCCTGGATATTCTCTACAATTTCTATGGATATGGCATTGATTTATGTAACAGGGAGATGGAAGAAGATGCCTGGTCGGTCCTCTTACTTGAAATTTGGGGCACTGCGCGGGCAAGCTAATGTGCCACCAGATAGGAGTGGTGAGTTTAGTATTGTTCATATCAGTTTAATACCTTCCGCGTCTCCTATCAGAGGACATGTATATGGCAGCCATTTTAGGAACCGCACACCTGGGACCCGAGCAAGGTCACCTCTTTCAACAGGCGACATGATTTGGCCCTGTAAAACTATCCTGGATATTCTCTACAATTTCTATGGATATGGCATTGATTTATGTAACAGGGAGATGGAAGAAGATGCTTGGTCGGTCCTCTTACTTGAAATTTGGGGCACTGCGAGGGCAAGCTAATGTGCCACCAGATAGGAGTGGTGAGTTTAGTATTGTTCATATCAGTTTAATACCTTCCGTGTCTCCTATCAGTGGACGTGTAAATGGCAGAGATTTTTAATTGTTGAATCACCTCCCCTTTTTAGGCCAAGGTGGGAAGATGCTTAGACCAGGAGGAGGATGGCGACTTAGAGTAGGCGTGCTGCTTGTACTCATGTGTGGATCCCATAGGCGTTTGTGATGTGAGATCATGTGCCTACGCAAAGCAGTTGTACCTAGGTGGGTGTTGGACCTCCCACGACTCAGTTTCCTTTGGCACAGGTTGCAAATGGCATCGCTGTTGTCCGAGGCAGACACACAAAAAAAATGCCACACTGCTGAGCTCTGCAATGACGGCATTCTGGTGGTGGACACAGCATGCGTTGATTGGCGTGCTGTCGGGCTGATCCCGGGTGCCAATGCATGCTGTCTGACTGTGCCACTAGCTCCTTGCGACGACCCCCCCCGCTTCCAACTCGTCTCCTCCTCCTCTCTGTCTCCGCATCTGAACTTTCGCCCTGTTCTTCTTCTTGCCGAGCGGGCACCCACGTGACATCCATGGACGCATCGTCATCATCAACCGCTTCGCTTGTATCTGACAACTCAGAAAAGGAAGCAGCAGCGGGTACAACATCATCATCATCACACCGTACCTCCATGTGTTTAATGCTGCCTGCCTGAGACATATCCCTGTTATCTACATCCTCTAGCAATAATGGTTGCGCATCACTCATTTCTTCAAACGGGTGTGTGAATAACTCCTCTGACATACCAAGTAAAGCGGCTGTGGTGCTAGTTTTGGTGGTGGCGGCAGGCGGGTGAGTGGTATCTTGAGAGGTGCCTGAAGCTAAGCTGGAGGAGGATGGTGCGTCAAGGTTCCGAGCGGAGGCTGTACAAGAATGGGTGTCCTGTGTTAGCCAGTCAACTATGTCCTCAGAACTTTTCAAGTTCAGGGTACGTGGCTTCTGAAAACTGGGCATTATTCTAGGGCAAAAGTGAATCACAGCACCACGACCACGACGGCCCCTGCGGGGTGGCCTGCCTCTGCCTGTCATTTTTTTTGGGATTAGTGGTACTATGCGTGCAAGCTACTGTGAGACCAGATATGATTGGCAATGTGAACTGTAACAGTTCTGCAGAGCACACACTGTAGGCCTGACACACCCGCTTGAAGACAAGTAACTGCTATTCAATCTTTAACAGTGAAAAACAAATTTTCTTTGTAAAAGCACGCTATAGAGACACCAGATATGATTGGCAATGTGCACTTGAACAGTTCTGCAGAGCACACACTGTAGGCCTGACACATCCGCTTGAAGACAAGTAACTGCTATTCAATCTATAACAGTGAAAAAAAAATTTTGGTTTTAAAAGCACGCTATAGAGACACCAGATATGAGTGGCAACTGTCAAAGTACGCTGGCAGGGTTGTGCAGGGCACACGCTGAAGGAAGGCCTGACAGAGCCGCTTGAAGGACACTGACTGGCTGCTATTAGCTTACACTAGAAACCTTTTTTCTTTGTAAAAGCACGCTATAGAGACACCAGATATGATTGGCAACTGTCAAAGCACGCTGGCACAGGTCTGCAGAGCACACGCTGAAGGAAGGACTGACAGAGCCGCTTGAAGGACACTGACTGGCTGCTATTAGCTTACACTAGAAACCTTTTTTCTTTGTAAAAGCACGCTATAGAGACACCAGATATGATTGGCAATGTGCACTTGAACAGTTCTGCAGAGCACACACTGTAGGCCTGACACACCCACTTGAAGACAAGTAACCGCTATTCAATCTATAACAGTGAAAAAAAAATTTTGGTTTTAAAAGCACGCTATAGAGACACCAGATATGATTGGCAATGTGCACTAGAACAGTTCTGGAGAGCACACGCTGAAGGAAGGACTGACAGAGCCGCTTGAAGGACACTGACTGGCTGCTATTAGCTTACACTAGAAACCTTTTTTCTTTGTAAAAGCACGCTATAGAGACACCAGATATGATTGGCAACTGTCAAAGCACGCTGGCACAGGTCTGCAGAGCACACGCTGAAGGAAGGACTGACAGAGCCGCTTGAAGGACACTGACTGGCTGCTATTAGCTTACACTAGAAACCTTTTTTCTTTGTAAAAGCACGCTATAGAGACACCAGATATGATTGGCAATGTGCACTTGAACAGTTCTGCAGAGCACACACTGTAGGCCTGACACACCCGCTTGAAGACAAGTAACTGCTATTCAATCTATAACAGTGAAAAAAAAATTTTGGTTTTAAAAGCACGCTATAGAGACACCAATTATGATTGGCAATGTGCACTGGAACAGTTCTGGAGAGCACACGCTGAAGGAAGGACTGACAGAGCCGCTTGAAGGACACTGACTGGCTGCTAGTAGCTTACACTAGAAACCTTTTTTCTTTGTAAATGCACGCTATAGAGACACCAGATATGATTGGCAACTGTCAAAGCACGCTGGCACAGGTCTGCAGAGCACACGCTGAAGGAAGGACTGACAGAGCCGCTTGAAGGACACTGACTGGCTGCTATTAGCTTACACTAGAAACCTTTTTTCTTTGTAAAAGCACGCTATAGAGACACCAGATATGATTGGCAATGTGCACTTGAACAGTTCTGCAGAGCACACACTGTAGGCCTGACACACCCGCTTGAAGACAAGTAACTGCTATTCAATCTATAACAGTGAAAAAAAAATTTTGGTTTTAAAAGCACGCTATAGAGACACCAGATACGCTGGCAGGGTTGTGCAGGGCACACGCTGAAGGAAGACCTGACAGAGCCGCTTGAAGGACACTGACTGGCTGCTATTAGCTTACACTAGAAACCTTTTTTCTTTGTAAAAGCACGCTATAGAGACACCAGATATGATTGGCAATGTGCACTTGAACAGTTCTGCAGAGCACACACTGTAGGCCTGACACACCCGCTTGAAGACAAGTAACTGCTATTCAATCTATAACAGTGAAAAAAAAAATTTGGTTTTAAAAGCACGCTATAGAGACACCAGATATGATTGGCAATGTGCACTGGAACAGTTCTGGAGAGCACACGCTGAAGGAAGGACTGACAGAGCCGCTTGAAGGACACTGACTGGCTGCTATTAGCTTACACTAGAAACCTTTTTTCTTTGTAAAAGCACGCTATAGAGACACCAGATATGATTGGCAACTGTCAAAGCACGCTGGCACAGGTCTGAAGAGCACACGCTGAAGGAAGGACTGACAGAGCCGCTTGAAGGACACTGACTGGCTGCTATTAGCTTACACTAGAAACCTTTTTTCTTTGTAAAAGCACGCTATAGAGACACCAGATATGATTGGCAACTGTCAAAGCACGCTGGCACAGGTCTGCAGAGCACACGCTGAAGGAAGGCCTGACAGAGCCGCTTGAAGGACACTGACTGGCTGCTATTAGCTTACACTGGAAACTTTTTTTCTTTGTAAAAGCACGCTATAGAGACACCAGATATGATTGGCAATGTGCACTTGAACAGTTCTGCAGAGCACACACTGTAGGCCTGACACACCCGCTTGAAGACAAGTAACTGCTATTCAATCTATAACAGTGAAAAAAAAATTTTGGTTTTAAAAGCACGCTATAGAGACACCAGATACGCTGGCAGGGTTGTGCAGGGCACACGCTGAAGGAAGACCTGACAGAGCCGCTTGAAGGACACTGACTGGCTGCTATTAGCTTACACTGGAAACCTTTTTTCTTTGTAAAAGCACGCTAAAGAGACACCAGATATGATTGGCAACTGTCAAAGCACGCTGGCACAGGTCTGCAGAGCACACGCTGAAGTAGGCCTGACACCCAGACGCTTGCAGACAACTAACTGCTCTTCTATTACAGTGAAAAAAAAATATTTCTTTTAAATCTAAAGCTTAACCTATTGTAAAAACAGATATGAGTGGTGGCACTGACTGTGCAAATGGGCAAGGCATCCAACCTGACACAGAAGCTGGCAGGCAGGCAACTGCTCTTCTATTACAGTGAAAAAAAATAATTTCTTTTAAATGTAAAGCTTAACCTATTGTTAAAACAGATATGAGTGGTGGCACTGACTGTGCAAATGGGCAAGGCATCCAACCTGACACAGAAGCTGGCAGGCAGGCAACTGCTCTTCTATTACAGTGAAAAAAAAATATTTCTTTTAAATGTAAAGCTTAACCTATTGTTAAAACAGATATGAGTGGTGGCACTGACTGTGCAAATGGGCAAGGCATCCAACCTGACACAGAAGCTGGCAGGCAGGCAACTGCTCTTCTATTACAGTGAAAAAAAAATATTTCTTTTAAATGTAAAGCTTAACCTATTGTTAAAACAGATATGAGTGGTGGCACTGACTGTGCAAATGGGCAAGGCATCCAACCTGACACAGAAGCTGGCAGGCAGGCAACTGCTCTTCTATTACAGTGAAAAAAAAAATATTTCTTTTAAATGTAAAGCTTAACCTATTGTTAAAACAGATATGAGTGGTGGCACTGACTGTGCAAATGGGCAAGGCATCCAACCTGACACAGAAGCTGGCAGGCAGGCAACTGCTCTTCTATTACAGTGAAAAAAAATTATTTCTTTTAAATGTAAAGCTTAACCTATTGTTAAAACAGATATGAGTGGTGGCACTGACTGTGCAAATGGGCAAGGCATCCAACCTGACACAGAAGCTGGCAGGCAGGCAACTGCTCTTCTATTACAGTGAAAAAAAAATATTTCTTTTAAATGTAAAGCTTAACCTATTGTTAAAACAGATATGAGTGGTGGCACTGACTGTGCAAATGGGCAAGGCATCCAACCTGACACAGAAGCTGGCAGGCAGGCAACTGCTCTTCTATTACAGTGAAAAAAAAAAATTTATTTTAAATGTAAAGCTTAACCTATTGTAAAAACAGATATTGTGGTGGAATCTCGGTAAAAATAAATTTAGTAGGCCGAGATTACCACGTGGCATGTGTACGTGCATATGCTGACGTATCGATCAGTTGGTTGCACGAGGCAAGATACGATCAGTAGTGTACGGAGCATGTGCAAGAATACAGGATATAGTATTCCCCTCCTCCATTGTGCTGGACAGGCCATGCGGTCAAACAGGAAGTTAATTCTTATTTGTGTTGATTGGTTAAGAGAATGTGCGGGTGGAGCTTAATATGGGAGGAGTTATATGCCTATATAAGGAGCCTGCACTATTGTCCGGGGCTCAGAACTTGCTGTATTTTGGTGACGCTAGTCCCTCTGAGTCCCGATCGGTGATCCAATAAAGAATCTCTTCCTTCCTGAAGAAACCTGTGTCCATCTCTCTGTGCTTGGCTTCCGTCAGTTTCTCCGGTATCATTTGGTGCATTGGCCGGGAAGCTCATCGTTGAACGGTAGCTGAGAGGCAGAGGCGTGAGACGGTCTATCTTTGCCCACGTTCTCTACGGCTGCACCCCTGAACTTCTGCGTGGACCTCCCTTCGTCTCGGCGCCACTGGGCCGTTGTCCAGGAGATCATCGGCCTCTACGTGAGAAGTGCTGGGGTGTCCCCGTCGATGAGTGTGAACTCAGGTTCAGGAACGAGGAGGTAAGACAACTGCTGTTTTAGACGGCAGGACCCACTAGGGGTATACCGATTGTGCGGTAGGCCCAAAGGGGTTTTGAATCTGTGTATCTGCCCCCTCTGTCGGAGGGAAGGAGCGAAGGCGCACCGCTCGATCGAACGCTCTTTAGTCAGACCGTTTGATTCTGTTAGTCAGGCGGGGCGCTCTGGTGTAAAATAGCCCTAGCCGGACACCGGTGTCTTGTCTAGACTAGCGTTCTAGGGTGTATATTTTGTTCGCTAGGTCGGAGGGACCGGGAGACTAAGCGGCGTCTGTGTAAATTCGGTTCGCTAGTTCTCATCCTATCTGGGCTAAGTGGGAAGGCGTGTAAATTTGGAACCCACTAGACTTTTGATAGTACGACTAAGAGGCGTCTGTGTAAATTCGGTCCTCTAGCTCGTTGTATAGTGCGACTAAGAGGCGTCTGTGTAAATTCGGTTCTCTAGCTCGCTATATATGTGGTGATTGGGCAGTGTGGCTAACCAAAACGTATGTAGATTGTTTTTAGGTAGTCCATTCAAGGTACTGGCCAATAGTTTAGTTGGGAATTGTAAATGTGTTAACGATTGTTTTAGTAAAGTGTATATCTTGTTAGATAGCGCGAGCTCAGCCGTCTAGCGAGAGTGTTAATAGTGTGTTGCTGTATTATAGTGCACGGTACCATAACCCTGTATATTTACTGACATTGTATAATAAGTACTAATCATTGTCGTCCATTGCATGTTTAACACCATAACCACTAATAATTGTATTGTGACCTTAACTTGTGCTTTGACCTATGCTAACCGTACTGTAACCGCTATTTGTAAAAGACGATGTTACTGGGGTGTGTTATAGACGGGTAATTCGTATATAGAGAATTATAGCGTGGGTGACTGTATAGTTACGCCAAAGGGCATAATATTGATTATATAGTGACTGGTGTAACAGCTGTGTGTGTACGGGAATTCCCTGAGTGTTTATTGTTATTGTGTACGTTTCACTTGGTAACCGTACCACGTGGTGCTGTTGCCAGAGGAAACGGGTGTGACTGTTGAATAGTACGCGTGTATAGTATTCGTTGTCGACGACGTTCCATTGTTAAGTATGGGTGCGTCGCAGTCAACGATTCCGGATCCCTTAGGTTGTATGGTGAAGAATTTTAAAAAGGGATTTAAAATTTGTGATTTTGGGGTAAAGATGTCTCCTGTGCGTTTAGTTACTTTGTGTACTAGAGAGTGGCCTACTTTGGTTGCGGCATGGCCGCCACGTGGCAGTTTGGATCCAACTCTGGTACAGCGCTTACACGTGGCTGTATCGGGTAGGCCTGAACTTTACGGCCAGTTTCCTTATATTGACTGTTGGAGACAGGCCGTAAATGACTCGCCAAAATGGCTCCAGACATGCCACGAGGAGCAGTGTCGCCTCATGGTAGCTAGGACTTGTTCGTCCACTAGGACCGGTGTTAGGCCCATTTTGGACACGCCCCCTGAGTCCGAGATCCCTTTGCCGCCCCCTTACTTTCCGTTAAGAAGAAGTGACGCAAACGCAGGAAGCCCTGCACCCCTCCCCTCATTACCCTCATCCACTTCCGCTTCCTCCTCCAGTACAGGATCCACCCCCCCTCGTACTAAATCTCCCCTTCCGGAACCAGAACCCACCCCCATTAGAAACGAATATCCTGATTTGGCGCCACTTCAGACTTCCGGTCAAGCTTCATCTAGCTCGACCCGAAGTGTTTTATTTACAACCTTTTCCCAAAACCAACCTCCCACATCCCCATACCCTATCTCTCCCCGACCGGAACCCATGACTGACGCCTCTCTACGTAGCCCCATCCAAACCCGACAGTTGACTGGTGCCCAACAATTAAAGCATTATCAGATGCCTCTTCGCCTAAATCCCGGGTCAGCTTATATCGATGCCGCAGGTCAAATGGCACACGCTGACCCAGTCTTCGTATATGTCCCATTTACCACTACCGACCTTTTAAACTGGAAGACCCATAATTCCTCGTATACTGAGAAACCACAAGCCATGACTGATCTGTTCACCTCAATAGTACAGACGCATAATCCGACATGGGCTGATTGCCAGCAGTTACTAATGACTTTATTTAACAATGAGGAAAGGACAAGAATAAATCAAGCAGCCATTAAAGCATTAGAAGATAGAGCCCGTGCTTTGAACCAAGCTAATCCAGCAGCATGGGCCGCAACACATTATCCCAATACTGATCCCGATTGGAACGTAAATGGTGCTGATATGGTTCAACTCAGAGCCTATAGAGACGCTATAATTGCTGGCATGAAAGCAGGAGGAAAGAAAGCCATTAACATGTCGAAGACAGTTGAGGTGATCCAGAAAAGCGATGAAGCACCCAGTGTCTTTTATGACCGATTATTGGAGGCGTACCGCTTGTACACCCCCTTTAATCCGGAAGACGCAGACAATTCCCGAATGGTTAACTCCGCCTTTGTCAGCCAAGCATACGGAGATATTAAGCGCAAGCTACAAAAGTTAGAAGGGTTTGCAGGTATGTCCATCACCCAACTAATGGAGGTAGCAAATAAGGTTTATATGAACAGGGATACAGAAAGTAAGAAAGAGGAAGAGCGCAAGATGCGTAAAAAGGCTGATATGCTAGCGGTAGCGATCGCAGGCGTAGATAGACGGGGCCCGGATAGAGGCGATAGTAAGTGGAATGAGGAACCTCTAAGTAGGAATCAGTGCGCTTACTGTAGGGAAGAAGGGCATTGGAGAAATGAGTGCCCGCGAAGGGAACAGTCTGAGAGAGACAGACCTAGGTCAGGTTACGGAAACTTTAGAGGCAGAGCGAGAGGTAGAGGAGGCCCCGGAGGGAGTAATGGTTATAGAGGGAGTAATGGGAACAGAGGAAGTGTTAGGGAAGACAGGTATATTCCAGCAGCGCAAAGGTCCCGCGATAGAGAAGGTAGGGACTTTGTAGGATTGGCTGACACGGTCATGGAGGACTATTGATACCGACCGGGCTCCATCCCCCTTGGTCGAGCGGAGCCTATGGTCGATGTATCAATAGGGGGAAAAAGGAGTGCGTTCATGATCGACACTGGTGCTGAACATTCAGTGGTGACTAATCTAGTTGCTCCTCCATCTGGAAGGACTATTACTGTGATAGGAGCAACTGGAAGAAGTGCTGAAAAACCGGTTCTTAAAAGTCGACTCTGTACATTGGGAGGCCACGTAGTAAAACACCAATTCCTTTATATGCCTGAATGTCCAGTCCAATTGCTGGGACGTGATATGCTATCAAAATTACAAGCGCAGATTACGTTCCTACCAAATGGAACAACATCTTTAAAGTTTAATGGACCTTCAGGTATTATGACTTTATCTGTACCAAAGGAAGAAGAGTGGCGACTTTATACAGTGTTGACTAGCCAAAACCCTAGGAGTGATGAGACATTGTTTAACATACCAGGAGTTTGGGCAGAGAACAACCCACCAGGACTGGCCCGCAATATTCCACCTATAAAAATTGAACTAAAACTTGGGGTTTATCCAGTAAGCCTAAGACAATACCACATCCCACAGAAGGCTAAGAAGAACATCCAATCCTATCTGGATAAATTCATACGGTATGGTATCCTAAAATTCTGTACTTCCCCCTGGAACACCCCATTGCTGCCTGTTCAAAAGCCCGGTACAGATGAGTATCGACCTGTGCAGGACTTAAGAGCAGTCAATGATGCGGTTGTTAGTATACATCCAGTTGTACCCAATCCATATAACCTGCTTGCTTTAATTCCGGGCGGGGCTACTTACTTCACAGTCTTAGATCTCAAAGATGCCTTCTTTTGCCTCCGAATTGCCACAGAAAGTCAATGTATTTTCGCTTTCCAATGGGAGAACGCTGTAACGGGCTCAAAACGCCAAATGACTTGGACAAGACTGCCCCAAGGGTTTAAAAATTCACCTACCCTATTTGGTTCAGCCCTAAGTCAAGATCTATTGGATTTCGAGTCCATCCCAGGAGAGTGTGTATTGTTACAGTATGTAGATGACTTGTTGATAGCAGCAGTTACAAAAGAAAAATGTCAGCAAGCAACGCACGATCTACTACACATTCTCTGGAAGGCAGGATACAAGGTGTCTAGAAAGAAGGCTCAGTTGTGTTTGCCAACTGTCAAGTATCTGGGATTCCATATCTCTGAAGGTCAAAGGATTATGGGGCCAGAGAGAAAAGAAGCTGTCTGCCAAATACCAATACCCAAGAATAGAAGACAAGTGCGAGAATTCTTGGGGGCAGCAGGCTTCTGTAGGATATGGATTCCCAGCTATGCGATACTGGCAAAACCTCTGTACGCAGCCATCAAAGGTACAGAGCATGACCCCTTCTTATGGACCCAAGAACAGCAAACGGCATTTGAAGATGTGAAGAAGGCTTTGATGAGTGCCCCAGCATTAGGTCTACCTGATCACACACGACCATTCTACTTATACGTACATGAGCAAAGAAGAATGGCTGTGGGAGTATTGACACAGTACTTGGGATCATGGCAAAGACCTGTTGCCTACATGTCTAAGCAACTGGATGCAGTGGCCAGCGGACTTCCACCTTGTCTAAGAGCAGTAGCTGCAGCCGCCCTGCTAGTAGCTGAAGCCGATAAACTCACTCTGGGTCAAGAACTTTATGTACGAGTCCCACATGCAGTACAGACGTTGTTGGATTACAAAGGAAATCATTGGTTTAGTAATAGCCGTATGACCAAGTATCAAGCAATGTTGTGTGAAAACCCAAGAGTGCATTTAGAGACTGTAAACACCTTAAATCCAGCTACCCTTTTGCCACAACCTACTGAAAGTCAACATGATTGTTTGGAAGTAATGGATGAAGTATTTTCAAGTAGACCAGATCTTCGTGATTTTCCCATCCAGAACCCCGATGTTCAATATTACACCGACGGCAGTAGTTATGTGAAAGAAGGGATCCGCTATGCAGGATATGCAGTAACAACAATAGACAAGGTGATAGAAGCTCGGCCACTGGCAAAAGGAACATCAGCACAAAAGGCAGAATTAATAGCACTAACACGAGCGTTACAATTGGCTG
Organism: Pelobates fuscus; assembly: GCF_036172605.1. Lineage (NCBI taxonomy): Eukaryota > Metazoa > Chordata > Amphibia > Anura > Pelobatidae > Pelobates > Pelobates fuscus. Next base: position 96,921,304 of record NC_086324.1, on the reverse strand, counting down.
AAGGTTTAAGAGTGAATATCTATACGGACTCTAAGTATGCGTTTTTAACCACTCATGCCCACGGAGCTTTGTATAAAGAAAGAGGACTACTGAATTCAGAAGGCAAAGAAATCAAATACGCAGCTGAAATCCTACAACTATTGGAAGCAGTGTGGGAGCCGAAAGAAGTCGGTATCATACATTGTCGAGCGCATCTGAGAGGAGATGGTGATGTAACCAAGGGAAATCGGATGGCAGATAGTGCAGCTAAGCGTGCTGCTGAATCAGGAAGACAGGAGTATGTGGGGCATATAGCTGCTCTTATACCAACTCCACTGTCTCAATGGACTCCAGTTTATACAGCTCAAGAAGAGGAGTGGTTAAAGACTGAACCGGGAAAGTATTTGGAGAACAAGTGGTATCAGCTAGAAGATGGAAGAATAGTTATACCAGCATCACTAGCAGTAGAAATTGTCCAGAACTATCATAACGGGACACATTCTGGGAGAGACAGTACAGAAGAATCTCTCAGGAAACATTTCTACATACCAAGATTGTCCAACTTGACTCAGGCCATTGTACGTAGATGTGTAACGTGTGCTAAAAATAATGCAAGACAAGGACCAGTAAAGCCACCAGGAGTCCAGTTTATGGGGGGACTCCCCATGTCCGATCTACAAATAGACTTTACAGTGATGCCTAAATCGGGTGGACATCGTTACCTGTTGGTAATTGTGTGCACCTATTCAGGTTGGGTAGAAGCATGTCCTACTCGTACAGAGAAAGCAGGAGAAGTTGTGAGATTCCTGCTACGAGAAATAATACCCCGATATGGACTACCCTGTTCTATAGGATCGGACAATGGTCCAGCTTTTGTTCACCAGTGCCTACAACAACTGACTCATATGCTTGGTATAAAGTGGAGGCTTCATACTGCATATAGACCCCAGAGTTCTGGTAAGGTAGAGAGAATGAATAGAACTATTAAGAACCAGTTTGCTAAAATGTGTCAGGAAACCCAACTTAAGTGGAACGTTCTCTTACCTATAGCTCTATTGCGAATCCGCAGTACCCCTACCAGAAGGATGGGCCTCTCTCCTTTTGAAATTATGTATGGGCGACCACCTCCCGTACTTGGTAACTTAAGGGGGGATTTGAGTCAGTTGGGAGAAGGAATTACCCGGCAGCAGGTTGTAGAGTTGGGTAAGACTATGGAGGAGGTACAGAAATGGGTACAAGATAGATTACCTGTGAATATTTATCCCCCTGTTCATAGTTATCATCCAGGAGATCAAGTGTGGATTAAAGAGTGGAATAATGTACCGTTAGGGCCCAAGTGGAGAGGTCCTTATGTTGTTCTTTTGTCTACCCCTACAGCGATAAAAGTAGCCGAAGTGACTCCGTGGATACATCACTCCAGGGTTAAACCAGCAGCAGTCGATTCTTGGCAAGTTACAGCAGATCCAGAGAATCCCTGCAGGATCCGGTTGAAACGCACTACTCAGTCGGAGTAACGAGGAATTATTGTGGATTACAAATTTTATTGTTACAGGTGTGAGTGAGAAGGCCATAATAAAGCCTGTCCGCTTACCATCACATAGTGTATAAGCCAGGAAAGTCTCGAAGGGACACCTGTGAAGACGAGCAGAACTCCATTCCCTGCAGCCCTCACATCCTGGAAGCTGAGGTTCCATCGCACGGACGAAGACTGAGGATGACGGCGAAAGATGTGCTTTTGATTGTGTTTATTTACATGTGTTTTTATATTCAGGAAGGTAGAGGTACCGACACTCCTAGCTGTGAGGTATGCATTAAGACTACGAGAACAGGTAACCATATTTCCCAAACCCTAATTTGGCATTCACAGTACGAGTGTAAAGGAGAGGTATCAAAATGTAGATACCTAAATATAGACTATAGTGTGTGCCATTTAGGAGTAGGAGAACCTAAGTGCTTCAGTCCAGAGTATCAACCTCGTACAATTTGGTTGACTCTCAGGAATGGAGATCCTCAGGGGACCCTAATTAATAAGACGGTGTTAGAATCCGTATATTCTTCGGGTGTTCTGCTATTTGATGCATGTAAGGCGATATCAAGTGGTAGAAAGCCGTGGAATGTATGTGGGGATCTTAGATGGGAGAGGACGTATGGGTCTAACGATAAATACATTTGTCCCAGTAGCAAAAATAAATATGTGAGTCCTAGATGCCCAAATAAAGACTATAACTTTTGTCCATATTGGTCTTGTGTGGGGTGGGCGACTTGGGGACAGACAGTAGATAAAGACATGATAGTGACTAAGTTGCCGACTAGCCCATATTGTAAGTCTATGGAATGCAACCCAGTCCATATACTTATTAATAACCCCGACAAGTTCTTAGATAAGTATGGAAATTTATTTGGGTTTCAAATATACGGGACGGGTTTAGATCCTGGGACATTATTGTTTATAGGGATAGAGACTGATACGGTATCCTCCCAGACTCATCAAGTATACCATTCCTTTTATGAAGAGATGAGTATAGATAATAAGATCCCCCATAGCGCTAAAAACCTGTTCATAGACCTAGCTGAAAGTATTGCCGGTAGTCTTAATGTTACCAACTGCTATGTGTGTGGAGGTACTAACATGGGAGACCAATGGCCTTGGGAAGCAAAGGAGGTAATGTCTGGTTCTGAGGCAGTTGACCAACTAATATCTACACAAGCCGATTATCATATGAGTGTTAGAGGTAAATCTGAGTGGAGATTAAAGACCTCCATCATAGGTTATGTTTGCATAGCAAGGAAAGGAATAATGTATAATACTTCTGTAGGAGAATTAACTTGTCTAGGGCAAAAAGCTTATGATGATGATACTAAAAATACAACTTGGTGGTCGGCTTCAAATGTCTCAGAACCATCTAACCCGTTTGCTAGATATGCCAGTTTAAAGGATGTGTGGTTTGATTTATCCATCACATCTACCTGGAGAGCCCCAGCAAATTTGTACTGGATCTGTGGTAAGAAGGCCTATTCGGAGCTGCCACAGGACTGGGAAGGGGCATGTGTGTTGGGTATGCTCAAACCATCCTTCTTCTTGTTACCTATTGAAACAGGTGAGACTTTAGGTGTTAAAGTGTATGATGTGAATCATAGGAAGAAAAGGGGACCCCTAGAGATAGGTACCTGGGAAGATAATGAATGGCCTCCCCAGCGTATCATAGATTATTATGGGCCAGCCACGTGGGCAGAAGATGGTACCTTTGGTTATAGAACCCCTATTTATATGCTCAACCGCATTATAAGATTACAGGCGGTGGTTGAGATTATCACAAATGAGACATCACAAGCGCTCAATCTCCTAGTGAAACATAATACCAGGATGAGGACAGCAGTATACCAGAATAGATTAGCCTTGGATTACCTTTTGGCAGTAGAGGGAGGTGTATGTGGGAAGTTTAACCTAAGCAATTGCTGTCTTCAAATAGACGACGAAGGGCAAGCAATAGCTGAGCTTACTAGCCATATGGTTAAACTAGCGCATGTGCCTACTCAGGTATGGAAAGGGTACAATCCAAGTAGTTGGTTTGGTAGCTGGTATGAGTGGTTTGGAGGGCTTAAGGCAGTGGTAGGTGGAGTCCTACTGATTTTACTGTTGTGTCTACTCCTACCGTGTCTTATACCCTTAGTAGTCAGGTCTGTGCAAAGCCTGATAGGAAGTATAGCAGAGAGGAAGGCTGCTGCACAGATAATGGCGATTTATAAGTATAAGGCTCTAGATCAAGGAGAACCAATGCAGGAAGATGAGTGTTGAAGATTCACATCATAAGATAAGTCTGGTCTGGTTCAAGGTAACTTGCGGTGTATGCAAACCAAGGTTAAGTGATGCCTCAAGTAATTGTAAAATATCAAGAGGCATCAAAGGGGGGAATGTGGTGGAATCTCGGTAAAAATAAATTTAGTAGGCCGAGATTACCACGTGGCATGTGTACGTGCATATGCTGACGTATCGATCAGTTGGTTGCACGAGGCAAGATACGATCAGTAGTGTACGGAGCATGTGCAAGAATACAGGATATAGTATTCCCCTCCTCCATTGTGCTGGACAGGCCATGCGGTCAAACAGGAAGTTAATTCTTATTTGTGTTGATTGGTTAAGAGAATGTGCGGGTGGAGCTTAATATGGGAGGAGTTATATGCCTATATAAGGAGCCTGCACTATTGTCCGGGGCTCAGAACTTGCTGTATTTTGGTGACGCTAGTCCCTCTGAGTCCCGATCGGTGATCCAATAAAGAATCTCTTCCTTCCTGAAGAAACCTGTGTCCATCTCTCTGTGCTTGGCTTCCGTCAGTTTCTCCGGTATCAATATGAGTGGTGGCACTGGGCAAGTAGGCACAGTATCCAATGTGAACCTCACACAGAAGCTGGCAGGCAGGCACCTGCAATTAGATTACACAGGAAAAAAAAAAAAGCAGCCTGATGTTCTAGCCCTAAAAAGGGCTTTTTGGGGTGCTGTCCTTACAGCAGAGATGAGATTAGTCCTTCAGTATTGTAGTGGACACTGAATACCCTAGCCTAGCTATCAATTTCCCTATCTAATCAGCAGCAGCTAAACTTTCCCTCCTCTCACTAAGCATGCAGCTTCAGAATGAATCGAAAATGGATGCTGGGAGGGAGGTTGGAGGGTGTGGAAGGGAGGGAGTGCTGCTGATTGGCTGGAATGTGTCTGCTGACCGAGAGGCACAGGGTCAAAGTTTGCCCAATGATGACGAATGGGGGCGGATCGAACTGCGCATGTGTCCGCCCGCCGCGGCGAACGCGAACACGCTAAGTTCGCCGGGAACTGTTCGCCGGCGGACAGTTCGGTACATCACTACTGAGGAGTGGAAGCTAATGGGGTCCCTATTATACCAGGGGAAGGTATGCTTAATTGTTTAATTGATTGTGTTTCCTATCCTGAGGGTTAGAGGGAGGAGCTAAACCCATATGTTAAATGCTGCCATGAATAATAGCCAGGAAAAGAAAATTACGGTAAGTATCAATACATTTTACCTAATAATAAACGTTGTGTTTTTCTGAAAGAAAGGATTCAGCAAAATTCCTCTTCCGGTATTTACTTCAAGAAATAGTAAATTAGTAAATAGTCCCTGAGTGTTGTGATTTTAATAACTGTGTATTTATTACACATTGCTGCTTATTCTAGGGTTGACCACTAACAAAGAAGCAAAACGACTGAAGTAAAAGTGTCTGTTTACTATGTTATTTAATTTACTTGCTGCTTTTACCACTAACTTCCTCTTCAATAACCAATTATTCAATTTTTCTTGGTTGTTTAAAAGGAGAGAACTCCTGTTTTGTTTCCAAAGTTCCCTGCTATATTATGCGGTGGTTTTAAGGGCTAAGGCCCTGGATGTGGGGCGTTTTCGCCTCAGATCCCTTAGGGGTGTGCGAGCTGTGCGGCCGCACAGGGTGCCATGGAGCAGGGTACGCCGTGCGGCCGCATAGCCGGCCGGGATTAAAGTTATTTTTTTTTTAAATTTGCGGCGGGGGCGGAGCTTACCGTGCGGCGGGGGCGGAGCTAAAAGCGCCGGAAAACTGCTGCAGGGGAAGCAGGAAGGAGTCCCTGCTTCCCCACCAAACAGTCACCAGGAGCTGCACTGCCTCCACAATGAACTCCACAGGTAACTGTGTGATTGTCAGGTGAGTGTGACTCTCTGCCTGTGTGTATTACTGTCTGTGTGTGTATGTATGACTGTCTGCCTCTGTGTGTCTGTGTGTATGACTGTCTGCCTGTGTGTGTGTGTGTGTGTGTGTGTATTACTGTCTGTGTGTGTGTGTGTGTGTGTGTGTGTGACTGTCTGCCACTGTGTCTGTGTGTATTACTGTCTGCCTCTGTGTGTGTGTCTGTGTGTATGACTGTCTGCCTCTGTGTGTATGACTATCTGCCTGTGTGTGTCTGTGTGTGTGTGTGTGTGTGTGTGTATGACTGTCTGCCTGTGTGTTTGTGTGTGTGTATATGACTGTCTGCCACTGTGTGTCTGTGTGTATTACTGTCTGCCTCTGTGTGTTTGTCTGTGTGTATTACTGTCTGCCTCTGTGTTTGTGACTGTGTATTACTGCCTCTGTGTGTATGACTGCCTCTGTGTGTATGACTGTCTGCCTCTGTGTGTATGACTGCCTCTGTGTGTATGACTGTCTGCCTCTGTGTGTCTGTGTGTATGACTGTCTGTGTGTGTGTGTATGACTGTCTGCCTCTGTGTGTGTCTGTGTGTATGACTGTGTGTGTGTCTGTGTGTATTACTGTCTGCCTCTGTGTGTGTCTGTGTGTATTACTGTCTGTGTGTGTCTGTGTGTATGACTGACTGTCTGCCTGTGTGTGTCTGTGTGTGTGACTGTCTGCCTTTGTGTGTCTGTGTGTGTGTATGACTGTCTGCCTGTGTGTGTGTGTGTCTGTGTGTGTGTGTGTGTGTGTGTGTGTATGACTGTCTGCTTGTGTGTGTGTGGATGTATTCCTGTGTTTGTGTATGACCATCTGACTGTGTGTGTGTCACATACAACCAATACACGCATATCACACACTGTTAATACACCCATTACAAATATCACACATAGCATACATATCACACACAGTCATCACACCTACTATTACATACACAGACAACACAAACATTACAGCATACATGGATGATGGGGGGGGGTGCTGTGAAGATTTTTCGCACAGGGCATCTAAATGCCCAAGGCCGGCCCTGTTTCTGTGTGTATGACTGTCTGCCTCTGTGTGTGTGTCTGTGTGTATGACTGTCTGCCGCTGTGTGTATCCCTATCTGCCTGTGTGTGTCTGTGTGTGTGTGTGTGTATGACTGTCTGCCTGTGTGTGTGTGTGTGTGTATATGAATGTCTGCCACTGTGTCTGTGTGTATTACTGTCTGCCTCTGTGTGTGTGTCTGTGTGTATGACTGTCTGCATCTGTGTGTATGACTATCTGCCTGTGTGTATGACTGTGACTGTGACTGTGTGTAGAGGAGGATCCACAAGGACTTTCAAACATTTAAAAAGAAGGATTCCTGAGGCTATCATGCAGCTACTGAGGAAGCTCATAGAGTGAAATGCGTTTAGCTGATTATTCTGGACTTTTTATTGGACTTTTATTGGATCTTTTTTACTTTCTAAGTACCCATTTATTTTGTTTTTAATACAATAAATGTTATTTACTATTTTATACTTTAGTCCAAAGTCCTTTCTAACCATCAGGAACTCCATTGGGGAGAGTGCTATTCCCCCTCTAAAGTAGCACATTGTTTATCAACCTCAGAGCCGGGATTTCAGGGCTCTGCAGAAGGTGAGCACAACTATTTATATTTCAAAATACCATTATAGTATGTGCAATTCTACACAGTTGTTTTTCTGCTTTTCTTCTCGTTGTATACTCCTGGAGGGACACTACCTGGGATAAAGGGGTGTGTTGCTGCCCTAAAAGCATAAAGGATCCTTTTACGGAGCCAATACCATATAGGCTCCTGTCCATGTGAGTGGTTTCAGTCATTACATACTACCAATTATCCATTTTTGGAACATCTGCACTATATTTTAGTTTTTCTTGTTTTTGTTTCCTTGTATATGTACATTCAAGTTTTTCAAGACTGTCACTGTACCAAAGGGGTGAGTAAACCCCTCTACTGTTTAGAGCGCTCCACTTGTTTGGTATAATTTGTATACCTTATTTCTGTATATGTGTGTGTATGACTGTCTGCCTGTGTGTGTGTGTGTGTATGACTGTCTGCCACTGTGTATCTGTGTGTATTACTGTCTGCCTCTGTGTGTTTGTCTGTGTGTATTACTGTCTGCCTCTGTGTGTGTGACTGTGTATTACTTCCTCTGTGTGTATGACTGCCTCTGTGTGTATGACTGTCTGCCTCTGTGTGTATGAGTGTCTGCCTCTGTGTGTATGAGTGTCTGCCTCTGTGTGTATGACTGTCTGCCTCTGTGTGTATGACTGTCTGCCTCTGTGTGTCTGTGTGTATGACTGTCTGTGTGTGTGTGTGTGTGTGTGTGTATGAATGTCTGCCTCTGTGTGTGTCTGTGTGTATGACTGTGTGTGTGTCTGTGTGTATTACTGTCTGCCTCTGTGTGTGTCTGTGTGTATTACTGTCTGTGTGTGTCTGTGTGTATGACTGACTGTCTGCCTGTGTGTGTCTGTGTGTATTACTGTCTGTGTGTATGACTGACTGTCTGCCTGTGTGTGTCTGTGTGTGACTGTCCGCCTTTGTGTGTCTGTGTGTGTGTGTATGACTGTCTGCCTGTGTGTGTGTGTGTGTGTGTATGACTGTCTGCCACTTTGTATCTGTGTGTATTACTGTCTGCCTCTGTGTGTTTGTCTGTGTGAATTACTGTCTGCCTCTGTGTGTGTGACTGTGTATTACTTCCTCTGTGTGTATGACTGCCTCTGTGTGTATGGCTGTCTGCCTCTGTGTGTATGACTGTCTGCCTCTGTGTGTATGACTGTCTGCCTCTGTGTGTCTGTGTGTATCACTGTCTGCATGTGTGTGTGTGTGTATGAATGTCTGCCTCTGTGTGTGCCTGTGTGTATGACTGTGTGTGTGTCTGTGTGTATTACTGTCTGCCTCTGTGTGTGTCTGTGTGTATTACTGTCTGTGTGTGTCTGTGTGTATGACTGACTGTCTGCCTGTGTGTGTCTGTGTGTATTACTGTCTGTGTGTATGACTGACTGTCTGCCTGTGTGTGTCTGTGTGTGACTGTCCGCCTTTGTGTGTCTGTGTGTGTGTATGACTGTCTGCCTGTATGTGTGTGTGTGTATGACTGTCTGCTTGTGTGTGTGTGGATGTCTTCCTGTGTTTGTGTATGGCCGTCTGACTCTGTGTGTGTGTGTGTGTGTCACATACAACCAATACACGCATATCACACACTGTTAATACACCCATTACAAATATCACACATAGCATACATATCACACACAGTCATCACACCTACTATTACATACACAGACAACACAAACATTACAGCATACATGGATGACGGGGGGGGGGGCGCTGTGAAGATTTTTCGCACAGGGCGTCTAAATGCCTAAGGCCGGCCCTGCTTACGGTGGTAATAGTGGTAATTTTTTTAGATCCCTTAAGGTGGTAATAAGGTGGTAATTGTTTTAGATCAGGCGTCTACTAATCAGAATAGCACAATAGGGCTTCATCACATTTTTGCCAGACACACTACTACAGTCATAAGAATGGATTAAGGGAGAAAAGAGAGAGGGACAAAAGATTGTTTAGGGAGATGGGAAGAGAAACAAAATGGGTTGTTGTGGAAAGACAGAGAGAAAAGGAATGTTAAGGGGATGGGCAAAGAGGCGTAATGAGGTAAACGGAGGTAGGGGATCAACTGCCGAGATTTAATGACAGGAATAGCGTGAGGGCTTTAGGAGTGCAGGGTTAAAGGGGGCATTGGAGTTTGGCCTTGCATACAGATGTGAGAGAGTGGCCATTGTGTTTTAGTTTGGGTTACAGCCCCAGGAATGTTTAGAACCTAAACCATTGCCAATGATCAAACGTTCTGACAAATTATATCTGCTCCTTTTTTTTTTATTATAGAATATCCTTTATGTTTTTATATTTGAAACTGTATGAAATGTATATGTTAAAACACAAGAAAAAAATTGTGCCACAATTAAAACATAAATTAAAAAATCTACTCAAACAGAAGTTGCAAGAAAAACAGTTTAAAAAATGTCACTTCATTACCTGCCAGAATCCTTGTGGAGATGGAGATTTAATCGCATTGCCTTGATACTGAAACTCTGTGTACTGCCTATGGATGTTATTAATAATATTCACTCTATGCAAATGAATTATTACTTTCCTGAAAGCTATGTTATGAATCTTATTGTTTTTGATACATTAACCCCTTAAGGACTGAGCCAAATGTACACGTTGTGATCAAAACAAAACGTAAACAAAAACTTGAATTTGCGCTATATGTCTGTTCGGGCGGAATTCACCTCTTTCATATTATGTGCACCCACACTTATTATGTATCATTTTATTCAGGGGAAACAGGGCTTTCATTTAACATCAAATATTTAGGGATAAAACATAATTTAATATGAATAAAATATAGAAAAATGGGAGAAAATAAGATTTTTTTTTTTTTTTGTTCTATGTGACATTCTAACTGTGAATGTCATAATGCTGTTTGCTTTTACTGCAATAAAATACACATATTTGTATTTAGCGATGTCTCACGTGTAAAACAGTACCCCCTATGTACAGGTTTTATGATGTTTTGGGAAGTTACAGGGTCAAATATAGCATGTTACATTTTTCAGTTTTTTCACATTGAAATTCGCCAGATTGGTAACGTTGCCTTTGAGACCGTATGGTAGCCCAGGAATGAGAATTACCCTCATGATGGCATACCATTTGCAAAAGTAGACAAACCAAAGTATTGCAAATGAAGTATGTCCAATCTTTTTAGTAGCCACTTGGTCACAAATACTGGCCAATGTTAGTGTTAATATTTGTTTGTGTGTGAAAAATGCAAAAAACTAATTTGAACGTCAATTTTGGCCAGTGTTTGTGACAAATTACGGCTTAAATTATCCTGCTTTGCATGTAATGCGTCTATCTCATATATTAGTTTCCCCTTTTACGTTGCATTACTGAAATAAATTAACTTTTTCACGATATTCTAATTTTTTGAGTATCACCTGTGTATATACAGTTGCAAGAAAAAAGTATGTGAACCCTTTGGAATGATATGGATTTCTGCACAAATTGGTCATAAAATGTGATCTGATCATCATCTAAGTCACAACAATAGACAATCACAGTCTGCTTAAACTAATAACACACAAAAAATGAAATGTTGTAATGTTTTTATTGAACACACCATGTAAACATTCACAGTGCAGGTGGTAAAAGTATCTGAACCCCTAGACTAATGACATTTCCATGAGCTAATTGGAGTGAGATGTCAGCCAACTGGAGTCCAATCAATGAGATGAGATTGGAGGTGTTGGTTACAGCTGCCCTAAAAAAACACACACACCAGTTCTGTGTTTGCTTTTCACAAGACGCATTGCCTGATGTGAATGATGCCTCGCACAAAAGAGCTCTCACAGAAGACCTACGATTAAGAATTGTTGACTTGCATAAAGCTGGAAAGGGTTATAAAATATCTCCAAAAGCCTTGCTGTTCATCAGTCCTTGGGAAGACAAATTGTCTATAAATGGAGAAAGTTCAGCACTGCTGCTACTCTCCCTAGGAGTGGCCGTCCTGTAAAGATGACTGCAAGAGCACAGCGCAGACTGCTCAATGAGGTGAAGAAGAATCCTAGAGTGTCAGCTAAAGACTTACAAAAGTCACTGGAAAATGCTAACATCCCTGTTAGCGAATATACAATACATAAAACACTAAACAAGAATGGATTTCATGGGAGGATACCACAGAGGAAGCCACTGCTGTCCAAACAAAACATTGCTGCATGTTTACAGTTTGCACAAGAGCACCTGGATGTTCCACAGCAGTACTGGCAAAATATTCTGTGGACAGATGAAACCAAAGTTGAGTTGTTTGGAAGAAACACACAACACTATGTGAGTTGAAAAAGAGGCACAGCACACCAACATCAAAACCTCATCCCAACTGTGAAATATGGTGGTGGGGGCATCATGGTTTGGGGCTGCTTTGCTGCGTCAGGGCCTGGACGGATTGCTATCATCGAAGTAAAAATGAATTCCCAAGTTTATCAAGACATTTTGCAGGAAAACTTAAGGCCATCTGTCTACCAGCTGAAGCTCACCAGGAGATGGGTGTTGCAACAGAACAATGACCAAAAGCATAAAAGTTAATCAACAACAGAATGGCTTAAACAGAAGAAAATACGCCTTCTGAAGTGGCCCAGTCAGAGTCCTGACCTCAACCCGATTGAGATGCTGTGGCATGACCTCAAGAAAGCGATTCACACCAGACATCCCAAGAATATTGCTGAAATGAAACAGTTCCGTAAAGAGGAATGGTCAAGAATTACTCCTGACTAGAGATGTCCAGAATAGTTCGCTGGCGAATAGTTCCTGGCGAACATAGCTTGTTCGCGTTTGCCACGGCGGCGCACATTTGCGATGTTCGGTCCGCCCCCTATTCGTCATCATTGAGTAAACTTTGACCCTGTACCTCACAGTCAGCAGACACATTCCAGCCAATCAGAAGCAGACCCTCCCTCCCAGACCCTCCCACCTCCTGGACAGCATCCATTTTAGATTCATTCGGAAGCTGCATTCTTAGTGAGAGGAGGGACAGCGTAGCTGCTGCTGATTTAATAGGGAAATCGATAGCTAGGCTAGTGTATTCAGTGTCCACTACAGTCCTGAAGGACTCATTTGATCTCTACTGTAAGGACAGCACCCCAAAAAGCCCTTTTTAGGGCTAGAACATCAGTCTGCTTTTTTTTTCCCTGTGTAATCTAATTGCAGTTTCCTGCCTGCCAGCGTGTGTGTCAGGCTCACAGCATATACTGTGCCCACTTGCCCAGTGCCACCACTCATATCTGGTGTCACAATAACTTGCATTTAAAAAAAACAAAAACTTTTTTGACTGTAATATAATAGCAGTCAGTTTCCTTCACACGTGTGCGTTTCAGGGCCTGCCAGGGCACAGTGTCACACCAGTGCAACTCATATCTGGTGTAACAGTAGTGTACATTAAAAAAAAAAATAGAAATTTGACTGTGAAATAATAGCAGTCAGTTTCCTTCACACGTGTGCGTTTCAGGGCCTGCCAGGGCACAGTGTCACACCAGTGCAACTCATATCTGGTGTAACAGTAGTGTACATTTAAAAAAAAAAAAAATTTTTGACTGTGAAAAAATAGCAGTCCACTTCCTTCACACGTGTGCATTTCAGGGCCTGCCAGGGCACAGTGTCACACCAGTGCAACTCATATCTGGTGTAACAGTAGTGTACATTTAAAAAAATATATATATTTTTGACTGTAGTAGATTGAATAGCAGTTAGTTGTCTGCAAGCGTGTGTGTCAGGCCTACAGCGTCTACTCTGCCAACTTCTGCCAGTGCACAGTGCCACTCATATCTGTTGTCACAGTAGCTTTCATTCATAGTACCACTAATCGGAAAAAAAATGACAGACAGAGGCAGGCCACCCCGCAGGGGCCGTCGTTGTCGTGGTGCTGTGATTCCCTTTGGCCCTAGAATAATGCCCAGTGTTCAGAGGCCACGTACCCTGAACTCGAAAAGTTCTGAGGACATAGTTGACTGGCTAACACAGGATACCCAATCTTCTACAGCTTCCACTCGGAACCTTGACGCACCATCCTCCTCCAGCTTAGCTTCGGGCACCTCTGAAGTTACCGCTTGCCTGCCTGCCGCCACCACCAACACTAGCACCACAGCCGCTTCACTTGATCTATAAGATGAGTTATTTACACATCAGCTGGAAGAAATGAGTGATGCGCAACCATTATTGCCAGAGGATGTAGATAACAGGGATATGTCTTAGTCAGGCAGCATTACACACATGGACGTACGGTGTGATGATGATGATGATGTTGTACCCGCTGCTGCTTCCTTTGCTGAGTTGTCAGATAAAAGTGAAGCGGTTGATGATGACGATGCGTCCGTGGATGTCACGTGGGTGCCCGCTAGATGAGAAGAAGAACTGGGGGAAAGTTCAGATGGGGAGACAGAGAGGAGGAGACGAGTGGGAAGCAGGGGGAGGTTGTCGCAAGGAGCTAGTGGCACAGTCAGCCAGACAGCACGCCAATCAACGCATGCTGTTGCCACCACCAGAATGCCGTCATTGCAGAGCTCAGCAGTGTGGCATTTTTTTTGTGTGTCTGCCTCTGACAACAGCGATGCCATTTGCAACCTGTGCCAAAAGAAACTGAGTCATGGAAGTCCAACACCCACCTAGGTACAACTGCTTTGCAAAGGCACATGATCGCACATCACAAATACCTATGGGATCAACACATGAGTACAAGCAGCACACAAACTCAAAGCCGCCATCCTCCTCCTGGTCTAGCATCTTCAGCCATGTCAACCACTGCTCTCCTCCTTGCCCCCTCTCAACCATCCACCACTCCGTCTCTCGCCTTGAGCAGTTCCTGCTCATCTGACCACAGTCAGGTGTCTGTCAAGGACATGTTTGAGCGTAAGAAGCCAATGTCACAAAGTCACCTCCTTGCCCAGAATCTGACAGCTGGCTTGTCTGAACTCTTAGCCCGCCAGCTTTTACCATACAAGCTGGTGGAGTCTGAGGCGTTCCAAAAATTTGTAGCTATTGGGACACCACAGTGGAAGGTACCCGGACGAAATGTCTTTGCACAAAAGGCAATCCCCAACCTGTACTCGATTGTGCAAAAGGAAGGGTCCATCTGACCACTGATACCTGGTCTGCAAAGCATGGTCAGGGCAGGTATATCACCTACACTGCGCATTGGGTAAACCTGCTGACGGCTGCCAAGCATGGAATGCGTGGCTCTGCAGAGGAGTTGGTGACACCGCCACGACTTGCAGGCAGGCCTGCTGCCACCTCCTCTACTCCTCCTACTCCATCCTCTTCCATACCCTCCTCGGCTGAGTCCTCTTCTGCTGCTGCGTCTTGCTCCACATCAACGGCACCCCCCCAGCTCCCCAGGTACTATTCCACATCCCGGATACGGCAGTGTCACGCCGTCTTGGGTTGACTTGCCTGAAAGAAGAGAGTCACACCGGACCAGCACTCCTGTCCGCCCTGAACGCACAGGTGGATCAGTGGCTGACTCCGCAGTAACTGGAGATCGTCAAAGTGGTTTGTGACAACGGTAGAAAATTTGTTGGCGCCATTTAATTTGGGCAAGTTGACACATGTGCCGTGCATGGCACATGTGTGTAATCTGATCGTACAACACTTTGTGCATAAGTACCCAGGCTTACAGGACGTCCTGAAGCAGGCCAGGAAGGTGTGTGGCCATTTCAGGCATTCCTACATGGCCATGGCGCACTTTTCAGATATCCAGTGGTGAAACAACATGCCAGTGAGGCGCTTGATTTGTGACAGCCCGACACGTTGGAATTCAACACTCCTAATGTTCGTCTGAGTCAGCTTTTGAGTGACTCAGATAAATGTGAGTTTGACCAAAAAAAGGTGTTTTAATATTAGTGTTTTACTGTATTACCCAATGGTCTTTTATCTCATTCTTTTAGGAATATACCCTATGAAGTATTGGTAATTTTCAATGTTTAAAGAGTGCTCTCACCATTTTATATTTCACTTTTAACTCCTAATGTTCGACCGCCTGCTCCAACAAGAAAAAGTCGTTCACGACTATTTGTATGATGAGGGTGCTAGGACAGCCTCTGTGGAGCTGGGAATTTTTTTGCCACGTTACTGGACGCTCATGCGCAATGACTGTAGGCTCATGCGTCCGTTTGAGGAGGTGACAAACCTAGTCAGTCGAACCGAAGGCACCATCAGCGACATCATACCATTTGTTTTCTTCTTGGAGCGTGCCCTGCGAAGAGTGCAGGATCAGGCCATAGATGAGCGTGAAGAGGAAGAGTTGTGGTCACCATCACCACCAGAAACAGCCTTATCAGCATCGCTTGCTGGACCTGCGGCAACGCTGGAAGAGGATTGTGAGGAAGAGGAATCAGAGGAGGAATGTGGCTTTGAGGAGGAGGAGGAAGACCAACCACAACAGGCATCCCAGGGTGCTCGTTGTCACCTATCTGGTACCCGTGGTGTTGTACGTGGCTGGGGGGAAGAACATACCTTCAGTGAGATCACTGAGGACAAGGAACAGGACATGAGTAGCTCGGCATCAAGCCTTGTGCAAATGGGGTCTTTCATGCTGTCGTGCCTGTTGAGGGACCCTCGTATAAAAAGGCTGAAGGAGAACGACCTGTACTGGGTGTCCACGCTACTAGACCCCCAGTATAAGCAGAAAGTGCCTGAAATGTTACCGAATTACCGCAAGTCGGAAAGGATGCAGCAGTTCAAAAATAAATTAAAAGGTATGCTTTACACAGCATATATGGGTGATGTCACAGCACAACGGGAATCTAACAGGGGAAGAGGTGAAAGTAATCCTCCTCCTACCACGACCACACCGGCAAGGACAGGATGCTTTACAGTCGTGTTGTTGATGGAGGACATGCAGAGCTTTTTATGTCCTACGCATCGCCACAGCCCTTCGGGGTCCACCCTCAGAGAACGACTAGACCGACAGGTTGCAGACTACCTCACTCTGAGGAGCGATGAACCTCTTGACTACTGGGTGTGCAGGCTTGACCTGTGGCCTGAGCTATCCCAATTTGCGATAGAACTTCTGGCCTGCCCCGCTTCAAGCGTCCTGTCAGAAAGGACCTTCAGTGTAGCAGGAGGTATTGTCACTGAGAAGAGAAGTCGCCTAGGTCAGAAAAGTCTAGATTACCTCACCTTTATTAAGATGAATGAGGGATGGATCACAAAGGGACTGACAGTGGGCGATACATTCGACTAAAAAAGGCCTGATGAGGGGGACGTAACAGGGATTAAACTGATAAGAATAGTACTACTGAACACACCACTCCCATCTCGTGGCACATTAGATTGCATGTGCAGTGCCCCAAATTTGAAGTAGGAGGACCGACCAAGCATCTTTTTCCATCTCCCGGTTCCTAAAATCGATGCCATATACACGTCCCCTGATAGGGGACGTAACAGGGATTAAACTGATAGGAATAGTACTACTTAACACACCACTCCTATCTGGTGGCACATTAGATTAGACAATTTTCAAACATCTCAGGACCCTATTTAAGCCTTGTACTGCAGAGAACTCAAGATGGAAGGATTTCCCCAAGTGAGTAGCTCATTTAGTAGACAGTTGGCAGTGATATATGTATATATATATATATATATATATATGTATAGTGATATATATATATATATATATATATATATATATTAGTATTAAAATACACTTAGACAGTGTATGTGTATTCATGTGTATGTATGTATGTATATGTATATATATATAATACATATATGTATATATGATCTTAGTATATATCATTTAATTTTAAACTGTTTAAAACTGTTTACATTTTTTTACAGTCGTTACAGGCACTCCCCCTGCTGGCATTTCTATGGACCTCGTGATCACATGCCTCAAGGGGGCTGAAACAGAAGGAGGGGGACTCCCTAGGCTCCCAGGGGAGTCTCCACAGCGCGATCGCCGGTGTGGTAAGTGGGAAGGAAACCCCAAAAGTACCTTAAAACACACAAAATCCCCACAAAGGTTACATTCCCTGATAGCCCTGATCTGGGTGACCAACATATCCAAAAATTACCCAGATTAGTTCAGGGGTTGAGGAATTTCATGGAAGTCTTAATTTTGACCGACCACCCGCATGGTCCCATGCCCAAAACAGTTGCAGAGAATCAGGGCTTGCGGTCGGTCTTGTTCGGTAGTTTAAAAATGAACAAAATACCGAACATAGTCAATAGTCTTATCCTGGAGCTTGATCCCCTTGTTCGTGGGAACGTTTCCACCGAACAGCACTTTTCTAAGTGTTGTGGAACTGAGCGCAGGCGATGCTGGAAGTCCAGCGGTGTTCGGGAGTTTCTGTGTCCGTTTTCAGTTCCATGACATTCCTCCCAAACACCGCTGCCTGAGTTCGGAAGAACAAGATGGCCGCCACCTCGTGGTCGTCCATAGGAATTGCGGCCACCCAGGCGAACACTTAGAACACTGCGGTGGAAAATGCTACAAAGTAACAATTAGGCTTAACAAGCTCCAGAGTGGTCTCCGGTTCGTGCGGCTGTTTTGTTCCTGAACCAAATATAAAATCCCACAAACCAAGTCTGTTCACATAGTTTTTTAAAGGGCCCATAGTCTTTTGGTAAGAGGCTGGCCAGCAGGCCCCTCCAAGAACATGTGACGAGGCTCAGTTCATCACATACCTCACGAAAAATGCTTCCAGAAGACGAAAATAATATGTTATTGCTCACATGCCTTAAGAACAGTTGTTGGCTAGAAAACGTGCAGTGTCTGTAGTGCTACTTGTTCTCTTTTCCTGTTCCTATTTTGACCATGCTGCAAGGTAATAAAGTCTAGAGGTTCCGATACTTAATGGTGAGAAGAGGTCATAAATGTATTTCTCCAGTAGATAAAGGGTTGCTCTTGATCGAAGGGTAAACACGTCTGCTAGATTGTGGTTTACATTGTTTTGCAATGCAAAATTGAATTTAGCCCATATTAAGATGGAGTTGAAAGGAAAGAGGTTAACATATATGTTTGTATGAATATGCATCCTAAAGCAGGGTTAGGCAACCTTTTAGTCCCATGGTGTGCCGGTCCTATTTTTTTAAATTGAGGTGTGTATGTTGCCGTATTCTGCTTGTGCTATTTATGGGTGCTGCAATTGCTTTGTAGCATTGTATTTATACATATGTGGACTGTTATATTCATATATACACCCTGTTCCAAATTATTATGCAAATTCTATTTAAGTGTCATATTTTGTTTTTTCAGTTTAACTCATGGATAGAATTGTGTCGCAGGGCTCTTTTGATCACTGAAAACAATCTCGGACACCTGTGATAATTAGATTGCCAGGTGAGCCCAATTTGAGGAAAAACTACTAAAGGAGGGTGTTCCACATTATTAAGCAGAGCACCATTTTCATGCAATATGGGGACGAAAAAGGATCTCTCAGCTATTGAAAACAGTGAAATAGTTCAATGCTTTGGACAAGGTATGAAAACATTAGATATTTCACTAAAACACAAGAGATTTGTAGCTGATTCAGAGAACAGACGGGTTCGTGCAGATAAAGGCACATTGAGGAAGATTTCTGCCAGATTCATGCATCGGATCAAGAGAGCAGCTGCTAAAATACCATTACATAGCAGCAAACAGATATTTGAAGCTGCTGGTGCCTCTGGAGTCCCACGGACATCAAGGTGTAGAGTCCTCCAGAGTCTTGCAACTGTGCACAAACCTTCTATTCGGCCACCACTAACCAATGCTCACAAGCAGAAACGGCTGCATTGGGCAGAAAAAAACATTAAGACTAATTTTCAAACAGGCTTGTTCACTGATGAGTGATGTGCAACCCTGGATGGTCCAGATGGATGGAGTAGTGGATGGTTGGTGGACGGCCACCCTATTCCAACAAGGGTGCGACGTCAGCAAGGTGGTGGAGTCATGTTTTGGGCCGTAATCATGGGAAGAGAGCTGGTCGGCCCCTTTAGGGACCCCGAAGGTGTAAAGATGACCTCTGAAAAGTATGTAGAGTTTCTGACTGACCACTTTCTTCCCTGGTACAGAAGGAAGAACTATGCTTTCCGTAATAAAATCATCTTCATGCATGACAATGCACCATCTCATGCTGCAAAGAATACCTCTGCATTAATGGCTGTTATGGGGATAAAAGGAGAGAAAGTCATGGTGTGGCCTCCATCCTCCCCTGACCTCAATCATATTGAGAACCTTTGGAGCATCCTCAAGCAAAAGATCTATGACGGTGGGAGGCAGTTTACATCCAAACAGCAGCTCTGGGAGGCTATTCTGACATCTTGCAAACAAATTCAAGCAGAAACTGTCCAAAAACTCACAAGTTTAATATATGCAAGACTTGTGAAGCTGCTATCAAATAAGGGGTCGTATTTTAAAATGTAACGTGACCTGTTTAAAATGTTGTTTTAAGTTTGATTGAAATATCTTTTGATTTCAGTAAATATGCTGCAAACACAACAAATGACAATTGTCAGTTCTTTACAACCTATAAAGTGTTTTGAAACTTACTGTGCGTAATAATTTGGAACAGTGCATTGTAAGTTTTTTATGTTTAAGAAATTATGTTAATATTAGGAGGTTTGTTCAATAAAATTTGAATGGTACTCTTAATTGTTGATAACATGAGACTTATGCTGACTGTTATTTATATCTATTATTTAGGTAAATAAGAAAAATATAATTTGCATAATAATTTGGAACAGGGTGTATGTTCATGAGTAGTTTGTGGTATTGTGAATGATACCTATGAATATGTCACATTGTGTGTTTGGTGCAGTGCATATGTGTGGGGCTGCTTGTGACATTGTATGTGAGAGACTGCTTGTGGGGTTGTGCGCATGTATGTGGACTATCAGCTGCAGGCTGCTCGACTCCAATGCGTACCCCTGTTCACAAGTGCAGGGATAAAGTGATCTGAAATCACTTCCTCTTCGTGCTGCGATGCGTAAATTGAGGATTGTCCCTCACCACCTGCAATTGCTGCTCAATTTGCACTAGCAGATATCTGAAGTTGCAGTGGGACCAGGGCCGGACTGGCCCACCGGGATACCGGGAAATTTCACGGTGGGCTGTCGGCAGCTGGGGCCGGGCAGACAGCTGTCTGTGATGGCGGCCACAGAGGGAGCTGTCTCTGCTCTGCTCCCCCACCCTCACGCGCTACTTATTGAGACCGGGGCCGGAATATGATGTCATATTCTGGCCCTGGTCTCATTAAGCTGCGCGCTGGGGAGCAGAGCTCCCTCTGCGGCTTCCATCACAGCTCCCCCTGCAGCCGTCAGCACAGACAGCTGTCTGCCCTGCACGACCCCCTGGCCGGTCGCCCACAGGTAGCAATTATGTGTGTGTGTCTGTCTGTCATGGTGTGTATGTCTGTCTGTCTGTCATGGTATGAGTGTGTCTGTGTCATGATGTGTGTCTATCTGTCATGGTGTGTGTGTGTGTGTGTCTGTGTCATGTAATGTGTGTCTGTTTGTGTCTGCGTCATGGTCTGTCTGTGTCATGGAGTGTTTGTGTCTGTGTCATGGTGTGTGTGTCTGTCATGGTGTGTGTGTCTGTCATGGTGTGTGTCTGTGTCGTGGTGTGTGTCTGTCTGTCATGGTGTGTGTGTCTGTCTGTGTCATGTAATGTGTGTCTGTGTGTGTCTGTGTCGTGGTCTGTCTGTGTCATGGTCTGTCTGTGTCATGGTCTGTCTGTGTTATGATGTGTGTCTGTCAAGGTGTGTGTGTGTCTGTCATGGTATGTGTGTGTGTGTGTGTGTCTGTGTCATGGTGTGTGTGTGTCTGTCTGTCATGGTGTGTGTGTGTGTTTGTCTGTGTCATGTAATGTGTGTCTGTCTGTGTCATGGTCTGTCTGTGTCATTGTGTGTGTGTCTGTCATGGTATGTGTGTGTCTGTCAAGGTGTGTGTGTGCTTCTGTCATGGTATGTTTGTGTCTGTCAATATGTGTGTGTGTGTCTGTCATGGTATGTGTGTGTGACTATCATGGTATGTGTGTGTGTCATGGTGTGTGTCTGTCATGGTATATGTGTGTGTCATGGGGTGTGTGTGTGTCTGTCATGGTATATGTGTGTGTCATGGGGGTGTGTGTGTGTCTGTCATGGTATATGTGTGTGTATGTCATGGTGTATGTGTGTGTTTTAAAAAGAGTGTTTTACTCACCTTTTTTTTTTCCCACGTCGTGCTGGTATCTCCTCGACTGGCCCTGCCTCTATGGCTGAGATCATCAAGCTTGATGATCTTAGCCATTCCAATGCTTTGCCAT
This sequence comes from Pelobates fuscus, assembly GCF_036172605.1. Taxonomy (NCBI): domain Eukaryota; kingdom Metazoa; phylum Chordata; class Amphibia; order Anura; family Pelobatidae; genus Pelobates; species Pelobates fuscus. The sequence goes on along the minus strand of NC_086324.1, from coordinate 96,899,790 downwards.
ATAATTGGCTGCAAAACATTACACCAATCAGCATCTCCTCATAGAGATGAATTGAATCAATGTATCTCTATGGGGAACGCTCAGCGCCTCGAGAGCGTGGAGCCTGAATGTAGGTGCAGCACTGACACAGGAAGCAACTCTAGTGACCGTCTGAGTGTCTGTCACTAGAGGTGTCACTAGGAAGCAATGTAAACACTGCCTTCTCTCTGAAAAGTCAGTGTTTACATTGAAAAGCCTGCAGGGACAGGCTAAAAACACCAGAACCACTACATTAAGCTATGTATGTGTGTGTGCCTGCTAGTGAGTGAGCTTGTGTTTTTATGTCAATGAGCTTATGTATATCAATGAGATTGTTTGTCTATGAGGCTGTGTACTTGACAAACACACATACACTCTCACTGACAGAAACACTCTCTCACTAACAGACACACATACACTCTTACTATCAGACACACAGTCTAACACACTCACTTTTATTTTTTTAAATCCACCCAGTCTCCCTACCTTTTGGGAGTGCTGGAGTGAATTCTTCCCTGGGGTTCAGTGGGGCTGGCTACATATGGGCTGGAAGGCAAACAGGCGGGCAGGCAGGTGCACAGTGGAGGTGGGCGCGGGAGAGCAGTAATTCTCCAGCTCAGCTCCCTCGCACGTCTCTAAGTGATGCAGGGTCTGGAGTGAGGTCATATTCCGGTGCTGGCATAAATGTGTGCAGATACCTGCCTCTGGGGGAGCCAAGGTGGCCAGCTGGCCAGCTGGCCAGCTCTTGGGCCTCCTACAACAAGAGGCCGATAAGGCATCTGCTGGGGCGATTGGGGGGGGCAGCTTTTTGTACCGCCAAAGACCTTGTCAGCCTCTTGCCCAGCCTCTGTCAGAACTACTGGTAGGGTGCCATGCATGGCATATGTGTCATAGATTGCTGACCACTGTCCTAAAGCATTCATTTGATGCTATGTTGATGATAGTAAAATATATGGGTTCAGACACTATATAGCACCTTATCTCTGGATTGACTGATCCTGTAATGTGAAGTAAGATTTTTAAATAGCCTGATGTATCTAAATTACTTTACTTTCATGATATCAAACAGACAGTGTTAAACAGACTATAGGGGAACCTGTTAATATTTTGCAGTTTGTATATATATATATATATATATATATATATATATATAGAACTCCAAGTAAGATAAGCTGCTCTCCGGTCTTTACAACGAAAATATTTATTGGAAAAGTTTAAAAATAACGACCAACGTTTTGGTCCCTGTTCGGGACCTTCCTCTGGGTCAAATATAACACGACAACATAAAACATTAAATTAACAAACAATATATACCTTAAATATTAGTGAAATGACTCACCAAGTGGATTTCCGGTATGCATGTGCATATCCATGCGTGCTCCACCCCCCGTAAACATATTGCTGTGCGTCAGTGTTAGGATCCGCTTAGGGGGGTCTGCCTTGACGTTGGCAGGCGGGCATTCCCTCCAATGGCCATTGGAGCAACTAAATGACCTCCATTTGTCTAAATATACATAGGGATTAAGGAGAGAGCGCAGGTAACTTTTTCTATATAGCTTGGTTGCTTCATCTAAGTGTTGCTTCTACGTGTGTGTGGTTGGAGATAGTCTGGAGAGTTTTATAGAAGCTTCAACTGTCTAAGATTTGTGCTAAGAGTTTTCTTTTTTACTGTTACAGGTAAGATTCATCTGTAGGAAAAGGTTACTGATTGCACAAGGTTTGATTTCCTGTTGGTAATTATAAGGCATTTGATTTGATTAGTTAGCTACTTGCAATTGATTGCTGTTTAAATTAGCTATTGTTTGCAAATAAGCAGAGGCCTACCCAGGTGTTAAACATTCCTAGTGGGAGGTGATTTTAGGAGTTATATAAGGGTTGTTGTCATTAGCTTGGCTAATATAGCTTGGTTGCTTCATCTAAGTGTTGCTTCTAAGTGTGTGTGGTTGGAGATATTCTGGAGAGTTTTACAGAAGCTTCAACTGTCTAAGATTTGTGCTAAGAGTTTTCTTTTTTCTGTTACAGGTAAGATTCATCTGTAGGAAAAGGTTACTGATTGCACAAGGTTTGATTTCCTGTTGGTAATTATAAGGCATTTGATTTGATTAGTTAGCTACTTGCTATTGATTGCTGTTTAAATTGGCTATTGTTTGCAAATAAGCAGAGGCCTACCCGGGTGTTAAACATTCCTAGTGGGAGGTGATTTTAGGAGTTATATAAGGGTTGTTGTCATTAGCTTGGCTAATATAGCTTGGTTGCTTCATCTAAGTGTTGCTTCTAAGTGTGTGTGGTTGGAGATATTCTGGAGAGTTTTACAGAAGCTTCAACTGTCTAAGCTTGGTTGCTTCATCTAAGTGTTGCTTCTAAGTGTGTGTGGTTGGAGATATTCTAGAGAGTTTTGCAGAAGCTTCAACTGTCTAAGCTTGGTTGCTTCATCTAAGTGTTGCTTCTAAGTGTGTGTGGTTGGAGATATTCTAGAGAGTTTTGCAGAAGCTTCAACTGTCTAAGCTTGGTTGCTTCATCTAAGTGTTGCTTCTAAGTGTGTGTGGTTGGAGATATTCTGGAGATAAACTGGAGGTAATCTGAGGTATTCAGGAGGATAAATAAAAAGTTAAGATTAGTTTGATTTAAATTATTTACCTCATTGGAATGGCAGACTTAGTTCAGTGTAATAGTTGCTATGCATTTCTTTCATGTTCCACGTTTTGGAGGTTTGGTTGTTGTCTAATTATTATTATTATTATTATTATTATTATTATTATTATTATTGCCATTTATATAGCGCCAACATATTCCGTAGCGCTTTACAATATTTTGAGAGGGGGGATGTAACAATAAATAAGACAATTACAAGAAAACTTACAGGAACAATAGGTTGAAGAGAACCCTGCTCAAATGAGCTTACAGTTTATAGGAGGTGGGGTATTAGAAACATTAGGATAGGAAATATCAGGTAGGAGTGAAGCAGAGCTGGAGAAGAGAGCAAAGCACTACCCCATAGGAGAGAGCAAGAGACAGGTATGTAAGGGAGAGATTACTCTGGGAGGCCATACGCTTTCCTGAAGAGATGGGTTTTAAGGCCCTTCTTAAATGATTGAAGACTAGGGGAGAGTCTGATGGCAGTAGGCAAGTTATTCCAAAGGAGAGGAGCCGCCCGTGAGAGGTCCTGCAAGCGCGAGTTGGCCGTACGGGTGCGAGCAGCGGTCAGGAGGTGGTCGCGGGCAGAGCGGAGGGTACGAGGAGGGGCATACCTCTGGATCAGTGAAGAGATATAAGAGGGGCTGGAATTGTTCAGTGCTTTAAATGTATGGGTTAGCACTTTGAATTGACTCCGATAGGATACAGGGAGCCAATGTAAGGACTGGCAGAGGGGCGAGGTGTGAGAGGACCAACTTGATAGGAAAATCAGTCTAGCTGCAGCATTCATTACAGACTGTAGCGGGGCAGTACGGCTTTTGGGGAGACCAATCAGGAGAGGGTTACAGTAATCCATGCGGGAAATTACTAGAGCATGGACAAGCTCCTTGGTAGCATCTTGCGTAAGAAAGGGGCGGATGCGGGCTATGTTTTTGAGTTGGAACCTACAGGACTTGGCAACAAACTGGATGTGAGACTCAAAGGTGAGACCAGAGTCAAGTATGACGCCAAGACAGCGCGCTTGTAGGGATGGACTTATGTGGATATCACTGACTTGAAGGGAGAGTGAGAGAGGAGGATCAGTATTAGGAGGAGGAAAGACAAGGAGTTCAGTTTTAGAGAGGTTAAGTTTGAGAAAGCGTGACGACATCCAGTCAGAGATGGAAGAGAGGCAAGCAGTGACACGTTGCAGGACGGCCGGGGAGAGGTCCGGTGAGGAGAGGTATATCTGAGTGTCATCAGCGTACAGGTGGTAGTTGAATCCAAAAGAGGCAATAAGTTTTCCAAGAGAGGCAGTATAAAGAGAAAATAGAAGGGGATCAAGGACAGAGCCTTGGGGAACTCCAACCGAGACAGGGCGAGGGAAGGAGGTATCCTTGGAAAAGGAGACACTAAATGAGCGTTGGGAGAGATAGGAGGAAAACCAAGAGAGGACAGAGTCACAGAGACCAAGCGATTGAAGAGTTTGAAGGAGGAGAGCATGATCAACTGTGTCAAAGGCAGCAGAGAGGTCAAGGAGAATTAATATGGAGTAGTGACCTTTGGATTTAGCAGAGATTAATCTGTAGACAGTTCTCTATCTTGCGGCAGGAGATTGTATTTTTGAAGTCTGAGATTTGTAAATGATCTGGTATACAAACTCAGGCTGGAACTGCTGCAAAGCCACTGCCGTAGAGACATACTAGGAATGGCAGATGGATTACTGTAGGATCTGGTAGACTTAGAGTTGTGGATAAAAGGCATATTGCACAGTCTGTTGCTCTACAATTCATTTTCTGCACTTTCAGAGTGTAATGGTGTTATGGAGACAGGCACTGAGGGTAGTGGTGTTGTGGAGAGAGGCACTGAGGCTAGTGGTGTTGTGCAGAGAGGCACTGAGGCTAGTGGTGTTGTGCAGAGAGGCTTTGAGGCTAGTGGTGTTGTGCAGAGAGGCACTGAGGCTAGTGGTGTTGTGCAGAGAGGCACTGAGGCTAGTGGTGTTGTGCAGAGAGGCACTGAGGCTAGTGGTGTTGTGCAGAGAGGCTTGAAGACTAATAGAAAGCAGTTGTTGTTGGGGGATTCCATCATAAGAGGTGTGGAGATGGACAATGGTGGTCTTGTGAGGTGTCTTCCTGGAGCTACTGCTCACAGAGACAGGAGACGAATCTGTATTATTGTTAAGCAAGCAAAGCAGGAAGGGGAATTGGATGTACTTGTACATTTAGGGACAAATTACTTGGCTTGCAATGAGGTTCCAGGGGTTAAGGAAGTTTTTAGTGTTTTTGCCAATGATATACGGCAGGTTGCTTCCACACTGTCATTCTCTGAAGTTCTACCTGTGCACTCAGAATGACAGGCGGATGCGTATTAGCGACTTTAACTGGTGGCTTGGTGAATGGTGTCGGGAGCAAGGATTTGGTTTTATTTCCCATGGTAGCTCTGTTTGGAATGGAAATAAACTGTACAAAAAAGATGGTTTGCATCTTTCTCAAAAGGGAACAAATGTTCTCAGTTAGCAGTTCAGAGGTTTTGCTAGGATGTATTTAAACTAGGAGGGGGGGGGCAAAAGGGTGATAAAACATCAATCCAATTGTCCCCAAAACAAGGACAGAAAGTGCCTGTAGCAAGTGTGTTAAAAAATTATAAGCTTAGAGTCATGTCTACAAATGCTCGCAGTTTAGGGAATAAGATCCATGAACTTGTGGCAATAATGGCAACTGATAGTGTAGATTTAGTCGCTGTTACTGAGACATGGTATAATGAGAAAAATGACTAGAACATAGCAATACCAGGGTACTCTTTATATAGAAAATACAGGGAAGGCAAGAAAGGGGGAGGGGTGGCCCTGTATGTGAAGGATAGCATAAAATCTAGCCTAATAAAGGTTAGTGAGGCGAACATAGAGTCCGTTTGGGTTACGTTAGAATTTGGTAATCACACAGTAACTTGTGTAGGTGTGATTTATAGGCCCCCAGGACAAATTGAAGAGTTAGATAATCTACTAGTTGAAGAAATAGCTAAAATGACAATGAAGGTAGAAGTTATCATCATGGGTGACAAAAATAGCTACTTGTGCCAGGAGCACACATATTCTAAACTACCTACTGGGATTGTCTCTAAAACAAGTCATTGAGGAGCCAACTCGTAAAGAGGCCATACTAGATTTAGTGTTAACAAATAGAGATTTGGTACCAGATATTACTGTAGGTGAAAATTTAGGATTCAGTGATCATCAGTCAGTGTGGTTTAATATAAGAACAGTGACTGAGTCACACCACACAAAAACAAAAGTTTTAGACTTTAGAAAAACAGACTTTTCTAAAAATAGAATATGTGTAAAGGAGTCATTATCAGTCTGGAGCAATTTAAATGGAGTCCAAGAGAAATGGGATTATTTAAAAGTTGCACTACGGAAGGCAACAGAAAATTGCATTAGGCTTGTCAGTGAAAGCAAAAAAATCAAGAAACCACTGTGGTACTCCGCAGATGTGGCCAAAATAGTAAAAAACAAGCATTTAGTAGCATTTAGTAATTATTAGCATTTAGTAATTATTAAAAAAAAACAGAGTGAGTGTGGCGAAACCAACCTCGCCACTGTCCACTGGAGGTGCCTGGTTGCCCGCCTCCTACCTGCTGACTATGGCCCCATATATGCTTGTCCTGTTTGAGCGGTGATACCCAAGATAGTGATGCCATGGAGCCCATTCGTATTTTGAAAGACTATGGGAAAGACTTTAGCTCCATGGCAATTGAACTGGATGTGTGTGGTCTGAGCGCCATTCAATAATGTGCGCTCAGACCTAAGCTATCTGGGGATATGTTGCATGTATATGTTTTATGTAGTAATTGTAACATTGTGTAATTTTATGTCCTTTTGCAACCATGTGCTCAATGGAGTCTGCCTCTATCCCTGGATATAATTGGATTATTTTCCCCATTGTCTCCAGGATAGAGGGCTCTGTAAACCGGCTTGGGCCAGAAAAGCCATGCTTCATTTGGTCAAATAGGACTGTCCCTTAACTTTTTAACCCCTGGTCTGATTCGTGTCATTTTTTAATATGTTGTTCCCCGGAATGAATTGATTGTGAATATGTAGTTTTTATGTGAATGTGTCAGGTTGGTCTGGTATGCCTATTGCAACACCCAGGGATGAGGGAGTCTGACTTGTAGTGAAATGGCTCAAACTGGATGCAGGCAGAAATTTCACCAAGTAATCTGCCTAGAGAGATAGATTATTTTGGGTCGCAACTGAAATCAAAAAAAGAGATCAGGTCAAGATCTTGTCTCTGATGAAGTGGGGCTAACACCCACGAAACGCGTTAGACCACACCAGTACTGAGCAGGATACAGACACAGGACTTCGTAAACCAGCAACAAGGGATTCCCTCTCCTCTCCCGACTAGTGAGAGTGTGCACCCTAAGATCTGGGGACCAATCGGCCTACAGCGCGCATTACCCAGAGTGAGGTCTGGGACGCACGCCAACCTCACAGCCGACAGCCAGAAGATTACAGTTTCTTGCAACACTGTATCTATATCCATCCTTGGAGGTCCCTGCGGTTTATTCGATTTTAGAACTGCCAAACTGCTGGTAATATCCTTGTTATACGTTCCTGGCTCATATTTTTATACTTTTAATACTAATTATTATTTTTATAAATTCCTAGTGTTTTTACTTTTGATTGAAAAATTATATCCAATAAATTCCACATTACTGCATTTATTCACTTATTCATTTTCTCCTTTTTTATATATATTTTTTAACGGTTTTAAAGAGATATGGTTTATATTACATTATAGAATACAGCCATATATACCGTATATCTAATACATAATACAAGAGGTTTATATCTCTAGTACAAAGTTTAACTCTGTCTATAACAGATTTAAAGACGTATACACCATATATAATTATTTCAAGTTTTTTTGACACAAATAGGGAACAGTTCCTCATACTGTTCTCCTATAGCATCCTTTCCTGTTTGGAGCTTTAAATCAAAAGTATATTATTTGGTGTGTAGCAAAATTTGACTCTGCCTTTAGCAGATTTAAAGACATACACCCCATATATGCAAGTGCTGTGCTCCTTCTGAATCACCAGAATACATTAGAATAAGCCTTTCTGAATGAACTGACTCCTGGACCCACTGCACCTGATCTCTTTTTTTGATTTCAGTTGCGACCCAAAATAATTTATGTGAATGTGATTTATAGTTTTAAAGTTATAGCATATTTGTAAAAACTGTATTTCTCTGTCTGTGATAATTAGATTACCCATTGTGTTCAGTAATCATATTACAGGCAGAAGGGAGGATTTTGTGTGGGAGTGTCTGTGTGAATTGTACGGATTGATTGGTTGTTCTGTAAAACCCTGTGGGCTGTACTATGTTTGTGGATTGGGAATAAAAGAGACTGTATGTGCCAGTACAGTCAGAGATTCTACTTGACACTCAAAACAAAGTGTTGTCTCGTTATTGGGGGAATTGGATTGTATGCTGACTGCCAGGAGTGTAAACCTTTCGTATGGTTTTTCCTGTTCGGCTGTTTCCAGGTTCGTGTAATTTGCAGTTTGGGAGATTGGTGCTTACAGTAGCTGCCTGTGTATCTGGAAAGGGGGATATCGCCTAAACATTTTTTATCCTGCTGTGGGCGAAACGGTCCGTTACAGTGAGGAAGACAGAATGACCTATAAGATTAGGCAGAAAGAGGCTAAGCAAGTTATAAGAGCTTCCAAATCACACACAGAAGAGAAAATAGCACAGTCAGTAAAAAATGGGGACAAAACTTCTTTTAGATACATAAATGAGAAAAGAAAAGTAAAACAAGGATTAGTTAGATTAAAAACAAAAGAAGGAAGGTATGTAGATGAGGATAAAGGTCTAGCTGACTGCCTCAATGAATATTTTTGTTCGGTATTTACAGATGAAAATGAAGGAAAGGGACCTCAGTTAAGAAAAAGCATAAATGAGTCATTTATTACACGTGAGTTTACAGATGAAGAGGTTCTATTTCAACTGTCAAAAGTAAAGACAAATAAGTCAATGGGACCTGATGGAATACACCCAAAGCTATTAAAAGAGCTTAGTGGTGTACTAGCAAAACCATTAACAGATTTATTTAACCAATAATTGATAACAGGAGTAGTCCCAGAAGATTGGAAGTTGGCGAATGTTGTGCCCATTCACAAGAAAGGTAATAGGGAGGAGTCGGGCAACTATAGGCCAGTAAGCCTTACTTCAGTAGTGGGGAAAGTGATGGAAACCATGTTAAAGGATAGGATTGTTGAACATCTAAAAACACATGGATTTCAAGATCAGAGACAACATGGGATTACTTCAGGGAGATCATGCCAAACTAATCTTATTGATTTTTTTGCTTGGGTAACTAAAATTATAGATCAGGGTGGTGCAGTAGACATTGCTTACCTAGATTTCAGTAAGTCTTTTGACACTCTTGCACATAGAAGGCTTATCAATAAACTGCAATCTTTGAGTTTGGATTCCAATATTGTTGAATGGGTAAGGCAGTGGCTGAGTGACAGGCAACAGAGGGTTGTAGTCAATGGAGTATATTCGAAGCTTGGGCTTGTCACCAGTCGGGTATCTCAGGGATCTGAACTTGGACCCATTCTCTTTAATATTTTTTTTAGTGATATTGCAGAAGGTCTTGATGGTAAGGTGTGTCTTTTTGTGGATGATACTAAGATATGTAACAGGGTTGATGTTCCAGGAGGGATAAGCCAAATGGCAAATGATTTAGGTAAACTAGAAAAATTGTCAGAGTTGTGGCAACTGACATTTAATGTGGATAAGTGCAAGATAATGCATCTTGGACGTAAAAACCCAAGGGCAGAGTACAGAATATTTGACAGAGTCCTAACCTCAACATCTGAGGAAAGGGATTTAGGGGTGATTATTTCTGATGACTTAAAGGTAGGCAGACAATGTAATAGAGCAGCAGGAAATGCTAGCAGAATGCTTGGTTGTATAGGGAGAGGTATTAGCAGTAGAAAGAGGGAAGTGCTCATGCCATTGTACTGAACACTGGTGAGACCTCACTTGGAGTACTGTACACAGTACTGGAGACCATATCTTCAGAAGGATATTGATACCTTAGAGAGAGTTCAAAGAAGGGCTACTAAACTGGTTCATGGATTGCAGGATAAAACTCACCAGGAAAGGTTAAAGGATCTTAACATGTATAGCTTGGAGGAAAGACGATACAGGGGGGAAATGATAGAAACATTTAAATACATAAAGGGAATCAACACAGTAAAGGAGGAGACTATATTTAAAAGAAGAAAAACTACCACAACAAGAGGACATAGTCTTAAATTACAGGGACAAAGGTTTAAAAATAATATCAGGAAGTATTACTTTACTGAGAGGGTAGTGGATGCATGGAATAGCCTTCCAGCTGAAGTGGTAGAGGTTAACACAGTAAATGAGTTTAAACATGTGTGGGATAGGCATAAGGCTATCCTAACTATAAGATAAGGCCAGAGACTAATGAAAGTATTTAGAAAACTGGGCAGACTAGATGGGCCGAATGGTTCTTATCTGCCGTCACATTCTATGTTTCTATGTTTCTTTTCTTTGGTTTTTACTATATTGGGGCTGATGTGTATTGTAGTCCTTGCTACCGGCCCAGTAGTAATGGGAGTGAGCGCAGGACTTCTCTTTTTGTATTTGTATATTGCTGTGCATACAAATACAAAAAGAGAAGTCCTGCGCTTAAGCAGCAAGGACTACAACACACATCGGCCCCAATATATAGTAAAAACCAAAGAAAAGAAAATGTTACTTGCGCTTTCTCCTTAATCCCTATGTATATTTAGACAAATGGAGGTCATTTAGTTGCTCCAATGGCCATTGGAGGGATGCCCGCCTGCCAACGTCAAGGCAGACCCCCCTAAGCGGGTCCTAACACTGACCCTTCAGCCTGCTTCCTTGAGCTTCTGGCAAAGATATCTCTAATGAGACAGAAAGGGGTATTTTTTATATACACCCCTTTACTTATTAACCCTTAATAGGGAACACATGGGATGGGTAGCAGCATTGTAACCAGGCTGTGTGATACAAAGTAAATACAAATACAAAAAGAGAAGTCCTGCGCTTAAGCAGCAAGGACTACAACACACATCAGCCCCAATATATAGTAAAAACCAAAGAAAAGACAATGTTACTTGCGCTTTCTCCTTAATCCCTATGTATATTTAGACAAATGGAGGTCATTTAGTTGCTCCAATGGCCATTGGAGGGATGCCCGCCTGCCAACGTCAAGGCAGACCCCCCTAAGCGGGTCCTAACACTGACCCTTCAGCCTGCTTCCTTGAGCTTCTGGCAAAGATATCTCTAATGAGACAGAAAGGGGTATTTTTTATATACACCCCTTTACTTATTAACCCTTAATAGGGAACACATGGGATGGGTAGCAGCATTGTAACCAGGCTGTGTGATACAAAGTAAATACAAATACAAAAAGAGAAGTCCTGCGCTTAAGCAGCAAGGACTACAACACACATCAGCCCCAATATATAGTAAAAACCAAAGAAAAGACAATGTTACTTGCGCTTTCTCCTTAATCCCTATGTATATTTAGACAAATGGAGGTCATTTAGTTGCTCCAATGGCCATTGGAGGGATGCCCGCCTGCCAACGTCAAGGCAGACCCCCCTAAGCGGGTCCTAACACTGACCCTTCAGCCTGCTTCCTTGAGCTTCTGGCAAAGATATCTCTAATGAGACAGAAAGGGGTATTTTTTATATACACCCCTTTACTTATTAACCCTTAATAGGGAACACATGGGATGGGTAGCAGCATTGTAACCAGGCTGTGTGATACAAAGTAAATACAAATACAAAAAGAGAAGTCCTGCGCTTAAGCAGCAAGGACTACAACACACATCAGCCCCAATATATAGTAAAAACCAAAGAAAAGACAATGTTACTTGCGCTTTCTCCTTAATCCCTATGTATATTTAGACAAATGGAGGTCATTTAGTTGCTCCAATGGCCATTGGAGGGATGCCCGCCTGCCAACGTCAAGGCAGACCCCCCTAAGCGGGTCCTAACACTGACCCTTCAGCCTGCTTCCTTGAGCTTCTGGCAAAGATATCTCTAATGAGACAGAAAGGGGTATTTTTTATATACACCCCTTTACTTATTAACCCTTAATAGGGAACACATGGGATGGGTAGCAGCATTGTAACCAGGCTGTGTGATACAAAGTAAATACAAATACAAAAAGAGAAGTCCTGCGCTTAAGCAGCAAGGACTACAACACACATCAGCCCCAATATATAGTAAAAACCAAAGAAAAGACAATGTTACTTGCGCTTTCTCCTTAATCCCTATGTATATTTAGACAAATGGAGGTCATTTAGTTGCTCCAATGGCCATTGGAGGGATGCCCGCCTGCCAACGTCAAGGCAGACCCCCCTAAGCGGGTCCTAACACTGACCCTTCAGCCTGCTTCCTTGAGCTTCTGGCAAAGATATCTCTAATGAGACAGAAAGGGGTATTTTTTATATACACCCCTTTACTTATTAACCCTTAATAGGGAACACATGGGATGGGTAGCAGCATTGTAACCAGGCTGTGTGATACAAAGTAAATACAAATACAAAAAGAGAAGTCCTGCGCTTAAGCAGCAAGGACTACAACACACATCAGCCCCAATATATAGTAAAAACCAAAGAAAAGACAATGTTACTTGCGCTTTCTCCTTAATCCCTATGTATATTTAGACAAATGGAGGTCATTTAGTTGCTCCAATGGCCATTGGAGGGATGCCCGCCTGCCAACGTCAAGGCAGACCCCCCTAAGCGGGTCCTAACACTGACCCTTCAGCCTGCTTCCTTGAGCTTCTGGCAAAGATATCTCTAATGAGACAGAAAGGGGTATTTTTTATATACACCCCTTTACTTATTAACCCTTAATAGGGAACACATGGGATGGGTAGCAGCATTGTAACCAGGCTGTGTGATACAAAGTAAATACAAATACAAAAAGAGAAGTCCTGCGCTTAAGCAGCAAGGACTACAACACACATCAGCCCCAATATATAGTAAAAACCAAAGAAAAGAAAATGTTACTTGCGCTTTCTCCTTAATCCCTATGTATATTTAGACAAATGGAGGTCATTTAGTTGCTCCAATGGCCATTGCTGTGCGTACCTACGTCTTAGACGGCCGTGCCGACCGGTCGTCAAGGCAACGTGTATACATACAAGTGCTCCTATGTAAAAAAGGGGGATATGCCAAATAAAGGGATAAAGAACAGTATACAGTGTTATAGAAGTAGTTCAACATGCAAAGTATTACCAGTATTGATAAAAGCTATTATAGATAGAATAGTGTTGCAATGTCTAAAACATGATTATTAGATATTAGACGTGTTAGAAAATAAAAAGTTCATGTATATGGATCCAACAACTTCCCATTATCATATTGCACATAAATGTGATGAACCAAGAAATAATTATCCATATCCTTATAGAAACTAAAGCCACTCTTGCAAGATTTTGGAAAACTTCAGATTCCCCGTCTTGGGAGATGATAAAACATCAGGTCCTGAATAATTGTAAAATGGAAATAGGGATATTGAGACAAGATAATTATGTCAATCCACGAATTGAACAATGGCAAAAATGGATCGTAAAATTAGAAAGAAGAAATGGGATTTAACATACATTTAGGTTTATATGTTTGGGAATAGTAGTTGGGGTAGTGGAACCTGTGCATAAATTTCCAAGAAAACCATTGTTTCTCGGAGCCTGATTGACAGAAAGAGTGACTGTTAAGCTTTCTTTTTTAGGCTCCCAGGAGTAGTACGCGACTAACTCTCAGCAAGGGGCAGTGAATTTTTTTTTGTGTGTGAATGAATATATGTTTTTGTGCTTTTAGGTCTTTGTTATAAGATTAATATAGGTTGGTAGGAGATTTCATCAAAAGTATAAATATATAAGGAAGGGATTTTATAGAATAAAAAAAAAGGCTCTCAGGAACCACTGTATATATGTAAAATCTTCCTTCCTTTTTGTCTTGAAAATTTTCGAATTGTGATTGAACTGTAATGTTTTTACATATACCTTATGTCATTTTCCTTTTAATGTTTAATGTCTAATGTCTAATGTCTAATTGTTTTTTGTAATTTATATATGTGAAAAAAGAGAAAAGAAAGAAAAAACTTTTCAATAAAGAATAAATATAAAAAAAAAAAATGTGATGAACCAAACACTCATATTCATACATAATAAAGTGAGAGAGAATTGTTAAAGTGATAGCATGCATATAGTTGTAGAGTTATAAAGTGCAACATGAATACAAGAAAAAAACTAAAAACAAACATATTCTAAACTATACTGTATATACAAAAAGGATTAACCATTTCTAAACATCAAAGATTAAACCTACTTCTGTAATACTAAATTAAAACCATAATAGTTAGCTAGTAATTCCTATATGAAAGAATTGTATGGGATATTCTCGTTAAGCCCCCTAGGGAACACCCTACTTAATTGGTGTATGCAAAAAGAGGCTTTTTGGATACACCAATTAAACGGATATTGTAACGGATCACCTAGCACCACGACTAGGTACCTCCATTGATGGATGCTCCTAGTGCTTCCCGAGGGCTCCAAGCGCTCCACTTGACACCATGAGCACTGCATACCACACGAACTGCCGCAGCTTGGTTGGGGGTCTCGCCGTCTCCTACCCACCCTGGACCTACGACAAGGCTCCAGGCTCCAGTGGGTGAACCTCTCTTCCTTCAGAGAGTGAAGCAGGACAAGCTCTTAAAAGAGCTTAGTGATTATAGCCAGAGGAGTATACAGCATATCGCAATCCCCAGTGTAGATGCAGCCTTTTCCCCCCACACATGAGACAAGGCTCTATGTTGAGGGTAAAACAGGAACTCAGCAGTCTGAGGGTTTATTGCCTCTTTTATACAGGATTTCCCACAAGGTTACCACCCACGTGGACCTTGTGGAACACAGGAAACAAAGTTACAAAGCCAATCAGGACAGACTTGTACAGTTAGACACTCCTAGATAATGTACACAAATCCTTCCCTCTGCCTGTGATACAATTAACAAACACAATGGATTAACTCAATTACCCACAGGCAGAAAACACACATTTTTCACAAAACACAGAAAACACCGCAAAACACAACATATCCCCACAAATCCCCTGGATAGCCCTGATCTGGGTGAACAACATATCCAAAAATCACCCAGATCAGAGCAGGGGTTAAGGAAATTACTGGAAGTCATATTTGACCGACCGCAAGCATGGCTTTCTTGTCCAAAATAGTTCCACAGATTTAGGCTGTGCGACCGGTCTATCTTCTCCTCTGTCCTGGAGATAATTGGCTTAAGTGGCTGTGGTAACTTAATTATCTCCAGGTACAGGAAATATCCAAGTCAAAAACTGTTACAAAAACCACATAAAAACACATAACTCATATAATAAAATGTTTAACCTATATGTCCAACATATCCCCAGATAGCTTGGATCTGAGATCTCAATATGTCCAAGAAGCACTCAGATCTCATGAATACAGTTGGATCGCCATGGAGTTAAACAATAGCAAGGGCTGATGAGAGATTGAGGAGGGACAAAGCAGCCAGTTTCAACTGGTCTGGCAGTGTCCCTGGGAGAACAATAGGACAGGAAAAAGGGGGAGGGGAAGAGGCACATTTTCCCATGGATTAAAGGGGCAGAAAAAGTGTTTTCAATTCCAGTTAGCCCAAATAGACTTTTTAGCATGTCTTTTTGCAGGGCCCATAGTTTTTGGGCAAAAGGCTGACCATTAGTCCTCTCCAAAACCCAGTGGCAAGGTTATTTTCACCACATACATATATATTTATTTTAATTTTATTTTTTTTATAATAAAACGTTTTTTTAAAATGATCTCTAGGCTTCAAGCTATATTAAATTGGAATTCAGTAGGAACTACTTATATTAAAGGTATAAAGCATAATTCTCAATGATTTATACTTTAAAATAAATAGTTCCAAGGCTTGGAGATTAATTTCCTTCCAAAACTGCAATTCGCCTGAATTTGGGTCGATCAGGTGAATGGCTGAATTCTCGAACTATAAGCCAAACTGTAGCCAAATCATAAGTCAATCAACCAAACATGCTATGACCAAGCATATGTATGTTTTCTTTACAATGAGTACTCAATACACAGTTTTCTGTTGACTCCTTGAGGTATTGTGGATATTGGGTAAAATAAAGACGGCTCTTTTATATATTTATAAAGTTCACTGGCTTTTAATTTATTAGTTGATTTTGTTTTACTATATTTAAATAAGGAAGTAATATGGTACCTGGGAAATGAATATAATTGTTTTAACATTAATAACATTAACTATCTTCCTTATGTGTTGACTAGGTTAAGTGTAGAATTTATATTTAAAAGCAAATATATATGACACCTACCTGATGTATCAATGTATAGTTAACATTCTAGCTATCTTCACCAGTTAATTATTTTTCACAAATTAGATAATTTTGCTTTAAAAATTAAGCTTGTTTAAATGAAATAACATGGTGTACCATCTGTTGCTTTTTGTGCCGGTGAAGCAAATGATAGCAAAGCAGCTGATATTCCATCTGCCTCAGTTGGTGTCTGCTTCATTGGGAGTCAAAACAGGCTGGTAATGTTATGGGGAGTCTCAGGTTACAAAAGGTGAATTTTCTCTTAAAAATAGCAAAGTAAAATGTTTGCATTTATTTGTAGTTGTTAGAGAAAGATATGACTAAAATTGAGTACTCAATTAACCCCTTCAGGACGGAGTCAATAGAACACGTTCTGATCAAAACAAAACGTAAACAAAAACTGGAATTTGCGCAATATGTCTGTTCAACCATAATTCACCTCTTTCATATTAAATGCACTGACACTTATTATATATCATTTTGTTCAGGAGAAAAAGGGCTTTCATTTTATATCAAATATTTATATATGAAACATAATTTATTATGAATAAAATTTAAAAAACTGTAAGAAATTAATTCTTACAGTTTTTTAAATTTTATTCATAATAAATTATGTTTCATATATAAATATATAATTTAAATTTAAATTTGTAGTTCCGCCTCACATTTTAGCTGTAAATGTCATAATACTGTTTTACTGCAACAAAATGCACATATTTGTAATTAGCGATGTCTCATGAGTACAACAGTACCCCCCATTAACAGGTTTTATGGTGTTTTGGAAAGTTACAGGGTCAAATATAGAACGTTCCATTTTCAAATTGAAATTTGACAGATTAGTAATGTTACCTTTGAGACAGTGTGGTAGCCCAGGAATGAGAATTACCCCCATAATGGCATACCATTTGAAAAAGTAGACAACCCAAGGTATTGAACGTGGGGTATGTTTAGTCTTTTTTAGTAGCCACTTAGTCACAAACACTGGCCAAAGTTAGCGTTCATATTTGTTTTTGTGTGAAAAAAGCAAAAAACTAATATTTGGCCAGTGTTTGTGACTAAGTGGCTACTAAAAATGACTGGGCATACCCCATTTGAAATACCTTGGGTTGTCTACTTTTGCAAATGGAATGCCATCATGGGGGTAATTCTTATTCCTGGGCTACCATACGATCTCAAAGGCAAAATAACTAATCTGGCAAATTTCAATGTCAAAAAAATGAAATGCAAGCCTTATATGTGACTCTCTAACTTTCCGAAACACCATAAAACCTGTACATGGGGGGTACTGTTATTCTCGGGAGACTTCACTAAACACAAATATTAGTGTTTTAAAACAGTAAAACATATTACAACAATAATATAGTCCATAAAAGTGCCGTTTGTTTGTAAAAAATGCAAAAAAACTTCACTTTTACTTAAAATATCATCGTTTTAATACAATTTACCAGTTTTAAACACTAATATTTGAGTTCAGCGAAGTCTCCCGAGTAAAACAGTACCCCCTATGTACAGGTTTTATGGTGTCTTGGAGAGTTACAGTTTCAAATATAGTGCTTGCGAATTAAATTCTCTGCACTTTCTCCCTGTGTTGTCAGGCATGTCAATCAAATTTTAATTAATCAAATGACATAATTATGTTAAAAAATTACTTAAATATACATGTAGAATTTTAATATATATGCATTTATAGGTATTTAAATTCTACGTGTATACTAATGTAATCTTTTATGTAATTATATGTATTTATCTCTATATATATATTTGCGGTTATTTGTATTTTATATATAGATAGATATATATAGAATGTCATTCTAAGTGTATTATGTTACCAATATTAATAGCAAAATACAGTTAGAAGGAAATTTCATATGCATATATAATTTATTTTAAATTTTGTTTCAATATTTTATTTATTTATTTTATTATTTTATTTATTTATTATTGTAATTATACGTATTTATATATAATATATGTGTATATATCTATTATATATATAATATATATACATATTATATATATGTAACGTCATTCTAAGTGTATTTTAATATTAATATATATACTAATATGAATATTAAAATACACTTTGTATGGCGTTACATATATATAATATGTATATATATTATATACATAATATATATACATATTATATATATATATATAAATACTTTTAATTTAATTTTACACATGTTTAATACTTTTTTTTTATTCTTCCCACCAGCAGGGGGATTGTCTGATATTTTAGACAGTCCCCCTGCTGGCAGATCCATAGCCAGCTATAGGGGGCCATGTGATCACTCTTTGAGAGCGATCACATGGCCCCCGGGGGCCTCATTTGCCGTGGGGGGGCTGCCTGGGCTGTCAGGCAGCCCCCCAGAAGAGGATCGCGGCGGAGGTGAGTAGTTGCGATCTTCTGGGGGCTTAAGCCGTTACGGCGTTCTATGCCGCCGCAACGGCTTTAAAGCCCTTTAAAGCCGCGACGGCATAGAACGCCGTAACGGCGTTAAGGGGTTAATAAATGCAGACTTATACAATGTTTGACCCTTACTGTATATTTTTTTATGTTGTTTTTAGAAACTTGGTGGACTTTGAAGCTGATTTAAGTAGAACATGCTGAGTTCTGCATGTTTATAATATATATATATAATGGCAGTGAGCAATACCACAATGAATATAATGCTACAGGGCAATCATGGGCTTGTCTGAAACAAGATGTGTCTGGTTTATTATGGATCAATTCAATACGCTGACCATTATCATGCATGAAGAAACCATTTTAGGAGCAGCCAATTGCATATAAATATACCATCAACTATGTGCTGACTGTTACAGAAAGTGTAGCATTTGTATGTTTTCCATAGAAAACAGGAAAAAGCGGAAAACATGCAAAGTTCCTCTATTTAAACCAGTACTCAGAGGATTATAAGGACATGACAGCAGGGCGGCCTTAGGCCATTGGTGTGTGGTTGGAGATATTCTAAGTGTGTGGTTGGAGATATTCTGGAGAGTTTTACAGAAGCTTCAACTGTCTAAAAGTTTGCTAAGAGTTTTCTTTTCTACTGTTACAGGTAAGATTAATCCGTACGAAAAGGTTACTGATTGTACAAGGTTTGATTCCCTGTTGGTAATTTGTTAAGGCATTTGATTTGATTAGCTAAATACTTACTGTTGGTTGCTAGTTAATTAGTTATTGTTTGCAAATAAGCAGAGGCCTACCCAGGTGTTAAACTTTCCTAGTGGGTGGTAATTTTAGGAGTTATATAAGGGTTGTTGTCATTAGCTTGGCTACATAATTCATTTTCTGCACTTTCAGAGTGTAATGGTGTTATGGAGACAGGCTCAGGTACTGAGGATAGTGGTGTTATGGAGACAGGCACTGAGGGTAGTGGTGTTGTGGAGACAGGCTCAGGCACTGAGGGTAGAGGTGTTGTGGAGGCAGGCTTGGAGACTGTGGTGAGTCCTTATAGAAAGCAGTTGTTGTTGGGGGATTCCATCATAAGAGGTGTGGAGATGGACAATGGTAGTCTTGTGAGATGTCTTCCCGGAGCTACTGCTCACAGAGACAGGAGATGTATTTGTAATATTGTTAAGTGAGAAAAGTAGGAAGGGGAATTGGATGCACTTGTTCATCTAGGGACAAATGACTTGGCTTGCAATGAGGTTTCAGAGGTTAAGGAAGTTTTTAGTGTTTTTACCAATGATATACGGCAGATTGCTTTCACACTGTCATTCTCTGAAGTTCTGCCTGTGCATAACACTCAGAATGACAGACGGATGCGTATTATGGAATTTAACTTGTGGCATGGTGAATGGTGTCGGGAGCAAGGATTTGGCTTTAATTCTCATGGTAGCTCTGTTTGGAATGGAAATAAACTGTACAAAACAGATGGTTTGCATCTTTCTCAAAAGGGAACAAATGTTCTCAGTGAGCAGTTCAGAGGTTTTGCTAGGATGTATTTAAACTAGGAGGGGGGGGGGCAAAAGGGTGATAAAACGTCAATCCAATGGCCCCCAAAACAAGGACAGAAGGTGCCTTTAGCAAGTGTGTTAAAAAAGGATAAGCTTAGAGTCATGTCTACAAATGCTCGCAGTTTAGGGAATAAGATCCATGAACTTGTGGCAATAATGGCAACTGATAATGTAGATTTAGTCGCTGTTACTGAGACATGGTATAATGAGAAAAATGACTGGGACATAGCAATACCAGGGTACTCTTTATATAGAAAAGACAGGGAGGGCAAGAAAGGGGGAGGGGTGGCCCTGTATGTGAAGGATAGCATAAAATCTAGCCTAATAAAGGTTAGTGAGGCGAACATAGAGTCCGTTTGGGTTACGTTAGAATTTGGTAATCACACAGTAACTCGTGTAGGTGTGATTTATAGGCTCCCAGGACAAATAGAAGATAAGTTAGATAATCAACTAGTTGAGGAAATAGCTAAAATGCCAATGAAAGGGAAATGTATCATCATGGGTGACTTTAATCTTCCTGATGTGAATTGGAAACAAAATTAGCTACTGGTGCCAGGAGCACACTGTAACGGATCGCCTGGCACCCCGACTGGGTACCTCCGTTAATGGATGCTCCTAGCGCTTCCTGAGGACTCCAAGCACTCTGGCAGACACCACAATCACCGAATCGGAGAAGCATATAAATCCTCTCAAGCCTCTGAATGCTGTAGACAGTTGAATAGGAACCATACGAATAGGTTTGCACTCCTAGCAGTCAAACTGGAACAGCATGCAATAAATCCTCCCCCAATAATGAGACGACACTTCACTTTGAGGGTTAAAGAGGAACACTGGACTGACACATCCAGCCTGGCTTTTATTACAAGTGTTGAGAATACAGGACCGCCCACAGGGAGGGACAAAACAACCAATAGCATAATGGTTGCAACCCCCAGGTCCCCTCCCCTCAGATAACCAGTTAACATAATTATTACAGCCAGGGAACATACAGTTTTTATACATGTGCTATAACTTTAAAACCCTACATTCAATTTCCATAAAAAAATATTTGGAATCAGCACACTTTAACCCCTTAAGGACCAAACTTCTGGAATAAAAGGGAATCATGACATGTCACACATGTCATGTGTCCTTAAGGGGTTTGTAACGGATCCACTGGCACCCCGACTGGGTACCTCCGTTAATGGATGCTCCTAGTGCTTCCTGAGGACTCCAAGCACTCTGGCAGACACCACAATCACCGAATCCGAGAAAACCTTTAAATTCTCCCAAGCGTATGAATGCTGTAGACCATTGAATAGGAACCATACGAATAGGCTTGTACCCCTAGCAGTCAACTGGAACAGCATACAATAAATCCTTCCCCCAATAATGAGACGACACATCACTTTGAGGTTAAAACAGGAACTCTAGACTGGGACACCCAGTCTGGCTTTTATTTCCAACTCACACATACAGGCCACACCCAGGGGGAGGCATAAAAGAACCAATGACATAGATGTTACCTCCCACACATCCCCTCCCCTTAGTGTGACACATAATCCCATTATGCATACAGAGTAAAATATACTTTTACACAACTTTCATAACTTTAAAACCATACATCACATTCACATAAAAATACATATCCACAATCAATCCATTCAGGGGAACAACATATTAAAAAATGGATCCGACCAGGGGTTTAAAAGTTACTAAAAGTATCTTTTGTTCCTTTCTGGCTGGCAGAAAAACATCCCCACAATGCACCCTGGTTTCCTCCCTTCTGCCCTGGAGTTAATTGGAGAAGTAATCCAATTACCCAGGACTAAAGGCAGACTCCATTAACCACATGGTTGCAAAACAACATAAAACACTTTAAAATACATAAAGTCACATTTACACATAACACACAGACATTTCACCTATCCCCAGATAGCTGGGATCTGCACGCACAAAACTACCGAATAGCGCGCAGATCCTACTCACACAGCACAATTGCCATGGAGCTAAAGTCTTTCCCATAGTCTTTCATTATATGAATAGGCTCCATGGTATGGCTATCTGGGGTATCACATTCCCATAAAGTCTGGTCCATAGTCCAAAGGCAAGAGGCGGGCAATCAGCCCCCTCCAAGGACACGTGGCGAGGTCGGTTTCGCCACACTTCTCCCCTTTACCCCCCAGACTAACAGGGTACTTGACCTCCTGCCGGTCAGTGCCCTTGTTAGTCCAGCAGCCCACCCACAAGACAGAAACAGCAGAGCAGCCCACCCACAATAAACAGTTACTACACCTGGGTGAGGGAGAATCTTGTCCAGGTTCAGGTGCCTCACCACGGCTGTGTGGGGGACTGGTAGGCTGCCTTGGTAGGTTGCTGAGGGGGCAGAGACCAGCGGTACTCTGTCCTGTTGCCAGCACTACCACGGGAGTAGTCTGGTTGGAGCCTGGTTGCTGGAGACCGACTGTCTCCCCTTTAAATACACCGCTCTGCTGCTGGAGACCGACTGTCTCCCCTTGAGTTACACAGCTCTGCTGCTGGAGACCGACTGTCTCCCCTTTAGTTACACAGCTCTGCTGCTGGAGACAGACTGTCTCCCCTTTGGCTAAACAGCCCTGTTGTGGGGGGGCAGGACCGACCGTCCCTACCCCCTGTACTGGAAGTGCAGAGACCACGGTCCCATCTGCACAGGTGTGGGGCTTACAGTCTCCCCCTGGTACATTAAGCTGCCGCTGGGGAGAGGTGGTAACCAGCTCCTCTCCCATTAGAACACTCTGCCGCTGGGGAATGGAGACTGGGCTCTCTATTCCCTGTACATTAATGATCCGCCGCTGGGGAGAGGTGGTAATAATCTCCTCTCCCATGCATACTTCCCGTCTCTGCGGAGGGAGACCGACTGTCTCTCCTCCCAGCACAGAGTCCTGCTGTGGGGGAAAGGGGGCTGGGCTCTCCATTCCCTGCTGGATACTCTGCCGCTGGGGAATGGAGACTGGGCTCCCAATCCCCAACAAATCACACTGCCGCTGGGGAGGGATGACGGCCCCTTCAGCTCCCTGTAACTTGGGCGCAGAGACCACGGTCCCATCTGCGCTGGTGTGGGGCTTACTGTCAACCCTTGGTGTGCTAAGCTGCCGCTGGGGAGAGGGGGTAACAAACTCCTCTCCCTTACACACTTTCAGCCGCTGGGGAGCAGGGCTGACCCTCTGTACTCCCTGTAGGCAGGGCGCAGAGATCACGGTCCCATCTGCGCTGGTGAGGGGCTTACTGTCTCCCCTTGGTGAGCTGCGCTGCCGCTGGGGAGAGGGAATAACAAACTCCTCTCCCTTACACACCTTCAGCCGCTGGGGAGAGGGGATAACAGGCTCCTCTCCCTGCACCGTAGACTGCCGCTGGGGAGCAAGAACGGCACCTTCAGCTCCCTGTAACGCACACTGCCGCTGGGGATCTGGGCCGACTGCCCAGCATCCCTGTAGGGCCGGTAGAGAGACCGCAGTCCCATCTCCACCTGCCATCTGTGGGTCTTCCCAGGACCAATCCGTGAGGCCCCGCAACATTTGTGAGTAAGGGCCCGGTGGAGAGACCTTGGTCCCATCTCTACCTGCCTGTTGTGGTTCCTCACAGGACCAGTCTATGAGGACCCCCACTTCGGGTTCTTCCCGCCGCCTCAGGGAAAGACGGCTAACCTCCTCGGATGCAGCCTCTACTCGGCTGCTGTACCGCTCCTGCTGCTGAGCATACTTCCTCTCTTTTGCCAACCGGAATTCTCGGTCCAGCCTTGTGTTTCGCTCAGCCATGACCTGGTTCCAGATCACCCGGCGTGTCTCCATGGGTATATCATCCCCATACTCGGCCACTCGCTGCCTCACCTCGGCCAGCCAATCATCTCCAGAGCCAGAACCTTCCATACTTGTCTGCTCCCAGGGGCGCTGCACGAGTGCTAGCGTTGCCCTCAATTTGTAAATCCAAACAGTGTCTCTGAGCTGCTTTACCTCGCACTAGGACGCCATCCCACCGCTTGCCACCAATGTAACGGATCCACTGGCACCCCGACTGGGTACCTCCGTTAATGGATGCTCCTAGTGCTTCCTGAGGACTCCAAGCACTCTGGCAGACACCACAATCACCGAATCCGAGAAAACCTTTAAATTCTCCCAAGCGTATGAATGCTGTAGACCATTGAATAGGAACCATACGAATAGGCTTGTACCCCTAGCAGTCAACTGGAACAGCATACAATAAATCCTTCCCCCAATAATGAGACGACACATCACTTTGAGGTTAAAACAGGAACTCTAGACTGGGACACCCAGTCTGGCTTTTATTTCCAACTCACACATACAGGCCACACCCAGGGGGAGGCATAAAAGAACCAATGACATAGATGTTACCTCCCACACATCCCCTCCCCTTAGTGTGACACATAATCCCATTATGCATACAGAGTAAAATATACTTTTACACAACTTTCATAACTTTAAAACCATACATCACATTCACATAAAAATACATATCCACAATCAATCCATTCAGGGGAACAACATATTAAAAAATGGATCCGACCAGGGGTTTAAAAGTTACTAAAAGTATCTTTTGTTCCTTTCTGGCTGGCAGAAAAACATCCCCACAATGCACCCTGGTTTCCTCCCTTCTGCCCTGGAGTTAATTGGAGAAGTAATCCAATTACCCAGGACTAAAGGCAGACTCCATTAACCACATGGTTGCAAAACAACATAAAACACTTTAAAATACATAAAGTCACATTTACACATAACACACAGACATTTCACCTATCCCCAGATAGCTGGGATCTGCACGCACAAAACTACCGAATAGCGCGCAGATCCTACTCACACAGCACAATTGCCATGGAGCTAAAGTCTTTCCCATAGTCTTTCATTATATGAATAGGCTCCATGGTATGGCTATCTGGGGTATCACATTCCCATAAAGTCTGGTCCATAGTCCAAAGGCAAGAGGCGGGCAATCAGCCCCCTCCAAGGACACGTGGCGAGGTCGGTTTCGCCACAGGGTTAAACATAAACCCTTCCAAAAATCAGGCAAATCCATCCAGTGGATCAAAAGTTAGGTGGAAGTCCTTTATGACCGACCGCAAGCACAATTTCCTGCCCAAAACAGTTCCATAGATTTGGGCTGTGCGGTCGGTCAATTTCATGCCGAAAAACGACTAAGTCCCATTTCGAACGGGACTTAGTCTCTGGAGCTGAAAAACGAAGTGTAGGAGAAGGTAAGGGTCAGCGGTGTTCGGTAAAATGTGTAGCCGATTTCAGTTCCAAAGAATCTTTAGCATACACCGCTGACCGAGTTCGACTGAACAAAGATGGCCGCCGCCACGTGCAATTAACCTGCAGTAACCTCACAGCCTGGGAGGTAAATTGCCTGCACACTTTAACTTCTGGGTGGTCCGTCTGTGTGGTACTTGGTTCAGTAAGCCCTATTTACTGAACCAAGTGGGAGAAAGCCAGGGGCAAGTTATTTTACAGGTCTGGGGACATAGTCTTAAAGGAGCATTGTTCACCAAAGTTACATGATGTCCCCAGACGGTTCTTAAAGGGCCATACACACCGAATAAAAGTCCATACATTTTCAGGGGCCATAGTCTTAAAGGGTATTGTTACCCAAAGTCTCAATATGTCCCCAGACAGTTCTTAAAGGGCCAGCAGCAGTACAATAAAATACCATTCACTGTGCTTAAAGGGCCAGCAGTCGCACAATAAAATACAATATGCCCCAAATAACCCAGGGGCCATAGTCAGCAGGTAGGAGGGGGGGAAACAGGCTTCTCCAGGGCCCAGTGGCGAGGTTGGTTTCGCCACACACACATATTCTAAACTCCCTACTGGCATTGTCTCTAAAACAAATCATTGAGGAGCCAACTCGTAAGGAGGCCATACTAGATTTAGTGTTAACAAAGGGAGATTTGGTATCAGATATTACTGTAGGTGAAAGTTTAGAATCCAGTGATCATCAGTCAGTGTGGTTTAATATAAGAAATATAAGAGTCACACCACACAAAAGCAAAAGTTTTAGAATTTAGAAAAACAGACTTTTCTAAAATTAGAATATGTGTAAAGGAGTCATTATCAGGCTGGAGCAGTTTAAATGAAGTCCAAGAGAAATGGGATTATTTAAAAGTTGCACTACTGAAGGCAACAGAAAATTGCATTAGGCTTGTCAGTAAAAGCAAAAAATTCAAGAAACCACGATGGTACTCTGCAGATGTGGCCAAAATAGTAAAAAACTAAAAGTTAGTAATTATAAAAAAATCCAGAGTGAGGAAGACAAAATGCTCTATAAGATTAGGCAGAAAGAGGCTAAGCAAGTTATAAGAGCTTTCAAATCACACACAGAAGAAAAAATAACACAGTCAGTAAAAAAAGGGGGCTTTGTCCCCCTATTGTCTAGATACATAAATGAAAAAAGGAAAGTAAAACAAGGTTTAGTTAGATTAAAAACAAAAGAAGGAAGGCATGTAGAAGAGGATAAAGGTCTAGCTGACTGCCTCAATCAATATTTTTGTTCAGTATTTACAGAAGAAAATGAAGGAAAGGGACCTCAGTTAGGAAAAAGGACAAATGAGCCATTTATTACATGTGAGTTTACAGAGGAAGAGGTTTTATTTCAACTGTCAAAAGTAAAGACAAATAAGTCGATGGGACCGGATGGAATACACCCAAAGTTATTAAAAGAGCTTAGTGGTGTACTAACAAAACCATTAACAGTTTTATTTAACCAATCATTGTTAACAGGAGTAGTCCCAGAAGATTGGAAGTTAGTGAATGTTGTACCATTCACAAGAAAAGTAGTAGGGATGAGTCGGGCAACTATAGGCCAGTAAGCCTTACTTCAGTAGTGGGGAAAGTAATGGAAACCATGTTAAAGGATAGGATTGTTGAACATCTAAAAACACATAGATTTCAAGATCAGAGACAACATGGGTTTACTTCAGGGAGATCAAGCCAAACTAATCTTATTGATTTTTTTGATTGGGTAACTAAAATAATAGATCAGGGTGGTGCAGTAGACATTGCTTACCTAGATTTCAGTAAGGCTTTTGACACTGTTGCACATAGAAGGCTTATCAATTGTAGCGGAGCGGCAGGGGTTAATCCAAGGGCTCTCCGACGGTAATCAGGATCCAGCACTCCGCCGGTAAGCAGGACACACAGCATAATTCCCATTCCCAAGGACCACATGACACATAGCCTGGGAGTCAACTGGCAATTTTTATTCACAGCTCCAGGAGTTAACTGTCAACTGTCAACTGTCAACTTTTAAATGTTCTGCAATGCAGTAATAGCAAGATATATACAAGGACATTCTGTAAGTGGCTAGGTTTGCCACAGGGGACAGGGGCAAGTGATTACCAAATACAAAGGGAAACACATACTTAACAAGGGAAAACCATCACAGTACATATTGGAGACACAAAATATAAAACCAAACCTCTGAATACTCAGGGGACATGGCACTTAGTGGCGATGTTCCGCCACATATCTCCCCCTTGTCCACTCCCGGCAGCCCCAGCCTGACTCACACGGGTCAGCTGGCTGCTGCCCGGAGTGGACACAGTCTTTTAGTGCCATGTCCCTCTCCATGTCTTCCTCCATTAATTCTATTATATTACAATTACTGCCCATCTCCATGTCTTCCTCCATTAATTCTATTATATTACATTTACTGCCCCTCTCCAATAGTCCTTGTATTACACACTGTATCTCTGTATTAAACACAGTATCCCTGTATTACACACAGTATCCCTGTATTACACTCAGTATCTCTATATTACACACAGTATCTCTATATTACACACAGTATCCCTGTATTACACACAGTATCCCTGTATTACACTTAGTATCTCTGTATTACACGTTGTATCCCTGTATTACACTCAGTATCTCTGTATTACACACTTTATCTCTGTATTACACACAGTATCCCTGTATTACACACAGTATCCCTGCATTACACACTGTATCCCTGTATTACACACTGTATCCCTGTATCACACTCAGTATCTCTGTATTACACTCAGTATCTCTGTATTACACACAGTATCCCTGTATTATACTCAGTATCTCTGTATTACACACTGTATCCCTGTATTACACACTGTATCCCTGTATTACACTCAGTATCTCTGTATTACACACAGTATCTCTATATTACACACAGTATCCCTGTATTACACACAGCATCCCTGTATTACACTCAGTATCTCTGTATTACACACTGTATCCCTGTATTACACACTGTATCCCTGTATTACACTCAGTATCTCTGTATTACACACATTATCTCTGTATTACACACAGTATCCCTGTATTACACACAGTATCCCTGTATTACACTCAGTATCTCTGTATTACACACCGTATCTCTATATTACACACAGTATCCCTGTATTACACTTAGTATCCCTGTATTACACACAGTATCCCTATATTACACACAGTATCCCTGTATTACACTCAGTATCTCTGTATTACACACAGTATCTCTGTATTACACACAGTATCCCTGTATTACACTCAGTATCCCTGTATTACACACAGTATCCCTATATTACACACAGTATCCCTGTATTACACTCAGTATCTCTGTATTACACACACAGTGTATCTCTATATTACACACTGTATATCTCTGTATTACACTCAGTATCTCTGTATTACACACTGTATCCCTGTATTACACTCAGTATCTCTGTATTGGAGGTACCCGTGTTAATATCTTAATTGAGGTAGAGGAGTAGACACGCATGGCTAGTGTATTCATGTAACTTGTTAAAGGATCTTCGTTTCCGTATTAAACAGTGAGATGGGTCTTAGGTTTTTGGGATGGTTGGGTGGCTTCCCTGGTTTCGACAGGGTGATAATGTGCGCTAATAGCATCTCTGGTGGCATTTGTCCCGTTTGTACTATGTGGTTCAGTGTGCATACTAAGTGTGGTCCCAGTGCGTTTCCATAGCATTTGTAGTAGTCGTTCGTGAAGCCGTCAGGTCCTGGTGATGTGTCAGTTTGGTCGGTGAAATTGGGCTCGTTAGTGAGTCTTTTTGTGTTAGGGTGTTTAGGCTTATCCCGGAAAGGAAGCATCTGATTTTGTTTTGCGATGGGTGGTGGGTGTGCGAGTCATCTTTCAGGTTGTAGAGACATTTGTAGTAGTCTGCTATTCCTGCATTTATGTCCTGTGGGCTATAAAATTTCCCTCCGGTGTTAGTTAGTAGGTACAGGATTTTTGATTGGGCCTGTCTGTGTCTCAACTGTGATGCTAGAGTCTTACTAGCTCTGTTGCCCTGCATATATTGCCTTAATTGTAGCTTTTGGAGTGTGTGTGACGTTTTTTGGAGCAGTAAGTCGTTAATCTGTTTCGTAATATCTGTGATTTTTGATTGGGAAGAGGGGATAGGGCCCAGAAGGTAAGGTCTTTTAGTTGTGTCAGCAGTGAAAGGTATAATTTCTGAGTGCATTTTTTCAGATATAATGCTCGACTGATGAGCAGCCCTAGAATAACTGCTTTGTGTGCTTGCCACGCGGTAGTGGGTGAGAGTTCAGGATTGTTGTTTGTATCAAAATAGACGCATATGTCTTGCTCTAGCTTAGTCTTGAAATCTAAGTTATTTAGGAGGGCGTTGTTTAGACGCCACAGGGCCTTTCCTCTGTGTTTGTATGTGCTGTGAACCGTAAGGGTCAGTGGGGCATGGTCTGACCACACAACATCACCCATTTGGCAATGACCCACAGGTGTTAGCATATTCCTTGGTACTAGGATGATATAAATTCTGGAGTGTGTTTTGTGGACTGGGGAGTAGAAAGAGTAGCATTTATCGTTTGGGTGTTGAGTGCGCCATATGTCGTAGAGGCCGTGTTCTGATATTAGTTTAGTGATGGCTTTACATTGCGGCATAAGTGATTTGAATCTGGGAGAGCCGGTAGATACCGTTGTGTCCATTTGTGGTTGCTGGACATGGTTAAGATCTCCACACAAAACCAGGGAGGTCATATATTGTTGGGGAATTTTGCTCAATACTTTGTGTAAGAAGATGCGCTGGTTGGTGTTTGGCTGTAAACGCTCACTAAAGTGTATAATGTATTATTGATTTTGCAGTGCACTATGAGATCGAGGCCGTCTGTACTGGTGCCGCCATCTTGGGACAGGGCCCAGAGATCCCCAGGTTCTGTTTAGTGTTTATTGCCCCCAAAAAATAACTTTTTCCACCTTAGGGGTGTTCTTCTTCCCTCTCTGTTGTGCCATGTTATTGTTAAGTGCCGTAACAATGCCTAATTAGGTGAGATGGAGGTAGATTGTCGATTGTCGATCAATCGTCCATTTCTCTTGGCGGTTAGCCACGCCCCCCAGATTCTAAAAGTTAATTAGGAGTGAATTTGAGTAAGATGTGTTGAAAGACCAACTTGGGGCAATTTTTTAGATTTTTCCCGACAATGCAGAATAAGCAGAGAGAAGGTGCAAGAGGTAGATAGCAAAAAGAATAGGGTTAAGAAGGGTGAGGAGACCTTATATTACTTGTCATAAACCTTCTGTCCTGAGACGTATCACTTGAAATAAGGGTTCTATTGAGAAGAAGAAAAAAAGAGGAGAAAGAGGGCATCTTTATCTAGTTCCATTGCAGGTTTAAAAGGGTGGTACAGTTAAATACGGAAGAAAATGACACCCTGGGAGAGCTATATATAGATCAATTTAAGAAATGTTACATTTATTTAAATTAAGTAAAAAAAATACATTTAAATATGCTTTTAAATATTAAAAACATGCATACAATAACACTTTTGCATCAGTGACTTCATCAGACTGATAATGCCTGGTTCAGGAAGTGGCTGGCGTACGTGTTTTTTCTTTGACATGGAGTTCACAAAAGGTGCATGTGAGCCGCTGAATATTATTTAGCTAAGATACTTTAAGGTGAGAATCTTTTTTCCATTAGTCAATGCATATTTATTTTTGTGTACAATTTAAACAATGTATTATGACTATCTTAAAATCCATTTTGACATGTTCCTTAATTTTGTTATACAAGTCCATTTTTTTTCACCATGATTCACGTAAATCAAATATAAAAAAAACGCATGAATGAGAAAAAAATATATACATACTGTACATGGAATTGCAGACAACAAACATTACAATTCCCTGGAATGCCTGCAAAGCAGAATCTCCAATTTGAATGATAGTGAGCATGCTTTATTATGGCTGAGTCAGCCACCAGCAAAGGAAACGACATAACCAGTGATGATTGTTCAAACAGATGTGCTGCCACAATGGGATTTGCTGCAGTCCAACAAATGCTTGTTTTTCTAGGGTGAACTTTGGCACGAGCCTCTCTTCATCTCCAGTCTATAAAATGAGTTGCATGTAAATGTTCTTGATTTGATAAAGCAACTGTGATTTCTGGAAAGGTAGTTTATTTTGGACTATTTAACACTGGCTGTTTTATTTGCTGTTGAAACATATCTGTTTTCATGTTCTAGCTATGGAATAAATGCACTTGGAATTTTGTAAGGTTTTATGTTCTGTTAAGTGAGATAATGAATTGGAACACTTGTGACATGTTTTTAAATATAGTTTTTTGTTTTGTTTTTGTTTTTTACAGTTTTTATTGTTCTTAAGCCACATAGTATTATGTGTAGCCTGCAAAAAGCTCAATCTCATTGGCTTATGGCCAGTTCTGCCCTAGAGTAAAAACAAAAAAAAATCTAACAGATAAAGAAAGCCATCTATTAGATCTTCCTTATAAACCAGCATTATTGACTACAAAAGTTGTTAATAAAAATTATAGAGATTTACAGATATGTCCTAAAAATGTTTGAGTCCTCCAAGGTTTGCTCAGTGCTAAATGAAATTGGCTGCACCTACATAAAACATGAGCAATCACAATGTGTGGGAGGACAATCTGGATGATATGAAAAGCATTTATATAACTTAGCACTCCCCACAAGGTCTTAGTCATTTGCTTCCAATCAGGTTAATTTAGGATATTATTTTTTTAAAGGTTTATCAGGCCTTTTTTCTATCAGGGCTTACCAGTCTAGAAAGGGGAATGGTAGGCATTTGTAGCAGTCTTACAATTGAACAAAATTTTTTATTATGGTGGCGATGTCAGGTTTTACTTCTTTTATTTACTTCACTTTATGAATAGTATGGTGACAAGAGGGAATGCTGTTTAGATTATCTCTTGTTTTTATAGGTTTCCAGGAGACTCACAACATTATATTTCTAGATATTTTTGAAGTTAGTTCTAGGGGAGGGATTAGATCAGAATCTATAGCACTAACCGGGTTTTCTGTTAAGTTGACAGCACATTCTTTAACACGATTATAATGAGCAATAATCACATATCTAAAACTTTATGTGCTGGTCGTTTCTTTCCCAATGGAGATTCTGAACTAGTGAAAATATATTGGATTTTTTCCATGAAATAAGGACTAATATAAACATAGAATGTGACGGCAGATAGTACCATCTAGTCGGCCCAATTTTCGAAATACTTTCATTAGTCCCCAGCCTTATCTCATAGCTAGGATAGCCTTATGCCTATGCCACGCATGATTAAACTCATTCACTGTGTTAACCTCTACCACTTCAGCTGGAAGGCTATTCCATGCATCCACTACACTATCAGTGAAGTAATACTTCCTGATATTATTTTTAAACCTTTGCCCCTCTAATTTAAGTCTATGTCCATTTGTTGTGGTAGTTTTTCTTCTTTTAAATATAGTCTCCTCGTTTACTGTGTTGATTCCCAAGCTATACACGTTAAGATCCTTTAACCTTTCCGTGTATTTTTTTATCCTGTAATCCATGAACCAGTTTAGTAGCCCTTCTCTGAACTCTCTTCAAAATATCAATATCCTTCTGGAGATACGGTCTCCAGTACTGTGTACAATACTCCAAGTGAGGTCTCACCAGTGTTCTGTACAATGGCATGAGCACTTCCCTCTTTCTGCTGCTAATCCCTCTCCCTATAGAACCAAGCATTTCTTGCTGCTCTATTACATTGTCTGCCTACCTTTAAGTCATCTGAAATAATTACCCCTAAATCCCTTTCCTCGGATGTTGAGGTTAGGACTCTAGCAAATATTCTGTACTCTGCATTTGGGTTTTTACGTCCAAGATGCATTATCTTGCACTTATCCCATTAAATGTTAGTTGCCACAGCTCTGACAATTTTCTAGTTACAATTGGTGGGTAATGCGATGGGGAAGAAGTTCGCGCCCAGCTATTCCAACCTTTTTATGTCCTTCAAGGAAAGATCTTTCCTTCAGGGGGGCCATGGCTGGGACGCGAACTTGGTCCTCTATTGCAGGTATGTCAATTACATTTTTTTCATCTGGAAGGGTGATGTGGGGTCCCTCAAACTATTTCTTATCGTTTTAAATAACAATGAAAGGAATATATCTTTCACGTGTAAACACCGTCAGACCAAGGTATATTTTTTTGGAATTAGAAATGTATTTTGAACATTTTAATATTCAAATGAAAACATTTTTTTAAAAAAGTTGATGTAAACAGTTCCATTGACACAACTAGTTGTCATTTTGAACCTTGGTTACGCAATATTCCAAAAGGGCAATTTATGAGAATTTTATGGAATTGCAGTGATTCACAGGAATTTGATATACAGACCAACATTTTAGCCCAATTGTTTAGAGATAAGAAATATGATTTGGAAGTTTTAAATCAACAGAGGCTTGAAGTCAAATCTATGAATAGAAAGGACGTGTTACAATATAAAACTACGGCTAGGAATTCACACCCCAAGGATGATTTCAATATCCCTATAATTCTAGGTTTTAATGAAAATGCTAAACAAATAAAACATATTTTAAATAAATATTGGTACATCTTACAAAAAGATACCAATCTGAAAGGGATCATAGATGACAGACCTAATGTCATCATATATAGAGGAGCAAGGAACTTAAAAGATAATCTGGTAAATAGCTATATTAGACAAGAAAAAGGCATGGGTGATAAAAACTTTTTAAAACAGAAATTTGGCTTTTACTATTGCAAAATGTGTTTAGCATGTAAAAAAATAGTAGTAAGAAGGACACTCTAACAATTTTGTAAATAATATGCAACAAGCGAAACTTTTAGAATAAAAAGTACCTTAACTTGTCATTCCAAGAGTGCAGTGTACCTTATCCGTTGTCCCTGTGGACTCCAGTATGTGGGAATGACCACTAGGGGTTTGAAAACCTGCATACTGAAGCACATGGGAATCATTCAGAGGGTTTACACAAAACATAGTGTGTCTGCACATTTTTTATATAAACACAACAGCGACCCCTCTCTTTTGGGTTTGATGGCCTTTTATAAAAAAAGAATGTCAATTGGAGGGGGGAGGACAATTTTAAGGAACTCAATAAAATGGAAAGTCAATGGATTTTTAATCTGGATACTCTGTCCCCTAGGGGACTTAATGTAGATTTTGAGTTTATTCATTTTCTTTAATTATTTGCTGTATCCAGCACAGTATCCTTATCTCCCCCCCCCCCCCCCCCCCGCCCACACACACTTTTTTATGTATTTTTATTTATTATATATGTAGGTATTTGTATACACCACACATGTAGATTTAATGGTCTGTTTAATATATAATTTTATATTTTGATTATATTAAGATACAATCCTTTCATTGGTCTTTTTATATTGCAGGATCTTTTCTACATTAGAGAATATTCTTGAGATTGTTTCCTTTTTATTTTATGATTTTTTGTTTTTTAATATGCAGATATTTTCCTTCTTTGTTAAATGTATTTGATATATGTTTCACATTAGGGCATATTTGCCCTTAATCATAATGAAGATGTATGCTATAGAGGAAGTGAAATACCGGCGAAATACCGCACACAACGTACTGACGTCATATCAGAAATTCCGTCATATCGTCAATGCGGAAATTAATGCCAGCTGGATGATTTGAATTAAACCAGGACAGGATATATAAACAGATCGAGCAGGCACCAAGGAAAGCAAAAGCTGAAACGCGTCTGCTGTCTGCTGCATTTTGGAATTGGACTTATATGGATTTTGGCGGTGATATATTATTTATACACACTGCTGATTTTTTTCTTGAATCCATGTCCTTACATTTCTTTTAATTATATGAAATAAATGGATATTTTTAACTAATCCAGTATCCTGTCCTGGCACCTTATCGTTTTCGCCTGTATAGGCACCCTACATGCTGATTATATAGATTCCACTCACTTTGCTTTTATCTATACTGTTTTTTAAATAGAAAGCACTATGTTTTTATTGTCTGTATTTTTTCAGATAACGTGAACTTGTGCTGCTTCGACACACATAAGTATATTTAGTGTGATATCACTCTGGGTGCATATTGTGTTGTATTTCATTTTTCTAGTTTACCTAAATAATTTGCCATTTGGCTTATCGTTCCTGGAACATCAACCCTGTTATATATCTTTGCATCATCAGCAAGTACAGATCACTGAGGTACCTCACTGGTGACAAGACCATGCTTTGAATATACTCCATTGACTACAACCCTCTGTTGCCTGCCACTCAGCCACTGTCTTACCGATTCAACAATATTGGAATCCAAACTTAAAGATTGCAGTTTATTAATAAGCCTTCTATGTGCAACAGTGTCAAAAGCCTTACTGAAAACTAGGTAAGCAATGTCTACTGCACCACCCTGATCTATTATTTTAGTTACCTATTCAAAAAAATCAATAAGATTAGCTTGGCATGATCTTCCTGAAGTAAACCAATGCAGTTGGATTGATGTCTGATCTTGAAATCCATGTGATTTTAGATGTTCGACAATTCTATGCTTTAACAGGGTTTCCATTACTTTCTCTACTACTGAAGTAAGGCTTACTGGCCTATAGTTGCCCGACTCCTCCCTACTACCTTTCTTGTGAATGGGCACAATATTTGCTAACTTCCAATCTTCTGACTCCTGTTAACAATGATTGGTTAAATAAATCCGTTAATGGTTGTGCTAGTACACCATTAAGCTCTCTTAATAACTTTGGGTGTATTCCCTCAGGCCCCATTAACTTATTTGTCTTTACTTTTGACAGTTGAAATAGAACCTCTTCCTCTGTAAAATCACATGTAACAAATGACTAATTCCTTTTCCTTACTGAGGTCCATTTCTTTCATTTTATCTGTAAATACTGAACAAAAATATTCATTAAGGCAGTCAGCTAGACCTTTATCCTCTTCTACATACATTTCTTCTTTTGTTTTGTTTTTAAGCTAACTAATCATTGTTTACTTTCCTTTTCTCATTTATGTGGAAGCTTTATGGGTAAATATCTGCTTGGGGGAAAAGAAGCGAAACCAACTATTGGTTGGGATATGTTATAAACCACCTAATGTTAATATTGACGAGGAACAACAGCTGTTTGAGCAAATTGAGAAAGCTGCAAATCTTGGTAACACTTTAATTATTGGAGATTTTAATTACCCAGACATAAATTGGGACATAGGGACTAGTAGCTCAGCAAAGGGAATTAGGTTTTTAAACTTGTTAAATGACAACTTCATGTCACAACTTGTACAAGCACCAACTAGAATGGACGCTTGTCTGGACCTGGTTTTAACAAACAACGTTGATCTTTTGACCAACATTCAAGTAGGTGAGCACTTGGGAAATAGTGATCACAATATAGTGTCCTTTGAAATAAACTCAAAAAAACAAAAGCACATGGGGTATACTAAAACATATAATTTTAAAAAGGCCAATTTCAATAAGATAAGGGAAGCTTTACAATATATTGACTGGCATAAACTCTTTAATGAGAAGAACACTGAGGATAAATGGATCATCTTCCAACAAATATTAGAAAGGTACATTTCTCAGTATGTACCATTGGGAAATAAGTATAAAAGAAACAAATTAAAACCAATGTGGCTTAGTAGAGAAGTAAAACAAGAGATTCAAAATAAGAAATGGGCATTTAAAGCATTTAAATCAGACAAATCAGATGCATCTTATAAAAGATATAAGAAA
This sequence comes from Pelobates fuscus, assembly GCF_036172605.1. Lineage (NCBI taxonomy): Eukaryota > Metazoa > Chordata > Amphibia > Anura > Pelobatidae > Pelobates > Pelobates fuscus. Next base: position 96,862,737 of record NC_086324.1, on the reverse strand, counting down.
GCAAATAATGCGTGCAAAAAGGCAATTAAACTTGCTAAACTTCAAAATGAAAAAAATGATAGCTAAAGAGAGCAAAACCAACCCCAAAGCATTTTTTAAGTACATAAATTCCAAAAAACCCAAAAATGAAAGTATAGGTACACTTAAAACTGAAACGGGGGTGTTAGTTAATGAAGACCAAGAAAAGGCAGGAATTCTAAATAACTATTTCTCCTCCGTATATATTAAAGAAGAACCCATGGCAATAGATGTGCAAATGATTGCTACTAAAAACTTGCAGAATAATTGTAATTGGTTAACTCAAGACAATGTGCTGCAGCAACTAAAGAAAGTTAATATAAACAAAGCTCCAGGGCCTGACGGTATCCATCCACGTGTACTTAAGGAACTAAGTGTAGAAATAAGTGAACCTCTGTTTTTAATCTTTCAAGATTCTTTTCTTTCAGGAAGTGTTCCGGAGGATTGGAGGAAGGCAGATGTGGTTCCTATATTCAAAAAGGGTTCAAAATCCTTGCCTGGAAATTATAGACCTGTGAGCTTAACTTCTGTGGCTGGTAAAATATTTGAAAGGTTATTAAGGGATAATATTCAAGAATTCCTTGAGAAGAATATGGTTATCAGCAAAAATCTGCACGGTTTTATGAAGCACAGGTCATGTCAAACTAACTTGATTGCGTTCTACGAAGAAGTAAGTAGAAGTATAGATCAGGGTGTTGCAGTGGATGTGATCTATTTGGATTTTGCCAAGGCATTTGATACAGTTCCACACAAAAGATTAGTGTTCAAACTCAAGGAAATCGGTCTCGATGAAAATGCTTGTTCTTGGGTAGAACATTGGCTTAAAAACAGAATACAAAGAGTTGTCGTTAATGGTGAATTTTCAAGCTGGACAGAGGTGGCAAGTGGTGTCCCTCAGGGGTCTGTTCTGGGACCCCTTCTGTTTAACATTTTTATAAATGATCTTGAAGACAGCATTGAAAGTCATGTTTCAGTGTTTGCAGATGACACAAAACTTTGTAAAATAATACAATGTGAGCAAGATATTACTTTGCTGCAGAAGGATTTAGATAGACTGGAGGACTGGGCACTCAAATGGCAGATGAAATTTAATGTTGAAAAATGCAAAGTTATGCACTTCGGCGTAAAGAATACACAAGCAACGTATACCCTTAATGGTAGTGAATTAGGGATAACAACACACGAAAAGGACTTGGGAATTGTTATAGACAACAAACTATGCAACAATGTGCAATGTCAATCAGCAGTGGCCAAGGCCAGTAAGGTATTGTCATGCATGAAAAAGGGCATTCATTCTCGGGACGAGAATATCATTTTGCCTCTCTATAAATCACTGGTAAGACCACATATTGAATATGCTGTGCAATTTTGGGCACCTGTTCTAAAGAAGGATATCATGGCACTAGAAAAAGTGCAGAGGCGGGCTACAAAATTAATAAAAGGAATGGAACATATCAGCTATGAAGAAAGGTTAACAAATTTAAACCTATTTAGTTTAGAAAAACGTCGCCTGAGAGGGGATATGATAACATTATACAAATATATTCGGGGCCAATACAAACCATTGTGTGGAAATCTATTCACAAACCGGACTTTACATAGGACACGAGGCCATGCGTTTAGACTGGAAGAAAGAAGATTTCGTCTAAGGCAAAGGAAAGGTTTTTTTACTGTAAGAACAATCAGGATGTGGAATTCTCTGCCTGAAGAAGTGGTTTTATCAGAGTCCATACAGATGTTTAAACAGCTACTAGATGCATACTTGCAAAGACAGAATATTCAAGGATATAATCTTTCAATGTAGGGTAATAACTGCTTGATTCAAGGATAAATCTGACTGCCATTCTGGGGTCAAGAAGGAATTTTTTTGTCCTAGCTGCAAAATTGTGCTTCAAACTGGGTTTTTTTTTTTTTTTTTTTGCCTTTTGGATCAACAGCAAAAAACAGGTGTGAGGAAGGCTGAACTTGATGGACGCAAGTCTCTTTTCAGCTATCTAACTATGTAACTATGTAACTATGTATCTAAAAAAGGTTTTGTCCCGTTTTTTTAATGACTGTGCTATTTTCTCTTCTGTGTGTGATTTAGAAGCTCGTATAACTTGCTTAGCCTCTCTCTGACTAATCTTATAGATCTGTCTGTCTTCCTCACACTGTTTTTTTTTTTTTATAATTACTAAATGCTAACTTTTAGTTTTTTACTATTTTGGCCACATCTGCGGAGTACCACAATGGTTTCTTAAATGTTTTGCTTTTACAAGCTAATGCAATTTTCTGTTGCCTTCAGCAGTGCAACTTTTAAATAATCCCATTTCTCTTGGACTTCATTTAAACTGCTCCAGTCTGATAATGACTCCTTTACACATATTCTAATTTTAGAAAAGTCTGTTTTTCTAAATTCTAAATCTTTTGCTTTTGTGTGGTGTGACTCAGTCACTGTTCTTATATTAAACCACACTGACTGATGATCACTGGATTCTAAACTTTCACCTACAGTAATATCTGATACCAAATATATATTTGTCAATAGTAAATTTTGTATGACCTCCTCACGAGTTGGCTCTTCAATGACTTGTTTTAAAGACAATCCCAGTAGGGAGTTTAGAATATGTGTGGTCCTGGCACAAGCAGCTATTTTGGTTTTCTAGTTTACATCAAGAAGATTAAAATCACTCATGTTGAGAACTTCTCCCTTCATTGTCATTTAAGCTGTTTCATCAACCAGTAGATTACCTTACTCTTCTATTTGTCCTGGGGTCCAATAATTCACACCTACACAAGTTACTGTGTGACTACCAAATTCTAAGTAACCCAGATGGACTCTATGTTCGCCTCACTAACTTTTATTAGGCTAGATTTTATGCTATCCTTCACATACAGGTCCATCCACCCCCCTTTCATGCCTTCCCTGTCTTTTCTATATAAAAAGTTCCTTGGTATTTCTATGTCCCAGTCATTTTTCTCATTATACCATGTCTCAGTAACAGCGACTAAATCGACATTATCAGTTGCCATTATTGCCACAAGTTCATGGATCTTATTTCCTAAACTGCGAGCATTTATAGAAATAACTCTAAGCTTATCATTTTTTAACACACTTGCTACATTGCTACAGTCACTTTATGTCCTTGTTTTGCGGGGCAGTTGGATTGATGTTTTTTCACCCTTCTCCCCCCCTTCCTAGTTTAAATATGTTTTAGCAAAGCCTCTGAACTGCTCAGTGAGTACATTTGTTCCCTTTTGAGAAAGATGCTATCAATCTTTTTTGTACAGTTTATTTCCATTCCAAACAGAGCTTCCATGAGAAATGAAGTTGAATCCTTGCTTCCAACACTATTCACCAAGCCACAAGTTAAAGTCCCTAATACGCATCTGCCTGTCATTCTGAGTGTTATGCACAGGCAGAACTTCAGAGAATGACTGTGTGGAAGCAACCTGCCGTATATCATTGGCAAAAACACAAAACACTTTACCTCTGAAACCTCATTGCAAGCCAAGTCATTTGTCCCCTTCTTGCTTTGCTATCTTAGCAATATTACAAATATGTCTCCTGTCTCTGTAAACAGTAGATCCAGGAAGACATCCCACAAGGCCACTATTATCCAGCTCCACACCTCTTATGATAGAATCCCCCAACAACAACTGCTTTTTATCAAATCTCACCTTATCCTTTTTGTCGTTGGCTGCAGTCTTGCACAACTTTGACATAGAGGATTGTGGCTCCACATACTCTGTGCCTGAGCCTGTCTCCATAACACCACTAAGCTCGGTGTCTGAGCTTGTCTACATAACACCACTACACGCCGGGCCTAAACCTGTCTCCACAACACCTCTACACTCAGTGCCTGAGCCTGTCTCCTCAACACCACTACACTCGGTGCCTGAGCTCGGTGCTGAAAATGAATTATGTAGAGCAGGGATAGGCAACCTTTGGCACTCCAGATGTTGTGGACTACATCCCCCATAATGCTCTTACACCCATAATACTGGCAAAGCATCATGGGAGGTGTAGTCCAAAACAGGTTGCCTGTGCCTGATGTAGAGCAACAGTCTGTGCAATATGCCTTTTATCCCCAACTCTAAGTATACCAGATCCTACAGTAATCCATCTGCCATTCATAGGGCCTGAGTTCCAGCCTGAGTTTGTTTAACAGATAATTGACAAATCTCAGACTTCAAAAAAATACAATCTCCTGCCGCAATATAGAGAACTGTCTACAGATTAGAACGCCTACAAATCTCCAAAAAGTGGAACGTGAAACAAATGCATAAAAACTATTACACTGGACTAAGTTTGCCATTTTAATGATGTGAGTAATTTAACTCAACTAATCTTAACTTTTTTTTTGTCCTCCTGAATACCTCAGATTACCTCCAATTTATCTCTAGAATATCTCCAAGCACACACTTTGAAGCAGCACTTAGAGGCAGCAACCAAGCTAAATAATAAAAGCTGTACCATTACCTTTGTTTTAATACTATGATTTGTATATTATTAAATACAATTGTTAACAATATTTAAAAAAAAGTTGGTCATTATACACAGAAATGTGGTTATATAATAATTAAGGCAGAATTGCACACCAATTTTCCACCTTTGGTATGCTTTGCAATTGTTGTCAGTGCACTAAATTTTATTGTTTAATATGAATCTTGTATCTTGCATAAACCATGCCTAATAAATCCAGTCGAACTCATCGCTCTCATTAATGTTCCTCTGTTTCTCTATTCTCAGTTTTCCCACGTGTATAAGTGTTTTTAGAGCACCTCCCCATCTCTCAGTTACCTCTAACCTACACATATTCCCATTCTCTCACAACAATCAACCTACCCCAAATCACTTACCTCCACCTTTAACCACAACTGTCTCCCAATTAAGAAGTAATTACCTATTCCTTAAACCCATTATATATATAAAATATATACATTTATTTTCATTTTTTTTAACCCAAGATTCCAACTACAAAAAGTCTTATACACAAACTCCCATACTCTAAAACCAAACTCTATCCCTAAAAAGAAACTATTACTTCCAGGTTCCATTCACTCTTGTTCTACACCTGGGCACCAACTAGAGCAGGGGTAGGCAACCTACGGCACTAGTGCCATGCACGGCACTCGAGGTGCCTTTGCACGGCACTCAAGGCTGCTAGAGCCAAACAGACTCTGGCCTATCAGGAGTTCCAATAAAGCTTAAGATTTCTGCTAATCCGAAAAGGTGGTGAAGGACAATCCTCAATTTAAGCATTGCAGCACATAGAGGAAATGATCTCAGATCACTTCCTCCCAGCACTTGTGAATGGCAATCCACACAGTAGTAGAGCAGCACGCAGTTGCTGTTGCAGCTCCTGTCCTTGACAAGTACCTGGCCGGCCTGGTCCCCACTGGAACCCATGGAAGCCACCCACACTGCTAGATATACACAGAAATGCATAATAACCGTTCCCTCATACAAATAATACGGACAGCCCACACACAAACATACACACAATCCGCACAAACGCAACACCACTAACAATCCACATACATGCACACTACTCCACATGCAGCCTCTCACATACAATACCCCAAAACAGCCCCACACACTACGAAACACACAATGTGACATATCCATCCACACACACACACAATTCCACAAGCAGCCCCCATACACAGCTTACATTCATAAGTATCATACACAATACCATAAACTACTCATGAACATATACAATTTAATAGCTCATATACGCAGGGCTGCCTTTAACGCGGGGCAAACGGGGAAGCTGCACCGTGAGCCCCGCTGGCCTCAACTATTTCTCACCCCCGGCCAGTAATCCACACACTAAGGAGGCCCACTGGCTGGCCCGGTGGTCTTCTGCCAGCAAGGGTCTGGTTGCGCGCTGAGGCATTTAACAGCGCGAGCGGGCCCCTTGCTTTTCGGCAGCAGGCTGGGAGGAAGGGACGGCCGTGCATCACTTCCACCCACAAAGAGAGGAGCACGCGGGAAAGAAGAGTAGGCAGAGTGGAGGGGGGCTGGCCGAGAGAGCCAGACCCCAATTCCCAACACCTTCAGCCACCAGCAGGAAAGGTAGGAAAACTGGAGGGTGGCCTTTAAAGTGTAAATTTTGTGTGTGTTAGTATGTTTGTGTGTGTCATTATATCTCTGTGTGTCAGTATGTCTGTGTGTGTGTGTGTGTGTCAGTATGTCTGTCAGTATATGTGTGTCAGCATGTCTGTGTGTGTCAGCGTTGGGGTGGAGGACGTGATTGCAGGCCTGGGGAGGGGGGACAGGGTCCAGGGGGCCCCAAACAAATGCTTTGCCCAGGGTCCAGTCAATATTAAAGACGTCCCTGCATATACGCACATATACAACGATACAAAGCAATTACAGTAAAAATAACACAAGCAGAATACGGCAGCATACACACCTCAATTTAAAAAAAAAAAAAAATAGGACCGCACGCTACATGACATCACAATCCTATATCGGCACAGTGCTGCTAAAAGGTTGCCTACCCCTGAACTAGAGCATGATGTCTGCACAGGGATACAACATGACATCCTTGCCCTGCACCATGTAGTGAATATTATTAATTATTATTATAAAGTGATATGGTTGGGGATTGTTTCTCACCCAGGCTCCCCACCCATTAGCAACAGGTGGGGGCCATATGTGATAACTTTTTTCCCCATGCATTAGCGGCAGGTGGGGACACTGAATGATAAGAGAGGGGGGCCTACTGCCCCCCTGCCCATTAGTGGCGGGTTGGAGGATCAATTGCCTCCCCTTGGCTTCTACCCATTAGCGGCAACTAGAGGCCCTAAGTCAGGGCTGCCCAACAGGTAGATCCCCAGATGTTTTAGAACTACAACTCCCATGATGCTTTGTCATTCTAAATGCAGTTGAAAGGCACGCAAAGCATCATGGGAGTTGTAGTTCTACAACATCTGGGGATCTACCTGTTGGGCAGCCCTGCCCTAAGTGATGAGTGGTGGGGCAGGGGCCAGGGGACCTCCGTAATTTTACATTATGGCCCACACCAGCCACCAATAGGTAAGGGCTAGTGAGGGACCACCCATTGACATTCAGCATTTCCTGTGGAGATGCTGAACACATTTGCTGTACTGTGTGTAGCACTGTGATAGGAAGCACCGTGGTTGTCTGAGTGGCTGCCACTAGAGGTGTTATTAGGCAGCAATGTAAACAGTATATTTTATCAGCAAAAGGAAGTGTTTATACTAAAAGCCTGCAAGGACATTCTATAGACAACAGAACCACTGCATTAAGCTGTATTGGTTCTTGTGACTATAGTGTCCATTTAATGCATGTTTGCTTGCAATTAGGTCAATATGAAAATAATAAAACAGCAGGTAGCAATGCAATATGTAATATTTGCAGGCACATCTTGCAGAGTAAAATCTGCACTTGAGGTTAAAACACACAAACAGATTATAAAGTGGAGGAAGTACATGAATCATTGCATTAATTTGCATGACATAAAAGCAGGGAGGCAAATAGTCCAGGGGCTTCAACCCATTTGTAAATTGTTTGGTACCTCGCCTCTATATTTGTTTGCTATTCAAAACCCTGCCTCATGGATGTTACATCATTACATAATTAAGTAATTTTTACATGCTTAAGTTATAAACTGTAGAAATATTTTTTTGTGTAATCGTCAATTGGAGGTGTTAATTTGTTTCTCTTAATATTACAAATAGAAATACTGATACAAAAATAACACTACCAATTGCAGAGTTTCAGAAGACTCATGAATAACATTTATATTATTGAATTTAATTAAAATCAGACAAAGGACCTTTCAGGACACTCAAGGCTGCATCCCCCATATAACACCAAAACCAATAGCTTTATTATGCTTTAATGGGCACACCAGGTGAAGATTCCACGGAGAACCCAAATGGTTGAAAGAAAACATTCCCTTTTTGATTCTTTTGTATGGCATGCAAATAAATCTTCCAGGATATATGGAATGGAGAACATTATGACCAACTTCATGCTATATTTAAAAGTTATAGTTCATTTTCAGGGTTATTCAGTAAACTCAGAATTTGTGCGAATGAAATCAGAGTGGTAAAACTGAGCCAAGAATAGACAAACTGTGACTATGGTTAACTTGGAGAATTTTTCCAGATCAACTATTTTTGCCAAAGTTTATTCATTTTGATTGAAATTAGTGAAAATTTGGAGTTTAATTAATAATCTTGGTTTTGTAGATTTGTGTGCTGTACGTGCTCTGTCTTTCTAGCAGTGTCACAAATTCCAAAACAGTTTATTCTCTCTTATAAAACTGTTGTCTTTGTTTACTGAAAACTTTTTTCCACATACAATACTGCCAAAAAATATCATAAACATTCTCGAAATCCCTAATTGTACCAGCCTTTGCTATTCACAAGCGCTTTCCCAGTGAGTTCAGATTAATACAACACAATTTGTATTTTTCAGGATTTCCCTTCCTTAAGACAGCTGTGTGATCAGAGTCTATCCAACCACAATACCCTATTTCCAGATTAGAAAAACAAAGGAAAACACTGCTAGCAGATGAAGGGAAATAAAAGCTCTTTTGTTTTGTATCATTTTTCCTGTACTAGGGAGTAGTTCAGCCTCTCCCGAGGTACAGAATGTGCGATTTTCTTTTTTGTAACTGAACAAATTTTGAAGATGCGATTGGTTGAAAGCCAAAGTTCCACGGAGTAGAATGTGAACTCTTGACCTATTACCCTCACCCTACTTTATTTTGGCAAAGCACAGATCGTTCTCTATTAATAACACATCATGAAGACAAGCTTTGGAAATATATATGTGGATGCTGAAAAAGTGCTCTATTATAAATATACACTTTCATGCTCGTAGAAGAAATATTTGAGGTTTCCATTTTGATGTAAAGTTTTATTAAGATGCATCACTTCCTATGAAGACATTTGCCTCTTACATGTAAGAATTTCTGAGCTTCTTAATATGGCTCTCGAAAATTGAGATTAAACTGCATTCCTTCGCAAGGGTATCATCATAGTTTGTAATAAAGAGACTAAAAACCAAGTAGGAATCTAGAATTTCCTGTGATGTTATAACAGGATGATATGCTATGACTGTCATGTGGTTTATACTCACTTGTGCAGTTAAAAGATTGCAATTAAAGATCAGATTGATATAGATCTCCGGAAACATAAAATATATAATTCATACATAGTTTACTTTCCTTGTTAATTATGTGTAAAGTTCTAAAAACCCATATATCTGTTAAAAATTACAAGTCAGACTATAGAAGTTATTGATTCTTAAAACCCTAGTCTGAATTTTGGCCACCCTGTATAAACACACTACAGCTTCTTATATATTCACAAATTAACCCCTGTTTTTCTCATTATGAATGTCTGTAGGGACCACATGTCCAAGTTTCGTCTAAAGCCTTGCAAAGTCTAGAGCCCTAGAACCACCACCGCGTATATATATTTATTAAGGCAGAATGCCTGTAGTTGTGGGAGGGGTTTATTATCGGCCTATATATAATCCATAATTCCAGCTTCCTCCTGACATCTGCCCAAGTTTGGAAGATCTGCAGAACCACTACTTCTGGTTCCGGTCCCTCACCTTATTCACAGGATTGTTAGGCCAAAACTCTCTTGTCATCTCCTGCCTCCTTCTGTTCCGTGGAATTCCTCTGCAACTCCCTCTGACCCACCGCAGTACCTTCTTGTCACATGCTTTCTGTGTTGATCTATACTACTACGCTCTGTGACTTACTGCATTCTCTGTTACTCTATACTACTATTCTCAGCCGTGCACAGCATACTGTAATACTCTATACTGCTATACTCTGCAACATACAGCATACTGCCACACTGCTACATACTGCATACTGCAACACTCTGTACATTATATTCTGCTACATACTGCGTTATCTCTTACTACTATGTTCCGCAGATGCTGCGTTACTCTATACTATTCTATTCAGCAACGTAATGCAATATGCTATATTATTTGCATTCTCTGTACTACTTCAATTTCTGACATTTTGCATACTGCAATACTATATGCTTCCTACTGTGCAACATGCTGCACACTGTGTTAATATATACTACTTTACTCTGCAACATGCTGCATGCTGAGTTACTCTATGCTTATATTCTATGTAACTTACTGCGATACTCTATTTCATTATGATCTGCTACATACTGCATAATGCGATGCTCTACAACTCTAAACTCTGCTACACACTACTTTGATCTATACTATTATTCTCTGTTACATGCAGAATGCTGCAATACTTTATACTACTATTCTCTGTGACATGCTCCATACTGCATTACTCTACACCAGTGGTAGTCAACCTTGTCCCCACCGCCTGTTAGTGGGCGTTTCAAGCTTTCATGGTGTGCGGTGGTGGGATTATATCTGTGACCCTTGGTTCCCCAGCACATCCAAGTGCTCCGTGCAGGCACACATCTCTCTCCAGCCATCGAGAAAGACCTCATAAAAACGCCCAAGACACATTGAGTTAACGCCTCTGTTTGCTAAATCTCTCTCGATGGCTAAAAGGAAGCGGGCACATGGCTTTACAACTGATGGAGAACAGACGGGGGCATGATGATGTAACACGCCAGAAGAGGAGGGGAGCTAATGCACTGGATGTGAAAGTAGAGATTGTTAGAAGCGTGGAGTTTATGGTGTGCGGTGGTGGGTTTTTATCCGCGACCCTTGGGTCTCCAGCATAACCAAGTGCTCCGTGCAGGCAAGCATCTCCCTCCAGCCATCAAGAGACCTCATAAAAACGCCCAAGACACATTGAGTGAATGCCTCTGTTTGCTAAATCTCTCTCAATGGTTAAAAGGAAGCGGGCATGTGGCTTCACAACTGATGGGGGACGGACTAGGGCGTGATGATTTAACACGACGGAAGAGGAGGGGAGCTAATGCACTGGATGTGAAAGCAGAGATTGTTAGAAGCGTGGTGTTTAAAGTGGTTGTTGCTAAACTTTGGAAAGCTAAGTTCTGTTATTTTCTGCAGGAAGGAAGGAAGTGTTTTATGTTTGTTTTATTTTTTGTTGTTGGCTAATATTAAAGTGTAGTACCTAGCTCAGCCTTTGATAAAGGAATCCCGTATGCCTGTCCCTGCAGCTGAGCACATTGGAGTCCTCGGTGTGCACCAAAAGGGAGCTGCGGACGTAGATGCGGCGAGGGACCTTCAGGTAAGTGTGGTCGTGACAACAACTCAAGCCTCTGCAACCAGGTGTCCAGGGAGCATCCTGTCCAGCTTTGTGGAGTTCATATCCTGCAGTCAGGCCCCATCACTTGGTGTCCCACACTCGCCAGCTGTGCTGTGGCATGATTGATATCCCTGGTATGATTGATTTCCCTGCCCCTGCACAGAGCCTGCGGCATGCACCAGAGCCGAAGGATGACGGAACTAGGTCACGGTACACGGAGTGACTGACAGGAAAGGAGTGCTCTCTGCTCACCTGCTACAGGTCACCCGGACATTAAGCCCCCTGGGCCGGTGCACCCTCAGAGTGTGTCCTGGATGTAAGTGATGTGTGTGTGGTTAGTGGGCTGAATGTAATGTGTGTGTGTGTGTGTGTGTGGTGTGTGCTAGCTGTATGTGATATGTGATATGTGCAGGCTGTATGTGATTTGTGTGTGGTGTGGGGTGTCTGTATGCAGCTCACTCCTACTTGACTTTCTTAAAGGATGAGGGCGCTATGATTCTTGGAGATCCAATGGGGGGGATCATACAACCTGGTGGTCAACCTGGTGGATTAACTCTATCTGGTGGTCCGGCAGATGTGCTGAGGCCCCTTATAGCCCAGTGGGGGACTGTGAGCTTTACACCACTGGTGGTTCCAGAACTCAGTAAATGCTCACTCTCAGGTAGTCACTCAGCGAGTCAGAGAGCAAGCTGGAAATATCCGGCAGCTGTGCTTTGGCTCACTAAAGAGTGCCGGACTACAAGGGAGCCATTACTGAGGTCTGCACCTATCTGAACTGGAAACTTCACACTGACAGTACTGATCATTCTACCAGTACATCCCTGCCACTTGTCCATGACAGGGCTAAAATAATAAAACAAACTTCCTGCTCATCCACTGCTCAGTGGAGCACCCTTCAAGTTGCGACAAAGACTATACCTGATCTAGGCATTTGGCTCGTACAAGCTTGAAACTCTATTTCCAAGTTAAGTTGAAACGTTTAAGACAAATTGTTTACTCCAAAGGGAATAAAGCCTCAGTAATGCTTGCCTCCAAATTGAGACATAAGATGGCTCAATCTAGGATTGATAGCAGTGAAATAGTACATCCAAAATTAGCAACTTATTTGCATAATACTTATTTGCAGACTACAGAATTACAATCTTAATTCAGACCCAAACATCAGTAAACCTAATTTGGACACAATTAGATGTTTTTTAAATAAAATTCAGTTAATACAAATTTCCCGAGATAAATTGTAGACTCTAAGTGTATCTATAATCCAGGATGAGGTGTTGGAGGCAATTAAAAATACTCCTACTGGTAAGGCACTGGGACCGGATGGTTTTACCATGCATTACTATAGGACTTTTATTAAACTATTTTGTCCCCACACTTGACTGGGCTATTTAATTCATAATGGAATAAAGGTGGTATGCCCGGTGAAGCACTGTGTGCCCAGATTGTGACTCTTGCCAAGCCGGGTAAGTGTCCAAATAAATGTGCTAATTTTAAACTATCCCTATAGTAGTATAAACTCAACAAAACTAAGACACAGGCTTTGCCCTTTTGTGTTCCACAACCACTCATGGATGGTCTGGGGGATGCCTTCAATTTTGAGTGGAGGGAATCACATGTGGCTTACTTGGGCATTAGCTTAACCAAAAACCTGTCAAACATACATGCGTATAACTTGGCAAAAGTATGGCCAGAACTACAGAAGGAGATGGACAGATGGAGGGAGCTGGAGATATCATGGCTGGGTAAAATACATTAATTAAAGATGAATATTCTCCCAAAAATACTTTTAAGAGCCATCCCACTTTCCATCCCACTTTTCTTTTTTAAGAAAATTAATTTGTCTATAATAAAATATATTTGGTCAGGTAAACCTAGTAGGATCAAATTGTCTATACTGCAACATCTCAGAGCGAATGGTGGTTTGGATGTACCTGATTTTCAAATTTATTATTTTGCAACGAATGCCGCACAGGCCTTTAAGTTTAATCTGACTGTCAATCTATCTCAGTGGTTATTAATTGAAAAAGAAAAGTTACTTTCATATTCGATTAAAGAGCAGTTATGGTTACCACGTAACTTGCACCCTAAAATCAAGAAAATACTTCCCACAACCAGGACAACATTAAAGACTTGGGATATAATGTTTAGGCAGATAAAGGAACGGTTTTGTGGTCCAGGGCCATGCCAGTGTCAATATCAAATATGATGCTCCTGGGGTTGATGTTGATTTCTGGGAGTCCATCTCTCTAGATAATCTGGACGATTTTATTTCAAATAATTAATTGTTACCATTTGACAAATTTAGATTAAAACATGATTTAGAAGATTCAGATGCCACTAAATATGATATTGTAGTTACCAGATTAAATGAGATATTTGAAGTCCCAATACTTGACCAAAAATATACTAATTTAGAGAAGTCCCAAATAGAACCAAATTATATTAAAGGAACACTATAGTCACCCAGACCTAAGGGTTATGTAGTGTCAGGAAAATGAGTTTGTTTTCCTGACACTATAGTGATCCTTTAATAACCCAGGAAGGAAACGTACTATATCATTATGTTAATCCTATATTAATGCTAGGCCCCAAACCAAATTGGATTACATAGTCGCATGGGAGAGGGATCTCCAGAGAGAAATGTCTCTTGATGACTGGTTGGTTACCGTATATATACTCGAGTATAAGACGAGTTTTTCAGCACATTTTTTGTGCTGAAAAACCCCCACTCATCTTATACTCGAGTTAATGTTTGTATTATGGCAACTTACATTGCCATAATACAGACAAGGACCGCCGGGCTCATTACAAGCCCGGCGGTCCTGTTGGGGACTGGCAGAGAGTTGTAACTTACCTTTCCTGCAGCTCCTGTCAGCTCCCTTCTCTCTCCTCCGGTCCGGTCAGCTCCCCTGTCAGCTCCACTGTAAGTCTCGCGAGAGCCGCGAGAGACCGCGAGACTTACAGAGGAAGCTGACCGGACCGGAGGAGAGAGAAGTGAGCTGACAGGAGCTGATGTAAAGGTAAGTTACAACTCTCTGCCAGACCCCCCCCCACTGCACAGCCAATCCACTGGACCACCAGGGAATGAGAGCCCCCCTCCCTGGCCAGCTAACAAGCAGGGAGGGGGGACGAAAAATCTAAATAAATAAAAATGTAAATATAAATGTAAATAATAAAATGAAAACAAAATATTAATAATATAAAAAAATAATAATATTAAAATAATAATAATAATATAAAAAAATATATAAAAATGCCCACCCCCCACCAAGGCTCTGCATCACACACACACACACTGCATTCATACTCACACACTGCATTCATACACACACACACTGCATTCATACACACACACACTGCACTCATACACACACACTGCATTCATACACACACACTGCATTCATACACACACACTACATTCATACACACACACACTACACTCATACACACACACAACATTCATACAAACACACTGCATTATTTACACACACACTGCATTCATTATATACACACACTGTAAATAAATATTCAATTAATATAATTTTTAGGGTATATCATTTTATTTAGAAATTTACCAGTAGCTGCTGCATTTCCCACCCTAGTCTTATACTCGAGTCAATAAATTTTCCCAGTTTTTGGGGGGTAAAATTAGGGATGTCGACTTATATTCGGGTCAACTTATAATTGAGTACATAGGGTATTTCACCCAGTATCACCCAGTGTTCGGCTCATTTGGAGAACCACTATAAAGTTTTATATTGATGATGTCTGACTCCATCCAGGCTCCAGAAAATATACCCCAATTCTACAAATCTCTGCTGGCGTGGCTGTGGGCAAACAGGCACATATTCCCATATGTGGTGGCATTGTCCACGTTTATAATTATTTTGGAAGAATATACATACAATAATCAGGGATATTACTCCTTCTGTTGTGACTTTTACTTCAGAACTATGTTTATTCAAGTCATTTCCTGAAAACTTTACCAGAGTGGATAAGATAATGGTAGGTCACGTCTTGATAGCGACCCCTATGGTAATACCACATTATTGGAGGTCTGAAGTAATTCCTGCTATTACAGAGGTATTAAAATTGGCCTTAGGGAATGTGTTATGAGATGCACCTCAGATTGCCATCAAACACAACAGAATCATTAACTTACCACTGGAACATATGGGAGGATAATGTCAAACGAAAATACTCTACATTTTTGCAGGATTGTAGTTTATGTGCCTCTCCTTTTCCTCTTGTTCTGTTTATATAAGCAACTGTTTTTACATTATTTATCGCCAGTACATGAAAAGTGCTTCTACACCTTATTTGACACTATGTAGTGTTTTTCATAAAGCATATGTTATCAATTTTATAATGGATGAATATTTTACCCCTGTTTCTTTTTCTTTGTTTGATTTATATGTTTTATGTATTCCATATATTTTATTCTACAATGATTATTAGTGTTAAAAATTAAAACCTTTCAACACTATGTAGTGTTTTTCATGAAGCATATGTTATCAATTTTATAATGGATGAATATTTCCCCCCCCCTGTTTCTTTTTGTTTGTTTGATTTATATGTTTTCTTTATCTCCATATATTTTATTCTACAATGATTATTAGTGTTAAAAATTAAAACCTTTCAACACTATGTAGTGTTTTTCATAAAGCATATGTTATCAATTTTATAATGGATGAATATTTTTCCCCCTGTTTCTTTTTGTTTGTTTGATTTATATGTTTTCTTTATTCCATATATTTCATTTTTCTTCAATGATTATTATTGTTACAAATGAAAACCTTTCAATAAAAAACATTTGATAAGAATTCAAAAAATTGGGGATACTATGGAAACGGAAAAGGCAGGGATGGAGATTGAACAGTTATATGAAGGTGTAACGGAGGCCTGGTATTCTACAGGTTAACTCCACTAAAGATCCCAGTGAGGCTCAGGAACAAGTAGTAAAAATACCATGAAGTAATAATTCCAGCAAGCAAAGTAATCCACAAATATTCCCATACAGATCCAAATGACTGGACGACATACAGCATCAGGAGCAGAACTGACTTTTAATCCACACAGTCTCCTTATAAAGCATTCTCCCATGCAAAGGAGGGATTCACATTAATCAGTACATTATCCAATAGTGTAACAGTTACCTCCCACACATCTCCTCCCCTCAGTATGACACTTAATCCCATTATATATGCTGTAGTTTTCCCCGAGTTCTGAATGTACCCTAAAACAAGCAGTGATAATAATACTTTGGGTACCCCCTGGTAGCCCTGATCTGGGTGAATAACATATCCAAAATTCCCCCAGATCGGACCAGGGGTTCGGGAGTTAGGTGGAGGGTGTAATTTGACCAACCGCACACGAGGTGGTATCCGAAAAAGGGTTCCATGTGTTTTGGCCCTGCGGTCGGTCTTCGTTCGGGAGGTAAAACACACATAAAATACTGCCATCCACGATTAACCTTGCATTCGTATGAATCCCCTTGTTCGGTACTTTAAACTTACCGAACGGGAGTTACAGAGCCCTGGAGGTCTCAGCGGTGTTCGGGTAATCAAGTGTCCAATTTGAGTTCCAGACACTTGACGACCAAACTCCGCTGAGATTTTCGTGCGTAAGATGGCCGCCGCCACGTGTTTCGTATACAGAACGGTGCCCACCCAGATACATCAATAAAGTACCGATTAACTTGCGGTTAGAGAAGTGTGAAAGCTTAATAAGCTACACACTTCTCTCTGGGGTGGTCTATTGGTTCGGTAGTTTCCATTCGTATGGAGTACGGATGGAAACTACCGAACAATCATACGAATCCTACATACAGTTTAACCATACAAATAGAAAACAACACACAAATTGCAATTTTACTACAGTCTTTTAGGATAGCCCTAGTACCATCCGCTACAGAAGGTATATATAGCTAGGAGGAGCATAGCAAAAAGGGAGAAGGGGTGGGGGGTGGGGATAGAATAGCCATGTGTTGAATATAATTGGAAAGTTTAGCAACCAAATTCTATCTACCAAATCATTAATAACTGTGTACTTGAAATATTGGTCAGAAACATTAAATGACAATAACACAAATTGCATGCACAGAAAATTACAGTGGCAAAGTACAGGTACAAATGGTAACAATTCTATAGTAACATGATAATATGGTAGTAGGGATGTGCATGGGCAGAATATTCGGTTTGGCACTTCAGGACTTTGGGAATTCTAATATGTACTCTTGCAGCCGCTTAGCAGATAATTCCTTAATTTCCATGGTATTAGGGAGCTATCTACCAAAAGGCTGAAATACCTAAATTGGTCTTTCAGTCAAATTTACTAATACTAAGTAAAGATTACTATACCTCGAGTAGGGGCATGTCTAGTAAACAGTGAGCAGTCTGTGGCCCTAAATACCAATAAGGGGGGACCTATTGTTCTCCCCCCAGCCCCCACCCCTGAGCTGTGTAAAACTACACAGAGCACTCTGGTTGGATTTCAAGCCAACCAATCAGAATCCTGTGACAGGTAAATGTAGAGACTAACCTGTCAGTCTCTTCATTTACCTGTAGATCATTCTGATTGGTTGGCTTAAACCAACCAATCAGAGTGCTCTGAGCCTAATTGCAGGGTTGGGCAAGGCTTGATAAGCCTTCCCCCGTCCTGCGGAGCTCAGTCTGCACGGTGCCCTCCATGGGTGAAGATGGATTACTCTTTCAGCATTGTCTGATTTTTTTGCGCTCAGGTTTTTTTTTTTTTTTTTTAAATGCAATGGGTATTATGTTTTTTTATTTGGCCTTTTGGGGGGTTGAAAAAATAAGATTTTAGAAAAAAGAAGACATCAAATGGTAAGTTTTATTTCTTTTTTTTTACAGGTACTTAGTTATTGTTCCACCCTCTCTATTTTAGGGTGAGGAGGGTAGATAGGGGTTTATTAATTTTTGGGGGGAGGGAGTTGACTAGATGACGTGGTGTTTCAAGGAGCACAATAAGACGATACTTGAACAAAAATGAGCTGCATGGTTGAGTAGCCAGAAAGAAGCCTTTACTGCACCAATACCACAAAAAAGCTTGGTTACAATATGCTAGACAACACCTTGACATGCCTTGAACAGGGCCGGATTAACATAGGGGTTGATGGAGCTGCAGCTCCAGGCTAGGGCCCATGGAATAGGCCCATTTAAAACACTCTTAGGTTTGCCACCTGACTGGTATTTTAAGGCACAGACGGTATTTGAGGCTGCCTGGCCATGACGGTATTGCAGTAATACCGGCAATACAAATGCAAACATTTTTCTCAGTATAAACGGAGATTACTCTGCAATACCAGCACCGCCCATTAGGGGTCACTGTGTATGGAGAGAGACAGGGATAGGAAGTTACAGCATCTCCCTGCCTCTCTCTACTCACTGATCCACGGGGGAGCAGCTACACAGCACAGCAGACAGCAGCTCCCAGCCTGCAGAGACAGACTACAGCTCAAGTATGTGAAGGATGGGGGGAAGGCAGCAGGGAGACATGGGGACACTGAGATACTAGAGGACACGTGGGTACACTGAGAGACATAGGGAGACATATTGGGACATGGAGACACTAGGGACACAGTGTCCCCATGTCTCCCAGCCAGTGTCCCTACTGTCTCAGTGTCCCCATGGCTCCCAGTGTCCACATGTCTTCCAGTGTCCCCATGTTTCCCAGCCAGTGTCTCTAGCGTCTGTGTCCCCATGTCTCCCAGTGTATGTGTCCCCATGTCTCTGTGTACCTAGTGTCCCCATTTCTCCCAGTGTCCCCTAGTCTCCCAGTGTCCCCATGTATCTGTGTACCTAGTGTCCCAATGTCTCTGTGTACCTAGTGTCCCCTAGTCTCCCAGTGTCTGTGTCTCCATGTATCTGTGTACCTAGTGTTCCCATGTCTCTGTGTACCTAGTGTCCCCTAGTCTCTTAGTGTCTTCTAGTGTCCCTATGTCTCCCAGTGTCCCTATGTCTCCCAGCCAGTGTCCCTAGTGTATCAGTGTCTCCCAGTGTCTGTGTCCCCATGCACCCAGTGTCCCCATGTCTCCATGTGTCCCCATGTCTCCCAGTATCCCCTAGTCTCCCAGTGTCCCTATGTCTCCCAGCCAATGTACCTAGTGTCCCCATGTCTCCCAGTGTCCCCATCTCTCCCAGTGTCTGTGTACCCATGTCTGTGTACCTAGTGTTCCCATGTCTCCCAGTGTCCAAAATGTCTGTGTCCCCTAGCCTCCCAGTGTCCCTTAGTCTCCCAGTGTCTGTGTTCCCATGTCTCCCAGTATCCCCAAGTGTCTCTGTGTCCCTGGGTCGCTCAGTGTCCCCATGTCTCACTGTGTCCCCTAGTATCCTAGTGACACGGGACACACTGAGACAGGGGGACACTGGGAGACTGGGCGACATGGGGACACTAACACTGTGATACATAGAGACACCGATGCCAGGCTGGTCTTCCAATTCTTTGGATAGACATGCCCCTTTTTGTGCATGTTCGCCCCTTTTTGCAGTTCTGCTCATGTGATTCGTGTCAGTGGCCCACCCTTTTACCCCGCCCATTGACTTCCTGCTTCACTGGACACTACTGTTAGGGGTATGGATTTACTTAAAAAAGATGAAAGCATAAATTAGAGAGAGATTAGCATAGAGTATGTGTTTTCTGATAGCTGCATCCTTTGCGTTTCCCTCCAACACCAACTCCATCAGATACATGATGCTTGAGAGGTATGACTGTTTTAGTGCTTTTGGTCGATAAGATTCTGTAATTAGGCCCCATCATAATTGTCAGCACCAGGCCCACTGGGCTCTTAATCTGGCCCTGTACTTGAAGCATTCATTGTGTTGAGCTATTTCAATGACGTTTGTTTGATTTTTTCATTGCAAACAGCTGAAAGTCTGTAAATTTTGACAATAAGCCTGATGGAGGTTATATAATTTTGATCACAACTGTATATATATATATATATATATATATATATATATATATATATATATATAAAAATATATATATATATATATATATACTGCTCAAAATGCGTTGAAAAATTAGATTTCCATTTTTGTGTGATTTTGTTTTCAGCACATTCAACTATGTAAAGAACAAAGTATTTCAGAAGAATATTTAATTCATTCAGATCTAGGATGTGTTATTTTTGTGTTCCCTTTATTTTTTTGAGCAGTGTGTATATATATATATATATATATATATATATATATATATATATATATATACTTATACACTGACACACAAACTCAACTTTTATTCAGTTATTTCTCTAGTTTCAAGTTTTCTTCCTCAATACAGCCTCATATCATGAACACTTCAGCATCTTCTTAAAAAGATAATGTCAGCGATATGCAGCTTGAAAAAACAAAGTTGGATTAAAGCTTCAGAGTCCAGTCAAGATCGTATAAAAATCAAGTCTCTCCAGTTTTTCTACTAGTTCTGCATTAAACATTTGGTATTAGAGATAGTGTCAGGATGGAATATTGTTAAGTGACAGATTTGAAAAGATATGTATAAAAATAAATCTTGGGTGTTCTGTTTATTTTTTCTTGATAAAAGGATCTGCTGTTTCTTTGAAAACTTCACATCTTCAAGCATCTCAAGAACTGTAACATTCACCACAAGCAGAGCTCTCAGCCTTTAAAAGCTTATATGGCAGTACTCATTCCTTCCAGCGTTTTGCAGTAGAGTTTGGTTGTTTGGGCTGACCTTTAAAAAGGTCTAGAGAAATAATTCTGAAGTGAAGCAAACCTGTAGGGTGTTGTATAGGAAATTCACATCACATCACTTCAAAGAAACATTTAAGTACAGCTAAACATTGTTTAGAAATGAATAGAGAAAAATAAATTATATGTAAGCAGGCATCCAGTGCAAATGGTCAGATTATCTGTTTACTGTGAAACATGAAAATGCTATGTTAGTTCTTTGCATGGACAGGATATAGTTGCATCTAGAAGTCATTCTAAAACATTTTTTTTCCAACACAGAAAAATGTAATATATAAGAGAAAACTTTGGAAAGCTTACAAGCAATGTCCTTGCGTTTTTTTTGTTGGCTATAATTTAGTTTCATTTAGATAAACTATAACTTCCAACCTACAATGAAACAACACCACAAGTTTAATAAAAGACACTAGTGATAAAATTAAAAATGCATATTTTTTTTCATAAAATGATTGTAACGGAGCTCCCTGTACCCCTGGCTGGGTACCTCTGCCAAGGACTGCTTCCTTGCTTGAACAGGGGACAAACCGCAGTGCTTCTGTCCACAGTCGCCGTGGCTTGACTGGGACCCTGGAACCTCTCTCCTGGAGCCGAATGGGGAACTTGCTCTAGCAACCTCCATGCACTGGACGACACTCAGTCCTGGGAGCTCTAGTCCTGGAACCGCTCCCTCCTGGAGCTGAATGGGGAATTCGCTCTAGACACCCCAGGCACTGGACGATACTCAGTCCTGGGAGCTCTAGTCCTGGAACCGCTCCCTCCTGGAGCTGAATGGGGAATTCGCTCTAGACACCCCAGGCACTGGACGACACTCAGTCCTGGGAGCTCTACCGTTGAATCCTTCACACTGGAACAGTGATTAAAGAATAGCCCTTTCCCCTCTCAGCAACCAGACAACACATATTTCTGGGAGTACAAGCTGGAATAAATTTAATGACAGCCACAACTGGCCTTATATGCACTCTCCCCTGTACCTGAGAGTAGACTACAGTAAAAACATACACACGATTACATGGCTTTCAGGTCCAGGACACTTTCAGGTCCAGGACAAAGTGAAAATAAATATTCAATTAGTATAATTTTTTTAGGATCTAATTTTATTTAGAAATTTACCAGTAGCTGCTGCATTTCCCACTCTAGTCGTATACTCGAGTCAATACGATTTCCCAGTTTTGGGGGGTAAAATTAGGGGCCTCGGCTTATTTCCTTCTTCAGTTCAGATAAGGAAATGTGCTGCAGCCAGTCTTTACCCTCCCTTGGTTATTGCCTGGGTATTATAAATTATTGTGCTGCCATGGATGAGGTCAGGAAAACAGAACATGTATTCCTACTTACCGTAATTTTCTTTTCCTGGTCATAGGCAATGGCAGCACAACAATTCTGCCATGGTCTATAACTAGGAAAAGAAAATGACGATAAATAGGTATACATTTTCTGTTACAAGACACGCCGTTGTGAGTATACTGCATAGTTGCTAGATTTAATGAACAAATAAGCTACTATGCACTATGCTTTTAAAAAATAAATAAAAAAATAATATATATATATTTCTGCTCGGGGGAACAAGCAGCTGTATCTTGAGCCTGATATGTTTTACCATACATACAGAGATATGAGACATTTGGTTGTGGTGTGCCGAAATCGATGTATCGGTAGGCCTGTAAAAAAAGAGGGAATGCCTAAAGCAGGTGATTTTTTTTTTAAAAAAAGGAGAGTGGTGGGAGGGACAAGGAGGCGGAGTCTGGAGATGGTAGGGCAGTCCTTATATCTGAAATAGCCCCTCCCACAACTCCAGGCTCCGTTTTTACATTCGTGCTCGGGCCAATAAAAAAGCCATATCTTGAGCCTGATATGTTTTACCATACATACATGAATAAGAGACATTCGGTTGTGGTGTGCCGAAACCAACGTATCGGTAGGCCTGTAAATAAAGAGGGCAAAAAGGATACATGCCAAAATCATTTATTGCAATCAACAAGTATTACAAGATAGAAGTCTTAAAATGCTAAATGTTGGAAAGCTTGTCTAACTTCCCTTTCTGCTTGGGGAATATATCGGCAGTATGCTGCTGACTTCCAGCGTCCCAATGGCTTAATAATATGGACAGGTATGTTCCTGTTGGAAGCCGCTGAGGCCGCCCCCTATCCTGAATAGTGTATGGGGTTGAATCCTAGTCGCATCTATAACATATAACATATAGCATGAATTTGAGAGTGGTGAGAACGGCTCCAAGTAAAGTGAACAAACTACGAATTTAAAGGGCACACTATAAAAGGATCAGAGGACATAAGTCATTGCCCTGTTGTGGTTCTTTATTGTCCCTGTAGCGCGTTATTACTGTTGATTATTCTTGGTTCCGACTTTGGCTATGTTTGACTATTCTGCCTTCTGTACTCCTTTGACTCGACTTCTGTATTCTCGCTGTTCCTGACTTCTGGCTTCCCTGACCTCGGCTTGTTTACTCTCTGTCCTTGTGACGTTATCCCAGCTACTCTAAGGTCCGGTACACATTATTATTTTACTACACACTGTGTGTTGGATCCCTATATATTCCTGACATGTATGTGGCATAGATAGTCATCTAAAGTCTTGACTGGACACTATTTGTTAAACATGGGGTAATATGGGATCTTTATTGTTTGTCCTGATTGACTGGTCTCGGTGTGGTGTGGTGTAGTGAAAGTACATTGTGATAATTGTATTTAGTGCATTTTTAGGCATACACCTAATTCTGTAGAGTTAATGGTAGTAAATTACCTAGGTCTGAGGAACCCATAAAAAGCTAAGTATATAGCTGCTTTTATAACCTTATTGGTATTGGGTTTGAATGGTGAAATGTCCAAGAGATCTCATACTGACAGCAACCAGCACAAGGCATCGGCAAACGTATTGAACATTTTTTGGCTACTCTATGAGCCAAAAGTTAGTCTAGTAAAAAAAATGGAACATGAAGATGCCAAAGAGAAGGGTGTATTGGGAGTAATTTAAAGGCATTAACAATGTCCGTCTTTCTCAATCAAGTCCCAACACAGGCTGATATGATATCCTGAATGGCATTGTCTAGCATGGCATATTTGAGTGAGAATTCTTCTGAAGGGATTTAAGAATTCAAACTGGGGATGGTGGAGGAGTGAGGGCAGAAAGATCTATAATTAATCTTTTTTCAGGGAGTTTTTTTTCTCATGACTATCCCTATTGGATTTGAGAGAAATTGACCTAAAATAAATCCTTGATCCAATTCATGTAGCAAAAGTGTATCGACTGAATCATGGTCATTAATAACCAATTGTAAGTTCTTACATTCCACAATACCTATAGGTAAGGCTAGAATGCCAGTGTGGAAACCGTCAGAAAATCCTGAAATAAAGAATTCCGCTAATTGTGGAGACGGTTATGAAGACAAAAGTTGAGATAACTTAATAACACTGACAAATATAAAGTACAGTTTTGCATGCATTTTATTAGGGAACATTGACTTTGAATGTGCGTGAAAACATTGTGTACAAATATGCAACACATTAAAATTGTTGCATATTTTAGATTTTCCAAGAAACACAATAGGTCTGCCTAGTTTATCCTTCACAACTTTCTCTGTTATGGCTGGTAAACCAGGGGGTTTCTGACCCAAAACAGAGGTGTCATTAGGACAGAGGCTTGTCGCATGAGAGGTTGAGGAGCACACTGCACAGGCTGCTGTCCTGAGGCTAACGAAGCACCTACAGAATACCTCTGTATCAATTTACTCCAGTTTGTGACCATATTAAATTGGGACAGAGTTGCTGCAGCTTGGGCAGAAAATGACCTGTGGTAATCGTAATAAGCGTAGACCACCATATTTGTGCCCCTGGTCCACCAGCATGTGCAAGTAAGTGTCTAATTACTCCCTCCTGTGAGGAAAGTTAGAACAACCTACATCCTTATAAATTCCAAACACCAGTACGAATTCAGGTATAGTAAGTTTCTTACTGAGTATGGGATCTCTGGCCTTCAGGACCACAAACAAGTCACCATAAGGATATGTTTTATTATCCACAATATCCTGGGAAGCGATAAGAAGGGAAACCAAAGTCAAGACCTTGGCTTCCAAGATATCTTTACGGATATGAGGTGGTACCATATGGGCTGGTGTGATCATAATAGTATAAACAGGGGTTATAGGAACTGCAACATTACTCTGTTGTATAGCAGATGGACCAGCTATAATTGGAGCAGCTAACAAAGTGGGGGTCATTGTCAAATTGCCAGATCTCTCAAGTCTATAACTAATTTGGCCCATGGATGACAGGAGCAAAGTCATTGTGGCTTGTAAATCAGCCATGTTGCTCCTGCTAGATCCTTCTCTTGTGCCTGAGTTGTCCGTATTTGTTTGTATACTTCTGAACAATTCAGCTTTCCAGGAAGTTGCAGGAAAAGAAACACTCCTTTTCCTAAGTTCAGCTTGTATGTGTGGAATTGACCATGATCTAATTGATGATGGACTGGCCGAATCTCTTCTTCTATATAGTGTGCCACACCTAGCTGGGGTGCTAGGGAGGGAAAGTTAATCTTCCCCTTCTGGAACTTGCGACATTCTAAAATAAAAATTTAAAATTAGAATATGATCACCTTGGTTACTGGCTGGCTAATTAGTGCCAAGTGGCACTACTAATGTCAAGCGGCTTGAGAGGCTCTTTCTATGCGTTGGATCGAGGGCCGATTTGCCACAGAGCGTTGTGGCGGGATGTTGGACTCTCAGTGATGATTACATGAAAAATAGAATGGGAGTGACAGGTTAGGAGCTCTCTATGCAACTTGTGAGGCAGCTACCTATGCGTTGGAGCGAGGGGCGATTACCTCCGAATATGAGGTGTTGGCCTCGTGGGACCACTATGATGTGGCTTAGAAGGCCTTGAAAAGCTAAATATGGAAACCTATTTCCCTAATAGCTAATAATTACTCTAGTCTAAAGGAAAGATAGATTTGGGTAGTGCACATATGAGCCAATGGGTAAACGTGAATGAAATTGGTGTGCAATAGGCTTGAAGGATCTTTTGACAGTGTACCTAAGGATATTAGGAAGGAAGAATCGTGGCTGAGTAGGTGAAGGAAGCCTTAATATAACAGTGTCTTAAGGAGTAGCGAGCATACCTGGACATGTGACAGATACCATTACTGAAACTTCAGACTTCTCGAGCCAAGATCCAATACATATGACAAATGATAGAACGCATGAACATGAAGTATTTTTCGACAACGTGAAAATGTTAATGGCTTTGCTCAAACAAGCTACAACAGGAATAATGAAATATAGCTAACCACCTATCCAAGTGTAATAGAAGAGATAAGAATAATGTCAGTATGACACCACTCTAGAATCTAAATAACATAATGAGACATGGTGCCATAAGACATGGTTTGTGAACTTGTGCACTGACAATTGATGACATGAGAGATAAGCTTGACAACCTAAGCAGGTTAGTGGATAGGTGAGTGCGCTGGATCTTGTGTATTGTGTATATATATATATATATATATATATATATATATATATATATATACACACATAATATATTTATTTATATATGCACAGTATATATAGAAGTATATATAGAACTATAGAACTGTGCATAGATCAACATCCCACTTGAGTAAAAATCTTATGATGTTAAAAGTTATATGTGGATGTGCCCATTTCCTAAGGGCAGATTGGATACAAAGTTGTGCATTTACTATTTAGTTCAGTTGATAAATTTATGTTCTTCCATACAGGGACAAGCCACATCCAACACCCCAGAAATAGAGATTATAAAAAAAATCATGAGATTATGTCATTTAAACTTCAAATGATCATGTTAACAATTTGCAATAGATATTAAAAGTTTTAAAAATAGTTAATTTGTAGCTTTTTAAAAAATTTGTTATGATATTTTCACCACTAACATTAAGCATCCTATACTCTAATCTAATGCAACCTTGAATGGCATTAATTCTAATAACTACAAACCTTAATCGTGTCACGTGTTTTTGTGTTACGGGTCATTAAACAGAGGTTAGAGTGTCCTTTATCATTCAAAATGGAAACAAATACTTAGAACACATGTCTACTTTGTTAAGGTTTGATTTAATCTACTGTGAATAAGACAAAGGATCTACAAAAACAACTTGAAAAACAAGTTGGGTAGCAAAAGGGAAATTCAATTTAACAAATAATTGAAGATTATATTAGCTTTAGTGTACTAATAAACTTAATTTTAGTAATGACAAGAGGCGAATATTTGCATAACTCTCCTTACTGAAAATTTCCAGCAGCACAGAAACAGAACAACCAATCAGAAAAAAAAATCAATAGATATATAAAATGCTCTGTCTGTGACCTCACTTCCTCTTTCTTTGTAGCGAAAAAACAACAGGTAATAAACACATGTAACGTAACTGTAAACATAAGTCCCAAAAGTTCAATCAAACAATTAATATTTAGATTCTTGATAGATCTCTTGTGTAGAAGCACGGGAAACCGATCTTCCTTTTGAAGGTAAACCAATCACACTGAAAGAAAAATAAAAAAAGTCAAAGGTATCTGAAGTGGCAAGTTGCCCGCATATAATGAACTTTATGATCATGAAATAACACCATATGTATGTTGTGATGCATAGCAACTGATTCAATTAGTCATAGTATTATAGCAATGAGATACAAAATAATCTATTCAGATATAGTTCTCTGAAGGCATAGATAACACCATCACTGTCAAAAAACCTACCATATGGGAGGGCCAAATAAGGTGGGATATATTTGCCTCCTGTCATTACCAAAATTAAGATTCTTAGTACACTAAAGCTAATATAATCTTCAATTTTACCACATGACAGGAGGCTTCATATTTGCATTTTTAACGCTGAGAATTAACCAATGTGAAGGAAGCATGAGATGTCTGATGAAAATAAAACGTCCTGAACGTACTCTTGCGTGTCCAATCCGCACAACACATAATATCGTCAAGAGAAGCTCCTGCCGATAAAGCTTGTGAAGCGGCCACACCTCTGGGCCGAGTGGGCCCCAGAACAAGGTTCAACGCCAGCTAACGATAAAAGCCAGCAGACCCATCTGGCCAGTGTCATCGTAGAGGTCCGTGAGGTTTTACGTATGAAATCAGGAGCTGACCTGCCGAAGTAGTTCGGAGGGGAGCTGAGATTTCGGTATATCTCATTAATGTCCTGACCACACATAACTTGGGGTCTGTCACAAAATATGGATAGAAAACCGAAGAGGAGTCTGACTTAGTCCGACGCGATATGGAAAAAGGAAACCCCTTCTGGTGTGAGGGAGAACCCCTGCACGTCGAACGCTCTAACATCTGCCACCCGTCGAAAGGAGACGAGACATAACAAGAGGGTCAGTTTGGCTGAAAGTTGTTTCAGCGAGAGGTAACGATTGTCCGCCCATTCTCTAAGGAAATTCAGCACTACATCCACATGCTATAGGCGTGAGTATTTCGGTGCTGGAGGCCTTGTCAATTTGGCACCCCGCAGTAGCCGACAAACCAGTGGATCTTGACCCACCAGGATGTGTGCCACTGATATGGCTGGTCTGACCACGTTGAGGAATCAGTATGATCTACCCAACGAACACAGATGAGACAGGTAGTTCAGGATTAGTTCGACAGGGTGGAAGTAAAGGGATTACACCAATTACTCCAGGCTGACCATGCTGATATATAGCATTTCTGGTGCCAGGAGCCCATGAGTCCCATAGGAGGTCTTTAGCTGATTGTGATAGGCTGTGGACCGACCAGGATCCCCTGAAATCATCCAGGCCACTAGGTCTAGGTTCCCTTCTAGGACGAGGGTGTCGGCTTCCTCTCGTGATCCCGTCAGAAGTAGAGGGAAGGTTGACAGTAGAAGCGGGGTCTCGTGAGACATCTCCAGAAGGTCTGGAAACCATGCTTGACTCTGCCAGAGTGGGGTTATGAGAAGGAGTGATATCCTGTGGGTGTGTGTGTACCGAAGCACCCTTTCTATCATAAAGAATGGTGGGAACGCATATGCCCTGTGGTTGGGCCACGTTTGCAGGAATGCATCCACTGCTTCGCAATTCAGATACGGGAGCCAGCTGTAGTATCTCGGAAGTTGGTGGTTGGTCCTGGAGGCGAACAGGTCTAGCAGTAGTGGGTCTTTCCACTGTTTTAGTTCCTGGAATATCGAGGTGTTGAGTTGTCAATCGCTGTTGTCTCGCCAGTGGCGCGAGAACCAATCCGCTGGCAGTTTGAGATTCCCGGTAGGTATTCTGCCCGTAGTGTGATGTTCCGTGATAGGCAAAATTTCTAAATGTATTTTGTGGCCTCTGTGAGGGCTCGTGACCTGGCTCCATCGGGCGCTTGATGTACTCTAGCGCCAGGTTATTGTCCATGCGGAGCAAGATGCAGCAGTTCGACATGTTTTTGGCTAGACTGCGGATGGCGAATGATCCAGCGATCAGTTCCAGGCAGTTGATGTGTAGGTCGGTCTCCTCGCCCTGCCAAGGGCCCCCTGTGGAGGTGTCCGATTAGTGGGCGCCCCAGCCCCATAAGCTGACTTCCAACTCCACGATAAAATCCTGGGAAGAGCCAAAGATCGCTTTGCCATTTCAAGCTTGTATCTGCAGTAACCACCATCGAAGTTTTGTACTCACTTCTGCTGACAGTGGAATCCAGTGGTCGTTTGAGTGACCGGTGCATAGGTATATCTGCTGCATGGCTCTGTAGTGTAGTGGAACCAGGAATATCGCTTGTATGGAGGAGGAGAGGAGTCCCACAATCCAGGCGATCATCCTGAGAGGGATCGTATCCATCTTTAGTACGCGTCTGATTTCCTTCCTTCCTTCGGTTCCGCTGCCGACCAGCCCTCCCAAAAACACTTAGTCCGGTAGCGGTGCGGAAAACTTGTTTCAGCGAGGTTTGGGCCTTATTAAGTGTGGTGAATAAATTCACGTGCTTCTTGAGTTCTGAAATAAACGTTTCGCCAAATAGTAGGCCTTGTGATTCTGGGCTGAATTCTTTCGTTCCTAAGTCCAGGAGTTTGATGTCAATGCAGACCAGTGCAGATTTGCGTCTTTCTGCGCATAGTGTGGCATTTGCGTTGCCAGGAGGCATATCAAGCATTGAGCCCAGATCTGCAAAATAGAGCTTCTTCGCAATTGGGCCGAGTAAGTCAAGAACCTTATCTTGTGCCGCCTTCAGGCCTTTCTTCACCCCTTTGCGTGAGTCTTGTCCTGAGCGTGACATGAATACTACCACAGTGTTGTCGAACTCGTGTGTAACTGCCACTTTTTCTGGTAGCAGTGGCCTGGGGCATTCGGCCCTGAGGCGTGCGCTGACTTCCTTCTCCAGAGGTTTGCGCAGCCAATAATGCACAAAACATGCTAGGTGGCTCCATTCTGAAGACCATGGGTGCCGGATGTTGCGGGGGTTGAAGAGTGGGGCCCCTTGTTCGTCCAGGAACGTTTAGTCTTCGGCCATTACGGTTTTAGTGCCGCTTGGGCTATCTCTGCTTCGGCCGTCATCACCGAGTATGGTTTCCTAACTTACTTTGAGGAAGTGTGGGGTAGGTCTTGCCATTCTTCTTCCTCCGATGGTGAGCCGTCTTCTTGCCACTCATCAACCACGTCCAGAGTGCGTGGTGGGTAGTAATCTTCCTCGTCGGAAGATTGTGGAGGGTGGGGTTTGGATTCCCGGTGTTCCATCCGTTTGGTCCGTTTGATGGGCGTCTTGCCCTTGACCTTCGTGGCAGGGGGGCTGGAGCCCTTCCATTGCCATTTTGATTTGGAGACTTCTGAGCCTGAGGCCTCTATCAAGTCTGAGGGGCTTGCATCCCCGTGGGTTTGGGGCAGAGCTCGTAACAGAGCCTTCTCCACTGAGGCCGCTACTGCGGCGTTTATCATTGTTTGGAAATCCTGGGTATATTGTTGAGTGTCCTCCATGATTCGTTCCCGTCCTGTTGGGAGATAGTGACAGCCAGTGGGAGTAGCGGTGGAGGGTCAGCACATATGGGGGCCAGACTCCTGGTACAACTGGGAGGTTAAACGGCTTGAATTGCCTGTTTTAAATTGTATGAATATTTGTGCCAAGTTTTATAGGGGTCACCTTTATTAGTATAATCTGACTATTGAGAGCCGTGGTGCAAGCATGATTGCCCGGTAGTGGTGTAAGTCTGATTAGCCGGGTTCACCACAGTTGTACACCAGAGCTGTATACACAGTTTTTAAACAATCAGGGTTACTCCAGAAGCGTGTGGGGGCATGTCCCCTAAGTTCTGCAGCTGCAGGACCCTCGTGCATTGGGCTGGGGTTCACCCCAGGTGGTGTGCCATGGTAACCCAGGGACACCCATGTTACAATTATTGGCACATTACAGGCATTGCATGCATATCTGGGGGGTCACCCCAGGTGGTGTGCCATGCAAAATACCCAGAGGACACCCACGTTTAATATGTAACTAGGTACAGCAAATATATATGTATCCCTTTGAAGGGTACTCTGCAATACACTCAGTTTCCTTAATGATCCTGCATGCAAATCATCTCCAGCAAGTGGAATTATACTGTTGCTTTAATGCAAAACTGACAGGCAGTGTTTAAAACATCCATATATGTAAGTGGTATATCAGGTTGAGTTGAGTTGATTTACTGTGAGAGGAAGTCCTGAGAAGAGAAAACCAATGCTAAGGTGCAGATCGGGTGATTCCCGATCTGCAGAGGAGGTAGGAAAAAACAATCCGTCAAGGATCTCGCAACCCGCAAGATTCAATATGGCCGCTGTTCGCGCGCAAAGTCAGCCACGTTCCCGCTCGTTGCGGACCCGTTGCTGAGTGCGAAGAAGCAACCCGTTCTCCCTCCACCCCGTCCCCACACAGTCCCAGCACAATAGACAAACGTACAGCAATAAGGTCCACGGCGCGGGTGCGGCACTGACCGCCGTGATGCCCGTGGACCGGGGAGAGGGGAAAAAACGCCTCGGGCAATGTACAGTTATTAATGGGACCATGAATGAGACCCTATAAGATGGAAAAACATTCAAGGAGGGACAGGTATAAGAGAGCTAGGGACTGTTAAAGAAACAAGTTAGGTTAGAATAGGATAAAACAATTACAAACAGTCAATACAATGAAATAATCAGGAGAGGCAAAATACTCTGACTTATGCCAGGCTGGAGCAGCAAAGAAAAAGGAAGTGAGGTCACAGACAGAGCCTTTTATATGCCTATTGACTTTTTTTCTGATTAGTTGTTCTGTTTCTGTGCTGCTGGAGATTTTCAGTATAGCGAGTTATGCAAATATGAAGCCTCCTGTCATGTGGTAAAAATAAAGTTTATTGAAAAATTATTTGATGGTGATACTGAATATAAAAATAACATGGTAATTATGCAGTACTTGTGCTTCTCATAGAAACATTGCTATGATAATTATCCACTTAATACGGAACTATGTAGACACATTAAAAATATATATGTACACCGGCAGACCTCTCCCGCAGCTACGCATTAAACTATACACCCACGATCCAGAAAATCACACACGACAGACGCTTGGCAAAACATGCCAATATCCTGGCTGGGTAGATTGGCATCAGTCAAGATGAACGTTCTACCCAGACTCTTATATTTGTTCCAAACCCTCCCAATTCCAATTCATAGCACAGACTTCAAATCACTGCAAACCAAAATTGATACATTTATCTGGGCAAACAGACGCGCCAGAATAAAAAGACAAACCTTATACGTACCCAACAGAGCGGGGGGCCTGGGCCTACCACATCTTACCCACTATTACAGGCAGTGCAACTAACTCAAGCTCAAAACTGGCATGCCCCATACAGAGACAAAAGATGGGTAGACCTCGAACATGATATTTTCGGCAGAGACTTCCCCTCCTTGTGTATATGGCTACCCAAATCAGCGAGACCCCCCTGCCCCAAACATCCCCCGCAATCCTCAACACAATCAAGATATGGGACAAAATAACCCACAAAAGCAAACTAACAACACAACCCTCACCACTGACACCACTGCTCTGCAACACGCAATTCCCACCAGGCATGACACCAAAAGATTTTGCCCTCTTCGAGGAAAACTACCTCAAAAGGCTATATCACTTCTACAGCAACCAACAACCAACACCTTTCACAGACCTCCCACAAACCACACCATATCGCACCTTCAACATGTTCTGCCATATACAAATCAGACGTTTCCTAGAACCGCCGACAATCAAACAGGCCGGCACTAAGACACTCACGCCATTCGAAAAACAATGCCTACAAACACCAACACAAAAGGGCCAAATATCGTCACTATACACCCATATAATACAAAACATCAAGGACGGAGCACTCACGTATGTGTCAGCTTGGGAGAGGGACATAAGGCCGGCAGAAGACCTATCCGACTGGGCCGACAAATGGGAAGCTACAGTTACCACTTCCATATGTGTAAATCACAAAGAACAGGCCTACAAGACGCTTATGAGATGGTACCTCCCCCCTAAAACTTAAACAGATGGGCAGGTCAGACAACGACTTATGTTGAAAAGGCTGCGGGCACAAGGGCACATACATACACGCGTGGTGGGAATGCACCCACACGGCACAATTATGGCAACAAATAGCAACCATGGTCTCACAGATCCTTCACTGAAAACATACCACAAGACCCATGGCTTCTATCCAAACCTATGGCCGGCACACCAAGAGCCCCAAATAAACTAATCGCTAAAATTGCGCTAGCCACCAGGAGAGCAATAGCTGAAAATGGGGTAAGCCCAGACACACCGACAATAGACACAGTAAAGCAGAAAATAAAAGAGGCCATTAAAATGGATGAAATGTCCGCAATGGTCCATGACACGACCAAACATTTTCATAAAATCTGGGATCCCTGGTTCTATGAATTCCTGCTATTAACCTAAAACATTATAGACCCAACGCCACACAAAGACGCACCACGGAAACATCAATCACAAACACCACACTGACCAAACCTCCCCACTGGCCTCCCCACTTACCCCACACACTCATACACATCCTACCCTTCGAACTCAAATCACACCCCACACCAACACACGCGAACACACCTCCCCACAATACATCCACAGAGGAAAAACCCAAACCACCACACCGAAAATATTAGCATCACCCACAGAAAGTCCGACAAAAACAGGGGAAAACCGCAAACCCCAAGGTTGCCAAAAACAGGCCACCCCATATCACAAAATTACAACAAGTTCAGGGGAAAAACAAAATCAAGATAGAGAACCACGTAGGTTACCCACAGAACAATGAATTGCCAACTAACACCAAACAGGGGGACAACGCCCTCATCCCGCACTACACAAAAACCCCGACCACAATAACAAAGACACTAAGGTGAAAAAAGGATGATACCTATACAGAATGACGGATTGTAATAACTATCACATGTTTTTGCGATGAATATTGAATGACACATGCTGATCCCCCGTTTCTTTTCTGTACCCCTTCCCCCCCAAAAAAAACAAAATCTTGCAAAATAAAGAATTAAAAAAATATATATATATATATATGTACAGGTGATACTCGAAAAATTAGAATATCGTGCAAAAGTTTATTTATTTCAGTAATGCAATGTAAAAGGGGAAACTAATATATGAGATAGACGCATTACATGCAAAGCAAGATAGTTCAAGCCGTGATTTGTCATAAGTGCGATGATTATGGCTTACAGCTCATGAAAACCCCAAATCCACAATCTCAGTAAATTAGAATATTTTGAAAAGGTGCAATATTCTAGGCTCACAGTGCCCCACTCTAATCAGCTAAGTAAGCCATAACACCTGCAAAGGGTTTCTGAGCCTTTAAATGGTCTTTCAGTCTGGTTCAGTAGGAATCACAATCATGGGGAAGACTGTTGACCTGACAGTTGTGCAGAAAACCATCATTGACACCCTCCATAAGGAGGGAAAGCCTCAAAAGGTAATTGCGAAGGAAGTTGGATGTTCCCAAAATGCTGTATCAAAGCACATTAATAGAAAGTTATGTGGAAGGGAAAAGTGGGGAAGAAAAAGGTGCACAAGCAGCAGGAATGACCGCAGCCTGGAGAGGATTGTCAGGAAAAGGCCATTCAAAAGTGTTGGGGACTTTCACAAGGAGTGGACTGAGGCTTCAGATGTCGTATTCCTCTTGTCAAGCCGCTCCTGAACAACAAACAACGTCAGAAGCGTCTTACCTGGGCTAAAGAAAAACAGACCTGGTCTTTTGCTCAGTGGTCCAAAGTCCTCTTTTCTGATGAGAGCAATTTTTGCATCTCATTTGGAAACCAAGGACCCAGAGTCTGGAGGAAGAATGGAGAGGCACACACTGCAAGATGCTTGAAGTCCTGTGTGAAGTTTCCACAGTCTGTGTTGATTTGATGTTGATCCACTGTGCTTCATTAAGTCCAGGGTCAACGCAGCCGTCTACCAGGAGATTTTGGAGATTTTGGAGATTGACTTCATTTTCCAGCAGGACTTGGCACCTGCCTTTACTGCCAAAAGCACCAAAACCTGGTTCCATGACCATGGGATTACTATGCTTGATTGGCCAGCATACTCGCCTGTCCCGAGCCCTATAAAGAATCTATGGGGCATTGCCAAGAGAAAGGTGAGAGACATGAGACCGAACAATGCAGAAGAGCTGAAGGCCGCTATTGAAGCATCCTGGTCTTCCATAACACCTCAGCAGTACCACAGGCTGATAGCTTCCATGCCATGCCGCATTGAGGCAGTAATGGATGCAAAAGGGGCCTAAAACAAGTACTGAGTCCATATGCATGCTTATACTTTTCAGAGGTCCAATATTGTTCACTCCTTGTTTTATTGATTGCATGTAATATTCTAATTTACTGAGATTGTGGATTTGGGGTTTTAATGAGCGGTAAGCCATAATCATCGCACTTATGACAAATCACAGCTTGAACTATCTTGCTTTGCATGTAATGCGTCTATCTCATATATTAGTTTCCCCTTTTACGTTGCATTACTGAAATAAATGAACTTTTGCACGATATTCTAATTTTACGAGTATCACCTGTACAAGCAGGCATAACTCAGACACACACAAACACAACACCCTCTATCAGCCGTATCCCACTTTTTTCCTCGGCTGTCCCAACAAACATTAAGTTCACTTGCACTGTGTGAATAAATACATTTCCCCATGCACTAATGTAAAAAAACACCCACATTTTTTTACAATGAATGTAGCATTGAGCAGAGTTTGTGCATCTAAATGTAAGCATGGGTTTTTGTATGGAAAATGTGTGAGTGAATGTAGGGGTGTGTAGTGTTGGCGTTTGAATGCAGGCATGCATTTGTGTGTAGTGTTGGCAGTATAGGGCAGTGGTGTGGTTATATCAAAAACATGGTGATGTTTTAAAGGTGTGTTTGTTTGTAGTGTTGTTTGAATGCAGTGGTGTGCTTGTGTGTAGTGTTGGCAAAATGCTAAGATGTATGCACATATACCCATACACAAATATATACACACAATCAGACAACACATTTGCATAGAATTCATACTAGCCACCCAGATTTCCTGTTCTGCGCTGGCTGACACCTTTAAACTTCGATCTTTGTTTAGCAGATAACTCCTCCATTTGATATCCCTATGTGAGATTGCCATATTTAGAGCACCCTAATTTGGCATATTTAAATATGGAAATCTCACATAAGAGCATTAATTTAGGGAATTATCTACTAAACTGCTAAAAGATAAAAATTTAAAAGCCTTTTACTTAATTTTAATCTTTCAGTTGTTTAGTAGATAACTCCCGTATTTGTTATCCTTATGTGGGATTGACATATTTAAGGACACCAAATAAGGGAGCTATCTACTAAACACATACACATTTATATACACACAGACTTGTACATCTGTGGTTGTGTGTGTATATAAATACACACACAATCCCAGACATACACCTAATCACAGACACACAATCACAATAAACACACACTTAACGACAGAGATACACACAATCACAGACACACACAAACATCACATTCTTACACACATTTAGTAATTAAGATTTCCACCCAGCTTCCCTACCTTGCTCTTGGATCTTCCCCATGGTGATTAACGGTTGCTGCTGGGCGCTCTTCCTGCACAGCTCACTTGTGCTCCCAGTAGTGATGACGATGCCATCTTATCCCAGCTGCCGGTTCACTGCAGGGCGCGCACTAACCTCACTGCCTCCCAGAATATATCTGTCCTTGTCCCTTGTGTAAAAAAATGTGTTTGTGACAGCGTATGTATGTGCATTGTGTGTGACTGCATATGTAATTTGTGAATGTGAGCCTGTGTGTAATGTGTCTATGTGACAGTAGGGGAACAGTTGTATGTGCCCGGGTGGGTCGGAGTAGATTGGGGTCTGGGACTTCGTGTGTGATATTGCATGGGGGAATAGGGCAGGGAGGGTGAGGTTATAATGGCACGGAGGGTGGGGGATATAGGGCAGGGGGTGGGGTTATAATGGAAGGGGGGTTATAGGGTGGGGGGGTATAGTAGTACCTTACCATTTAGGAGGGTGCAGGATCAGCAGGGTCTGTTTCACCATTTGGTGGCTGCTCTGGGGTTATAATGGCAGTGAGGTGGGGTATAGGGCGGAGGGGTGGGAGTATAATGGCAGGGGGGTTATAATGGCAGTGAGGTGGGAGTATAGGGCAGGGGATGTGGGGGTAAAGGGGTGGGAGTATAATGGCAGGGGGTATAGGGCAGGGGGTGTTATAATTGCAGGGAGGTGGGGGTATAGGGCAGGGGGGATTATAATGGCAGGGAGAGTGGGGTATAGGGCAGGGAGGGTGGTGGTATAATGGCAGGGGGTATAGGGCAGGGGGGTGGTGATATAATGGCAGGGGGGTATAGGGCAGGGGAGTGATATAATGGCAGGGGGTATTAGGCAGGGAGGGTGGTGGTATAATGGCAGGGGGTATAGGGCAGGGGGGGTATAGGGCATAGGGCAGGGAGGGTGGTGG
The DNA here is from genome assembly GCF_036172605.1 of Pelobates fuscus. Lineage (NCBI taxonomy): Eukaryota > Metazoa > Chordata > Amphibia > Anura > Pelobatidae > Pelobates > Pelobates fuscus. Next base: position 96,824,803 of record NC_086324.1, on the reverse strand, counting down.
TATAATGGCGGGGGGTATAGGGCAGGGAGGGTGGTGATATAATGGCAGGGGGTTATAGGGCAGGGAGGGTGGTGGTATAATGGCAGGGGGGTATAGGGCAGGGGGGTGGTGATATAATGGCAGGGGGGTATAGGGCGGGGGGTGATATCATGGCAGGGGGTATTGGGCAGGGTGGGTGATGGTATAATGGCAGGGGGTATAGGGCAGGGGGGGTGGTGGTATAATGGCAGGGGGGTTATAGGGCAGGGAGGTTGGTGGTATAATGGCAGGGGGTATAGGGCAGGGGGATGATATAATGGCAGGGGGGTATAGGGAGGGGGGTGATATAGTGGCAGGGGGTATAGGGCAGGGAGGGTGGTGGTATAATGGCAGGGGGGTATAGGGCAGGAGGGGTGATATCATGGCAGGGGGTATAGGGCAGGGAGGGTGGTGGTATAATGGCAGGGGGGTATAGGGCAGGGAGGGTGGTGGTATAATGGCAGGGGGGTTATAGGGCAGGGAGGGTGGTGGTATAATGGCAGGGGGGTACAGGGCAGGGCGGGTGGTGGTATAATGACAGGGGGTATAGGGCAGGGGGGTTGTGATATAATGGCAGGGGGGTATAGGGAAGGGGGTGATATAATGTCAGGGGGGTATAAGGCAGGGGGTGATATAATGGCAGGGGGTACAGGGCAGGGAGGGGTTTTAATTATAGGGGGGTATAGGGCTGGGGTGGTGGTGATATAATGGCAGGGGGTATAGGGCAGGGGGTGATATAATGGCAGGGGGTACAGGGCAGGGAGGGGGGTTATAATGGCAGGGGGTATAGGGCAGGGGTGGTGGTGATCTAATGGCAGGGGGGTATAGGGCAGGGGGGGTGATATAATGGCATGGGGTACAGGGCAGGGAGGGGGGTTATAATGGCAGGGGGTACAGGGCAGGGAGGGGGGTTATAATGGCAGGGGGTACAGGGCAGGGAGGGGGGTTATAATGGCAGGGGGGTACAGGGCAGGGAGGGGGTTATAATGGCAGTGGGGGGGTATATGGCAGGGAGGTTATAATAGCAGTGTGGGGTGGGGTATAGGGCAGGGAGGGTGGTATAAAAGTTACTTACCATTTGGCATTTAGGAGGGTGCATGGGCAGCAGCTCCTTCCCAGGCAGGCAGCAGGTGCAGGGGATCTGTACAGAGTGACCGCGGGGGAGCAACCTGGCTCTGCGCCCCCTGCTGGTACACTCCGAAATAGCCTCCCTGCAGCTCAGTGTGTGAGTCAGAACACAGGCTGGGAATCCCCTCCTTGTGCTCTGATTCACAAACTGAGCACCGGTCTCCCGGAGCTGCCGGAGAGCAGGAGGTACAGAGCCTGGCACCCCCCTGCTGAGTGGCACCCGGGGCGGACCGCCCCCACCGCCCCCCCCCCCCCCCCCCTTAGTACGCCACTGATGCTGAGAATGATAGGTTATGGTGCTGGATGGCTTGAGGCAAATGACTCAAACAGCAATCTAGGAGGCAGACAACTCCCCCCAAATTTTTTGAATTTTGTTACTATTATTTTTGTGGTTATTTTCTTACACTCCTAAATTCCAAAATGCTCTACACTTTCATTTCAATTGGTGTGACTGTGAGTAGATATCGGTATGACATATTTTGTTTGAATGATATATGCTTATATGTATGACATTTTAATATATTTCCAAGAGGCAGTAAATTAAACACAGCAGAAAGGGTTCACAATTCTTCACCCCGGCTGGGTTATTAAGTCAAGTCTAAATTGCCCCATGCCAAATGGGGCAAAACCATCCGGCTGCATATGAGCCATTTGGAATGCAAAAGCCAGAAATGTTTCTTATTATTTAACAATGTATGGGTTTTCAATTTGGTCTGGATTTTGGCCAGACCAAACACTGACTGCTTCAAATTCTGGCTCTCATGCTTCATATCCAAACCCAGATTTTAAAAAAAATGTAAAAAATCTGAACTACATGCATACTGGCAGCACTAGCACCAGCAGGAAAATAGGTAAAAATCCTTGGTGGCTCAAGAGTTAATTATGTAACATTGGCACTGCACTTGAAAGCCATCAGCCACATTAAATAGTTAATAAATGTATAAAAACACTATGGCGGGGGGGGGGGGGGGGGGGTTAATAAGGGACATATGCATTCTTATTCCCCCACCTACTGTGCATTATGTCGTTATTACTCTCACTGTAAACTCAAACTGTAAACTCACACAAGTAGGACACTGTTGTTTTCTACCAGTTTGCTGTTCTGTAAAACTTTGTGTTATGTTTATTTAAACTTCAACTTGCCTGGATCACTATTCTATTACAAAGCACTTCAGAATATACTGGAATATTAAACAATTGTGACACTTAGCTCTCTTACTAGAATGGATTGATGAAAGTGTAAATCAAAGTGTAAATCATGATCTATGAACCCTTTCAGCATCATAGAACAGGAGATCATGACTAGGTAACAGGAAGGTTCACACATCTTTTGCATTATTTGCCTGGGCCGCCATCAAGTATAAAGCCAAGAATATGTGACAGAATATGTGACAGATGGCCAAAATGCTGGGTTAATGATGGTTCATGCTGCTCCCCTGCATGCTACCTGATTCCTCCCCTAATCCTGTCCTCAAAGACATCTCTTTTTCTTCATTGAGGGGGACTGATATCATTGGAGAAAGATTGAGCTGCATGGAGAACTTGGCCTCAACATAGGATCACAAGTAAGTTTTGTTTAATTTGTTTAATTTATTTTAAATAGTGGGGACAATGCCAGTAAGGTGTAATGGGAACAGGGTAGACTGGCAAAAATCCTGACCTGTCCCACTACTTCTTCTGCCCTTCTCCACTGGCACTAGACACAACCACAACCACCATGCATCTTCAAAGTAAGGTCTTGTCCCCTACCCACTAAACAAGCAGTTATCACCTCTTTCGACCACTTTTTCTTCATTCAATTCCCCTGAGAAATACAGAGACCATCTTTACAAAGATGCTTATGGCTCAAATGCCCATGTGATTAGTCTTTCAACACACAGGACCAAAGATTCTGTCTCGAAGGCCCCAAATAACAGAGACAACACTACTGTTCAGAATGGCAAGTATATCCCAAATACTTGTTTCATCAGAACTAGCCTCCAGGAACACATCATTCAACACAAACACCAGATGCAGATATATTCATATTCCCAATCTTAAAGGATCACTATAGGGTCAGGAACACAAACATGTATTCCTGACCCTATAGTGTTAACACCACCATCTAGCCCCCTGGGCCCCTAATGCCTCCAGAAATATAGCAAAATCTTACTGTATTGAACTCTGAAGCTGTAGATCTGCATGCGGTTTGTCTCAGAAAAACAAGCAGCCTGCTGACATCATCAGAAGTGGTAGCCTGATCCAATCACAGTGCTTCTCCATAGGATTGGCTGAGACTAACAAGGCAACGAGGCAGATCAGGGGCAGAGCCAGCATAATTCAAACACAGCCCTGGCCAATCAACATCTCCTCATAGAGATAAATTGAATCAATGAATCTCTATGCGAAAAGTTCAGTGTCTGCATGCAGAGGGAGGAGATACTGATTTTTTTGGATGCATTTTAGGCAGCCATGACCCAGGAAGGATCTCTAAAAGCTATCTGAGGAGTGGCCAGTGAAGTTATCACTAGGCTGTAATGTAAACACTGCATTTTCTCTGAAAATACAGTGTTTAAAGCAAAAACCTTGAAGGTAATGATTCATCTCACCAGAACAAATTCAATAAGCTGTAGTTGTTCTGGTGACTATAGTGTCCCTTTAAACATTCTCACAACAATGGAAATAGAGGACTTCAATAGCAGTGACATGCTCAAAAGGCCTACCTGTTCTGTAAACATTATTTATTAAAATACTCATTTTGGCTGAAGTATCCTTTTAAATATGAATTCCACAATGTAACTGTGTGTGTTTACCCACATGCAGGCAATATGGCTTTAATTCAATCTATTATGCACCTCTATTACATTTTCACATGCAACATCTTAAAAGTGACACCTGCTTGAAGAGCTGTAACATCCACTTATTTATCTCTGGAGACAGATCCTTTTCATTACACTGTCTGGATTCAAGTAATAGATTTCTGTTTGTCCCTCCTGAATTACTGACATTTTTCATTTTAAGGTCCATTTAAAAAAGCTTAGCAATAGCCAAAATAAACGAATAACAAGAGTCTGTATGACAGCTCAAAAATACATATTGAATGTGCACTTTCACTTTTGTGTAGGCTTTTATGGAAAGACTGAATATGAAACAGAAAAATATTCACATTACACATGTAAGAAAGAACACAAAAAATATTAAAATGAAATACATTATAACAATTAGCAATTGCATCAGATATTATCTCAATGCATATAGTGTTACCCTTGCTTCAATCACTCAGCAATACATATTATTGTCTATGTTCAGTAAGAGGTTGATGAAAAAGTTCTGACACTTGGGAGGTTGTAACATAGTAGAGCAGGGGTGGGCAATCTGTGGCCCTCCAGATGTTTTGGACTACATCTCCAATGCTCTTAGGGCCATAATGCTAACAAAGCATCAAGGGAGATGTAGTTCAAAAAATCTGAAAGGGCGCAGATTGCCCACCCCTGTACTAGAGGATATATATTATCACAATGGGGCTGTGGAGGAGATAGAGACAAGCGCACCACATGGGAGAATTTATTCACTAGTATCAAATACCACTTGGACAACCCAAAGAACACGGGAGCTGAAATAAATGTGGTGGTATAGATTTCCTAAATGCTTTTAAAAGTTATTTCACATGGTCAATGTATATATAATTTTAAAAATGGTTTTCTTATACCTCTTTCAAAAATCTCTTAAACCAGGTACATTGCCACCAGATATGAAGCTTCCACTGTATGTCTCCAGTAATCTACTGGAATCATGGGGAATCTGTTGTGTAAGGATTTTGAGGTGCAATACCAGTTTGCTCACAGGTTATAGTACAAACCTGTAGACCTGAGCATTTGTGGATTGTGAGCATTTATGCTACACTCTTTCTCTGAGAGGAATGTGGCTAGAATCTCCTCCCATTCTGATATAAATGTAGAGAATATCTGTTTTAAATCAGCATACTAGACTTGAAGATTTATTTTGGGTCGAACGGGAATTCAACTGAATTTGGGCTGACTGGGTTACTGGCCAGAATACCTATTTCGGATTTGATACCTGCCAGACTCTCTGGAGACTCTACTTGTGCAAGCTGAAAATGCTTGTTTCATTTGGAGTAGGGAATTAAAGGAGGAGCATGAAAACAACATATAGTTTCATGTAGGATTTTCCAGACACTTTGACTGCAGTTACTCATGGAGGCAGACTAGCAGTGATACTGTGTGTTTACTCTTGTTGTACCTGCTATGGGAATAGGATATAATGTGGGCCATTGATTCTAGTGTGAGACTAAGTTTAGTTTGCAGCTCTTTCTAGCGATCTAGTTACTGCCAGGGCTACTTGAAACAACCATCTGAATTTGTTCTTCTAAACCCCCTTATCTTCAATCCTAAATAAGTCCAAATAAAAATAAAAAATGCTCCAATGCAACTCTTAAAATTAAAAAAAATATTGATCGCTAAAAGCCTGAATAGCATGGAAACATGTCCCACAGTATTCAATATCAGTCAGTGCACACTGATTGGTTGACTTATAGGCCAACTAATCAGAACGCTCTGATACACAAGTCTCATATCTCTCAAAATTAAATTGCTGCTAATGAGAATTCAAAGAGTAGGAAAGCTTTTATAAAGGCTTTTCGCCCATTGAAGGCTCATTCTGTGCTGAGCCCTTGTGGGGCAAAGGAGAATGTATTTTTGTTGCGTTGGGTTTTTAACTTTTTTGTCAGGCTTTATGTAATTGAACTTTTTTTGTTTTCATACATTGCATCATGGGATTATAGATTTTGAATTGGCATTTTGGGGCAGAAAATACAAAGATTTTAACAAAAAAAGACTTCAGGGATAGGTAGGGCTAATATCTTTTAAGAGGGTGACTACGGAACTGAAGGAGCCTAGCCACCTAGCCACCTAGGGGCCAGGGTTGGGGACTTTAGAGCCATCACCTGCCATTCGTGGGTAGGGTCTGCGGCAAAGACATTAAGCCCCCTGTATATTATTAACAGAGCTCCTGCCCACTGCTAATGCATGGAGGCAAGTATTTGTCATTCGATTATCCAGATATTATTTGTACATCTTCACCTACCGCTAATGGGCTTGGGCTGTACTTTATAAATTTAATAGCCCCCTTCCCGACCACGGGGAAGGGCACACTGGGGTCATTAGGATGGCCCCCTTTTTCTATTTCTAAATATCCCCCACCTGCTGGCCTCCATTATTTTACCAGTCCCATCCCCTCTATCTAGTGACAGGTCAGATTTGAAGGGATTCCTTGTTTGCATAAAATTTTGTATTTTCTGATGGATCATCAATGTCAGAGAAAAACTCTGTTTAGAAGGTATAGATTGATAATTGGCATTTTGTTTTTTTTCCCAGTGGCTCCTGCCTGCAATAAATTCCTCACAGGCTAAGGGTCTATCCCACGTTTAATATTAGACATGTGCACCAGTGTAATTTTCGTTTTGTACAAATGGTTTTGTACTAAATATAAATGTAATTAGTCAATCCCAAATTTCGTCCGCAAACCATTCATTTTTTTCTCTGATTGGTTGCTTTCTTTTTTGAAAAGCAACCAATCACAGTGTTATAAGTCAAATTACACAGCATGGGAAAATTCCAAAGAACTTTCCCCTGCTGTGTAAAATGACACAGAGCACTTGAGACTTACCTGTCAGTGTCTTCATTTACCTGTCAGAGCAGTCTGATTGGTTGGCTTACACCAACTAATCTGTGCGCTCTGAACCTAACTGCAGGGTGTGGGAATGCTTTATAAGCCTTTTCCGCCCTGCGGAGCTCATTCTGCGCCGTGCCCTCCGTGGGTGAAGATTGATTCTTTTTTTACTGTCAGGGTTTTTTTTTTTGTCTTATTTTTTTTTTTCACTCAGTTTTTTTTATTTTATTTTCAAAGTTCAATGGGTATTATGTTTTTTTTTATTTGGCTTTTTTGTGGGCTGAGAAAACAATGTTTTTAGAAAAAAGAAGAAATCAAATGGTAAGTATGAAATTTTATTTCACAGGGTTAGTTTATTGCCCCCCCCCCCACACTATTATTAAGGTGATGAGGATAGGTAGGGTATTTTTATTGGAGGGGGAGTGAATAACTCACGTTATTATTTGTGGTCCCCACCCGCCGGTCATGGGTGGAAACCCAGGGGGGACATTAGGTCCCCCCCATTATTTAATTATTTAGGGTCCCCACCCGCCGCTTATGGGTGGGGACCGGGGGTGGGAACATAAGGTCCCCCCCATTATTTATTTAGGGTCCCCACACGCCACTCATGAGTGGTGATCTCAGGGGGACATTAGGTCCTCCCCATTATTTAATTAGGGTCCCCATCCACCGCTTAAGGGGGGACATTAGTTCCCCCCTTTAATTTACTAGGGTCCCCACCCACCTCCTATTTCATCCACAATAAGGGTAAGTACACCTAATACTCCATACTGCACTCTCTATATAAAACATTTAATGTCTCTGTGTCATTGGAGTCAGATCCACTAAATGGCCAAACAATGCTGCATCTAGCTAGCTAAACAAGAATGCAATTTCCAGTTAACTATATATATATATATATATATATATATATATATATATATAGTTAACTGGAAATATATATATATATGCATAGATAGATAGATAGATAGATAGATAGATATATGTACCAAATCATTTATAAGTAATTATCAATGCCCATAGAAATATCATGAGTGTTCCTTAGGATTCTGGACAAGAAGCTCCCCCTTCTTTAGAATTTAAATGCTGTGCTCCGCCTGCTGCCTCCATATAAGCTGTAACTCAGAGACACTCACTAGTAATACAAAAGAACCAAACGGAGACCGAATGATGCATAGAATTTAATCTATTTGAAAGCGGAGGGAAAGCTAGTACTGCCACTATACTAAGAAAAAAGGAATTTACGGTAAGTAAAATTACTGTTTTTCCCTTCGTATAGTGGCAGTACTTACAAGTGGGATATAGCAAGACCCCTGCATACAACAAAGGGTGGGAACTCAGCAGGCCACAGCTTGTAGCACCTTACGCCCAAAGCAGCTTCAGATGATGAGAATACGTCCAGCCTACAATGCTTGATAAAAGTATGTAAGGAAGACCAAGCAGCAGCTTTGCAGATGTCTTCAGGTGAGGTGGCTGCTTTTTCAGCCCAGGAGGTCGTCATAGCTCTAGCGGCACGAGCCTTTAAAGGGAAACTAAGGGGAATCCCTTTGGATTGATAAGCCAACCTGATTGTATACGTTAGCCATCTGGCCAAAGAGGGTCCTGAGACAGCACAACCCCTGTTAGTGCCATGAAAGAATACAAATAGATCTAAGGATCTAATCCCTGAGTCTTCTGAAGACAGATTTTCAGGGATCTTCTAACATCTAGGAGATGTCACAATCTTTCCAGATCCGACGTAGGAAAATGACAAAAACCCGGTAGGACAATAGGTTGGTAATTGCAGCACTAGAAATAACCTTTGGCAAAAAAGAAGGCTTGGTGTGCAGGACCACCTAGTCTTGATGAAAAAAAGGTGAATTCCGGAGAGAAAGAGAGAGCTCGGATCACACCTACTCAACTAGCAGAGGTGATAGGCACCCGGAAAACCGTCTTGAAGGTAAGAAACTTGATAGGAACCTCCAGTAAATGTTCAAATGGTGGTTCACAAAGGGCTCGAAGCACCAGAGACAGATCCCAAGTAGGGAAAGGTACTAACTTAGGAGGCCTCTTAAGCCTTATGGACTAAAGAAATCTTAGAAAAAAGCAGGTTTGAGGCAAAGTCACGAACCAGGAAGTGATCTAGAGCTGAAATCTGGCCTTTGAGCGTAAAAACTCCCAGGCCGGCTTCAAACCCATCTTGCAAAAAAGACTTTCCGGGATAGAGGCTTTGGCCGGATCCAACCTCGAAGTGAACACCAGGTTCTGAACTTCATCCAAACTCTGAAATAGATTTACGAAGTGGACCAGCGGACAGAAGACAGCAACACATCACATAAAGGTCAGAGAGACCATGGCCTTGAAGGATCACCCTTGCAGCAACCATGCCGTCAGGTGAAAAATCTCCAGAGTTTCCACGGGAAGAGTCACATTCTCCAATACTTGAGAAGAGACTGGAGATGCCAACGCGAGATTGTCAAGTTTTCCACTTCCGAAAACCAACTCCTGTTCGGCCAGAAGGGCAGGACTGCCAATTACTTGCCTTCTCCATCTTACTTATGAACAATCCGTGGTATAAGAGCGACAGGAGGGAAAACATAAGCCATGTCGAAGGTCCAAGGTATCTATAGACCGTCTAGGACAACTGGGTAAATCCTGAATGGAGAGAAGCAAAACATTGTACTTTCCTGTTTCTCCTTGTGTCAAACAGGTCTATCTCCGGCCTGCCGAAGCGTGAACCCAGCTCCAAAAAAAAAACTTGGCTTGACAGTTCCAGTCTGCCTGAGACCAAAGTCTACGGCTGAGGCCGTCTGAAATAACGTTTAGAGACCCTCTGATATGGGTAGCTGATATAGCGAGAAGATTCGCTTGAGCCCAAGACATATGTGGTAGCAGAGCTCTTGCAGAGCTTTTACCTTCGTGCCACCCTGGCGATACAAAAAAAACACCGTAGTGGCGTCGTCCGACCGAATCCTCATTGTCTGATTGGTGATGGCTGAACGGAAGGAAACCAGTGCCTTCCAAACCGCATTTAATCCCTGAAACTCCAGGAAGCGCCTGCCTCCACTCTGTTCCAAGACCCTGACGGAACTGAGAAGCTAGATGGGCGCCCCAACCCATCTGGGAGGCAAATGTGGATATCATAAACCATTGTTTCTGAGCAAACGATAGGCCCTTTGAGATTTTGCTTCTGTGTTTCCACCAGTTCAGGAGTCCTTTCACCCCTTTGGATAGGTGGAAGGGAGAGTCTAGATCTACCTGTTATCGTGTCCATTGGGAAAGGATGTCCCATTGCAATGGTATTGCTTCTGCCTTTGCCCAGGCCACTGCTGGGATTGCAGAAGCGAGGAGGCCTAGAACCTCATAGCATCTCTGAACTTAGGTTTTTATGCAGCTTTGATACGGCTTTTAAAATCCTAATTTGTTTCACTAATGGTAGAAAAAGAGAAAGGGACTGTGAATTTCCTCTAAGACCCAAGAACTCTAGACTTTGTGACGCAGTCAGCTTGGAATTTTCCAGGTTCAGGATCCAACCGTGATCTCTTAAAACTTTCATTGTACCAACATTTGGGTACCTCTCTACCATATTTCTTAAAGAAGAAGAGCATTTGTTTACTCCTGATGGATAGCTTGACAGTAGGAAGGATGGACGTGGTTTCGATGCAACTTTATTCTGTAACCTTCTGAAATGGTTCTTGTAATCCACCTATATGAAGCACTCTTTCCCAGTCTTGGGCGAAGAACCGAAGGCGTCCTCCCACTCTTATGGCGTCAAAAACTTCCTCTTTTGTCATGCCTGTTGGATTCCTGTCTAGACCACTGGCTGTTTATTTGAGGTACCTAGTAGGTCTCCCATACAAGTACTAACCAGGCCCGAGTCTGGATGGCTTCTGAGATCTGACAAGATCAGGGATTTTCAGGCTGGTATATTGCAGGTTCAGCGCTTCTCAGGGCTCAGAGCGTTTGGCTACAAGCCCTGGAAGAGTCTCTTATGGGAAAATCAGATGCAGATCCTTCCCATCTTATGTTCCTACTGAAATTATCGAATGAATTTCTTTTGGATGCCTCTGATGAGTCTATGCGTTTAGCAGCCTAAAACAAGTCAACACCTGCATACCATACCAGAAGTTCCGCATGGAAAGTATTCTGTCTGTAACGCACATTTTACAAAAAGGAGATCACATGGCAAAATTAGATTTAAAAGATGCTTATCTACATGTACCGGTTTCAGAATCTTCCCGGAAGTTTCTCAGGTTTGCGGTTCTTACAAGAAAGCGAAGGAACGCGACCGGGTACTTCCCTTTTGTGGCTGCTAAGATGAGTTCCCGGGCGGTCCTCCTCGATTGCTTTTCGCATGCGCACAGTGGTGGAACGCACGCCGGGAGGCGTTGCGTTCCACCGAACACGGAATCACGCAACTGCGCATGCGCGAAACCGGGGTTTTGGCGCCAAATTTAAAATTTACATTTTTTTTTTTTTTTGGTATATAAACTGTGCAGAACCTTTCTGACCCCAAGGGTGGGTGTACAGCTCTGGTTCTCCGTGTCACCAGCCCTCCTACACGGACATTAGGTGATTTAAGGTGAGATTTTATGAATCTCTCCTTTCATTCATCTATTATTATGCATGCGTCTATTTCTATTTCTAATTCTATTGAATCATTTTTGTTTGATCCACAGATATGTCCAGTCCTATTATTCTCCATTTGCAATTCAAGGCTCTACCCTTTGGCCTGTCTTCAGCTCCTCAAGTTTTTACGAAGATCCTGGCACCCGTAGCAGCAGTCTTACGTCTGAAAGGTATCTCGATTGTTCCATACCTGGACGATTGGTTCTTGAAAGCCAATTCGAAACAACTGCTAAAATATCATCTCAAGATTACGATGAAGGTTTTAAAAGATCACGGTTGGATCCTGAACCTGGAAAAATCCAAGTTGAATCCGTCACGGAGTCTGGAATTCTTGGGTCTTCGGGTAGAATCACAGTCCCTGTCTCTGTTTCTACCAATAGAGAAACAAAGGAGGATCTTAAAAGCCATATCAAAGCTGCAGAAAAACCTAAGCTCAATCAGGGATGCTATGAGTTTGCTAGGCCTCCTCACTTCTGCAATCCCAGCAGTGGCTTGGGCAAAAGCAGAATCAAAACCATTGCAATGGGACATTCTTTCACAATGGACTCGAAAACAGGAAGATCTAGACTCTCCCTTCCACCTATCCGAAATGGTAAAAAAACAGCTAAACTGGTGGAGAGACAGGAGCAACATTTCAAAAGGCCTATCTTTTGCACAAAAACAGTGGATTACGATAACCACAGATGCTTCCCAGACTGGTTGGGGCGCCCATCTCGGTTCTCAATTCCATCAAGGTCTTTGGAACAAGGAAGAGGCAGGCGCTTCCTCAAATTTCAGGGAATTACAAGCGGTTTGGAAGGCACTGGTGTCCTTCAGTTCAGTCATCGCCAATCGGACGGTGAGGATTCAGTCGGACAACGCCACCACTGTGGCTTATTTAAATCGCCAAGGAGGCACGAAGGTAAAAGCTCTCCAAGATCTCTGCTACCGTATAATGTCTTGGGCCCAAACCAATCTTCTCGCAATCTCAGCTACCCATATCAAAGGGTCTCTAAACGTTATTGCAGACGACCTCAGCAGAAGTCATTGGTCTCAGGCAGACTGGGCGCTATCAAACCAAGTTTTCTTGGAGCTAGTTTCCCGCTTCGGCAGGCCAGAGATAGACTTGTTGGCAACAAGGTGAAACCGAAAAGTGCAGAGATTCGCTTCTCTCCAAGCAGGAGACTACCCAGATGTCCTAGACGGTCTGTCGATCCCTTGGAACTTCAACATGGCTTATATTTTTCCGCCTGTCGCTCTTATTCCCCGGATTGTTCAGAAGATAAGATGGGAGAAGGCAAGAATTCTAGCAGTCCTGCCCTTCTGGCCAAACAGAAGTTGGTTCTCAGAAGTGGAAAATATGACCATATCACGTTGGTCTCTCCCGATCTCTTCCACTATATTAGAGAATGTGACTCTTCCAGTAGAAACCCTGGAAATGTTTCGCCTGACAGTATGGTTGCTGCAAGGATGATCCTTCAGGGACATGGTCTCTCAGAACATTTATGTGACGTTTTGTTATCCTCTGTCCGCTTGTCCACTTCGAAAATCTATTTCAGAGTCTGGAGGAAATTCAGAACCTGGTGTTCTCTTCGAGGTTCGGATCCTGCCAGAACTTCTATCCCGGAAATCCTTTCTTTTTTGCAGGATGGTTTTGAAGCCGGCCTAGGGGTCTCTACACTCAAGGGCCAAATTTCGGCTCTAAGTCACTTCCTGGTTCGTGACATTGCCTCAAACATTCTTGTCCGAAGGTTTGTTAAGTCCATACGGTTGAAGAGGCCTCCCAGATTAGTGTCTTTTCCTACCTGGGATTTGTCTCTGGTTCTTCAAGCCCTTTGTGAACCACCATTTGAACCATTGATTCAGGTCCCCATCAAGCTACTAACCTTCAAGACGGCTTTCCTGGTGGCTATCACCTCCGCTAGGAGAATTGGTGAGATCCGAGCTCTGTCATCTTCCCCGGAGTTCACCATATTCCATCAAGAAAAAGTGGTCCTGCACCCCAGGCCTTCTTTTTTGCCTAAAGTTATCTCTAGGGCTGCGATTAACCAACCTATTATTCTGCCGTCCTTTTGTCAATCTCCTACATCGGATCGGGAAAGAAAGTGGCATCTCCTGGATGTTAGAAGATCCCTGAAGATCTACCTTCAGAAAACTCAGGGGTTTAGATCCTCAGATCATCTCTTTGTCTACTTTCAAGGCAAGTACAGGGGTCGTGCTGTTTCCGGACCCTCTCTGGCTAGATGGCTTACAGATACCATCAAGTTGGCTTATCACTCCAAAGGGATTCCTCTCAGATTCCCGTTGAAAGCTCATTCCACTAGGGCTATGGCAACCTCCTGGGCTGAAAGAGCAGCAGCATCACCTGAAGACATCTGCAAAGCGGCTACTTGGTCTTCCTTGCATACCTTCATCAAGCAGGGGAGGGCTGGCAGCCTTAGGCCTGGGGGGCAAAACCAGTCAAGTGGCCCATTGCGCCACCAAATCAGTTCACCATCCATGCCCACCTTTTTCTGGTTTTATAACGGATATTGATGTTATGCTAATCAGTAGCTCTTTGCCATACCCGCTCCTTCACGGCTCTGACTTTCAATGTTGTCAGAGCACAGGCTGAGAATCTCTGAGCCTGTGCTCTGACTCACTAACTGAGCACCGGAACCACGAGGGAGAGGATATGATCTGACTGCACCTACTGCTGGTGCGCACCAGTGGACCACCAGCGAATCGTTTAAATTAAATATGGTGGTGTACCCAACTTGTGAGCTGTGTTGGCCGCCGGGCGCCTCTGTTGTCATGGCACCCTGCGTGACCGCACAGCTTGCCCACCCCAACGGCTGGCCCTGCTGACACACACTGATGTTACTACTTAGACATCCCTCAATATAAATACAGAGATGAGAGTAAACACCAATAAACTGTGGAAACAGAGCTGATCCCCCCAAATTTATAAAGGTTTGCTTAGAGGATTTATTCAAGATTAAATCATGCCTCTTCCTCTCTCCCCCATGTGCTGCTCTGTAGGCTGGGAGGAAGTGAAGAGTAATCACAGTCACCCAGCACAACGCCACCTGTGGCTGCAGGGGGAACAGCTGTTTAATGTAATGCTTGCAGGACGGCCAGCTGCCGCAGAACCTCTTTGTTTCCGTCTCTGCAAAGGGCTCCAGGCACTGCTTGTTGTGAGTGTGAGCCACTGTAAATTAGGGGCAGAGGGCACTTGCACTGCGGTCACGACGGGTCTGGGCAGGAGGAGAGTGCAGTGCAATCAGTGCACTCCCCTCCTGTGGGTCACCAGTAGACTGGTGCACCTGCCCAGGATCAGAGCCGGTGCAAGGATTTTTGCCGCCCTAGACAAAATATAAATTTGCCGCCCCACCCCCATGTGACATCACAATGTCCCACCCATATGATCTGCCATATGAACTAACGCCAGTGCTGCACACAGTGTGTGTTTACATTAAAAAGCCTGCAGGGACCAGCTATAGACACCAGAACCACTTCATTAAGCTATAGTGTCCCTTTAATGTGAGGTAAATTATAGATTAGTGTCACTAATAATATACTAGATTGCCTACTTACAATTAGAAGAGGATGATGATGGGCTGCAGTTTGGCTCCACTGGTCTGGTGTAGAACAGGACCTCTGGAGGCTGTTTGCAACTGTGGTCACAAAATTCAACGTTCTGGGAGAATTGGAAGCAGCTCCATTTTTTGGGGGCCTCTTACACAGCTCATGGTCTGGGCCCCAGTGCCTGACGGTGAGTATGCCCATAAGGCCCGCTCATAAGTCCACTTATATGTTCCACCCACCCATGAGCTCGCTCACAGGGAGTGGAGTGTGTAGGGGATGTGTTATGTGTTATCTAATATGTGTGCTTTTGGTATGTAGTTTATAGGGATACCAGTTTGTGCAGGTGATGCAGTGTGTTTGTGTGTAGTGGAAGCAGTGTGTATTTGTGTATAAGGGATGTATTATGTGTTTCTGGTTGTGTGTGAGGGATGCATTGTGTGAATCTGTGTTTGTATGCATAAGGGATGCAAGGTGTGTGTCTGTATGTGTGTGCATTGAGTGTAAGAGATGCATTGTGTTTCTGTGTGTATGTAAGAAAACAGTGTGTGTGTGTTTGCATGTGTGTGTAAGGGTTTGCATTGTATGTTTCTGTGTATGTGTGCAAATGATGCATTGTCTTTGTGTGTAAGGGTTGCATTGTGTGTGTGTGTAATGGATGCATTGTGTGTTTCTCTGTGTGTAAGGGAAGCATGTTCTGTTTCTGTGTATGTATAGGGATGCATTGTGTGTTTCTGTGTATGTATAGGGATGCATTGTGTGTTTCCGTGTATGTATAGGGGTGCATTGTGTGTTTCTGTGTATGTATACGTATGTATAGGGATTGTGTGTGTGTGTGTGTGTGCGCGTAGTGTTAAAGAGCTCCCTGTCTTGCCCCCTGTCCTATAGAGCTGTCCCTTCTGTCCCTTAGAGCTCTCCCCTGCCCCTTAGTGGTCTCTCCTCTCCCCCACCCTCCCCTAGCGGTCTCTTCTCACACTCACCCACCCTCCCTGTGCTCTTCTCACTCCTCCCTCTGTGTGTTCTCACCCCCCCTGTGTTCTTCTTACACCCCCTCCTCCCTGTGTTCTTCTTACTCCCCCCTTGTTCTTCTTACCCCCTTCTTATTATTAATCCCCCCTTCTTCTTACCCCCTTCTTCTTCTTAACCCTCCTACTTCTTCTTACCCCCTCTTCTTCTTCTTCTTACCCCCTCCTTCTTCTTCTTACCCCATTCTTCTTCTTACCCCATTCTTCTTCTTACCCCCTTCTTCTTCTTACCCCCCTTCTTCTTCTTACTCCCCCCTCTTCTTCTTACTCCCCCCTCTTCTTCTTACTCCCCCTTCTTCTTCTTACCCCCTCTTCTTCTTACCCCCCTCTTCTTCTTACCCCTTCTTCTAATTACTCCCCACTCTTGTTCTTACTACCCCCTTCTTCTTCTTACCCCCCTCTTTTTCTTATCTCCCCTCCTTCTTACTTCCCC